>NC_084535.1:8608115-8951865 GCF_024500275.1 Phycodurus eques
TGGAGGTGCTGATTGTCATCCCAGCCGCTTCACACTCTGCTGCGAACCGCTCCAGTGAATTGTTTAATACTGAACAATCATTTTTATCATATTACTCAATTCATCCATGGCATAATCGGTAGACTAACCGATTGTAAAATAATTAGATTGCTGTAGCCCTATGGGGAAGCGATATACGTCAGCTACTAAGGATCAGAGTAGTGAGAAGCAGTGTAACCTGACAATTAATTAAAAAAAAAAGGAAAAAAATTCACAACAAATAGCGCCATTCAAGGGACTGAAAATTAGTTTTTTTTATATCCTTCTGACAGTGAAAATGCTAAATATTGCTTATTGAGCTCAACCTATCTTTACTACAGTAAAAGAACTGCCAAGGTAAAAACAATACTTTTTTGGACGCTATTCTCTATGAGCAAATAATGGAACTGAACCGTTCCAGGGTCAAACCGTCACCATCATAAAACCTATATTAGCTGTTCAGGTGTTTAGTACCATTTTTTAAATTCTTAATTGTCAAATTTAAAAATAAGTAAATAGTAAAATGCAATACAAAAAATCATTGCCAAGTAAGGTGATGCTTTGAATGTGAGCCTGCTTAGTTCACGCAACTTCCAATTCATATTCTACAAAATTCTAAAGGAAAAGCAAATCCTTTGATGCTTGGTCTTGCATGATCATGCATGACCGTGGTTTGAATAGTGGTTTTATGGTTCTTTTCTCAGAAAATGTTGGTCAAATTCTTACTTTAGGGGCTCCACTGTGCTTAACCTGACTGTTTTGTCTCTCTCAGGGCACCGTTTTTCCATCACTACGACGGCCTCAAGTCTTCGAGGATGTCTTTACAGGCCGTTCCCTCCGAAACCAGGCGACATGGCCACGCACCCGTACCCGATGAGCTCTCGCTGGACCATATGAGCCAGGACTGTAGCTCGGTCAAGAACCAGCTGCTCAGGCTGAAAAACCTACTGCAGGTTCGACCCTCATTATTAGATACGCCTGACTGGCTTGGCTTTTTACGCGTTGCTTGCGCCTTCCTTTGTGCTTACATGCGTTTAAGTGTGAGGAAATCAATTACTCAGTCCGTCTGTCTCAGTTGGAGGAATGACAGGATGGTGACAACAAGAGCCAGAACAAAGGATGCTAGAAATGAATTATGTCGTTCTCGAATGAATACACTCACAAGCCACTTTATTACCTACACCTTCCTTAGTGGCATACATTTGATCAAGTGTTTGAAGGATTTGGTCCATGTTGACATGATCACGTCACTCAGTTGTTGCTGACTGGTCTGCTGCACATCCACAATTGGAATTTCCCATTACACCAAATTCCAAATGTGCTCTACAGGATTGCACTTTGGTGATTACTGAAGCATTTGAGTACAGCCTGTTAAAGAAAGCATATTTTAGGTAGCCATTATGAGCTGAAACCATCTAAAATGTGATGTCTTTAGATAAGCTTTGGCTTTAAAATGATGCTCAACTAGCACTAAAGGTGCCAAGACAATACCGTACACACCATGAGTCCAATACCATGAGCCTGAATCATTGATATGAGGCAGCGTGGATCCATTCCATGTTATGTATGCCAAATTTGAATCCTGCTATTCGAATGACTCCGCAAATAAGGCATGTTTTTCTCATCAAAATTTCTCTTTTACTGACCATTCTGTGTAAACCTTAATGTCGGTCTTAATACCAAGATTGGTCTGTAAGAAGCAGGATGATGTCACAAGGCATCCAAATGTCCACAAAATACAAAGAAGAGTTGAAGTGAAGGAATAAGTAGAATAAGCTAGGCTAACTTTTAGTTTATTTGGTAACAAAATTACGGTCACAAATAAAGGAATTGCGATTGTAAATATTGAACATGTTTGCCATTGACAATTGTTGGCACAACTGTTTTCCAAGAAAACCGGGAAAAAACAATCACTTTTAACACGCCCCATAGTAGAGGATAATCGCTCAGGATAATCTTATGTCTAAAGGATAGACATTCGACAGTTGGGCCTTTGCTGACTTTGAGCGGAAGGGTAGGAAAAAAATTTCGGCCAGATAGTGGGTGTGCGTGTGTTAATTTGTCTAACCTCTAAATTACCTTGCGGCTAAACGAAAAAATATACAAAAGCATGGATTTATTCAAGCAGCTATTTGACATTTATTCTTACTTGTGAAATAAATGTGTTGAGTATACTCAGAGATTGGGCTGCAGATATGTGTCACTGGTGCCTGGCAGTCCAAGGCCAGCGGGGTATATGTGAAGGAGTAAAATTATTCCACCGCACAACATTGCTCTTGAGGCGTGCCCTACGGCAACTGTCATTGATTCTGCTTACCGTGTACTTTTTGCGTTTCTGTGTGTACGTCTTGTGCGTTTCCAGCTCGAGGATACGGACTCGCCAGCAGATGTTGAGGGGGAGATTGAAAGCAATACCAATACTGCATCCCAGGTAAGAAAAACACGATTTTATTCCATTTCCCTCCTGTGTAAGTTGTGTGTGTGTGTGTGTGTTGTGTGTGTGTGTGTGTGTGTGTGTGTATATATATATATATACACACACACACACACACACACATACATATACACACACACACACGCACCTACCTAGATAATATACAGTGGGTACGGAAAGTATTCAGACGCCCTTAAATGATTTTAGCAATTGGTTGCAATATAACACTGAAACGGGGAGAACATGCAAACTCCACACAGGCGGGACCGGGGATTGAACCCGGGTCCTCAGAACTGTGAGGCTGACGCTCTAACCAGTCGGCCACTGTGCCGCCGCACCCCATATTGACAGAAAAAATTTTAATTGACGACATTTTTGTAGATTTATTAAAAAAGAAAAACTGAAATATCACACAGCCATAAGTATTCAGACCCTTTGCTGTGACACTCATATATTTAACTTTGGTGCTGTCCATTTCTTCTGACCACCCTTGAGATGGTTCTACACCTTCATTGGAGTCTAGCTATGTTTTATTATACTGATTGGACTTTATTAGGAAAGCCACACACCTGTCTATATATGACCTTACAGCTCACAGTGCATGTCAGAGCAAATGAGAATCATGAGGTCAAAAGAACTACCTGAAGAGCTCAGAGACAGAATTGAGGCAAGGAACAGATCTGGCCAAGGTTACAAAAACATTTCTGCTGCACTTAAAGGTCAGATGACAAAGATGTTATGGGGTCAGTTAAAATTAATATTTGCATTGTTTATATGATATGTAATACGTAACCTCCAGCAAGTTTTCAACCATAGTTTAGCTAAAAATTAGGTTTTTATGACGCATATTGAGTCCTCCCCGAACATACCCGAAGCTCAAGACACCGGGGTGTGGTTACTCTATCCACCGCAAGGGCTACCAGAAGTGATGTTGCAATTGACAAACACAGCGCGCTACACACTGCACGCAATGGCGAGCAACGTGTTGGAATATGTGGAAGGGAGGAGAAGGATTTCGACCGTACTCGCAGCATCCAACTGAACTTTGCATCGTCAAAGCCTACATGTTTGAACCGATCAGACAGTGACGACGACGAGCAGCCAAGTAGTAGCTGTACAACAGAAAAAGAGGGTGGCCACTGGCTCGATGTGATGGTATGTCAAAAGCATGTCTTTTTATACACTCATGGCTTGAAATAATGCCACCCCAGGGGTGGGAATATTTTTTAGCACGACTATACGTATTATATATTCATATATGTTTCAGTGACACGGCACAAGCTTTTACAAAGGATGCAGTATTCCTATATATTGTGTGCCCCTCGCTCGAGTTGAATTATAACACGCCGCACACAAAGTCTTTGCTCTGTGTCTGTTGGCTTGTCATATAGGCAAAAGTACAGGCGACAGTACTGAAACGTACTGTGTGGGTCTTTTTTTCCTACTCCCCAGTGCACAGTAACCATAATAGAGCCGTAGGTATATACAAGGAAATGCTCACCTTTTTTCTGCACCGCTTCGTTGCTGCGAGATTTCGTTCTCTTGCTGGCGGTGGAGGTCCCGATGGCCGTAGGAAAAATAGTTAGCACGACAGCTGGTTTCAGTCTCTGCCTTACTACACCTGTGTATCCAATGCTTTCTCAAAACACGCCAGTTCGAAGTGATCGGCACAGAGTATGGAATGCTTGCTAGGCACCCATAGCTGATCCACTGGTCACGTATTCCTTCTTCACTTGGAAAGCCAAAAAAAAAAAAACTCTTGCCGCCGCCTGAACCATTTGTACAACACAATAAACCATCGTGACATCGTTAAATCATACGACAACAAATATACAAGGATGGGAACAACAGCATGGAACAATAGCCCACAAAGCCGAATGAACAGGATATTTGGCTTGTGTGACATCACAGCGCCGGAAAGAGACGAAGACCGGAAGGCGCGGGATGCAAAAAGCAGAAGGCATCATATTTATTGATTTAACTGCTGTATATCTGCCATATAATCACTTTGAAATGGCAGATGTGGTTTGTAAAAGGGTTCTAGAGTTATCAAGAAAAAAATTCAAATATTTGTCCTCTGACCTTTAAGGTTCCTAAGAGCACAGTGGCCTCCATAATCCTTAAACGGAAGATGTTTGGGACGACCAGAACCCTTCCTAGAGCTGGCCGTCCGGCCAAACTGGGCAATCGGGGAGAAGAGCCTTGGTGAGAGAGGTAAAGAAGAACCCAAAGATCACTGTGGCTGAGCTCCAGAGATGCAGTCGGGAGATGGGAGAACGTTCTAGAAAGTCAAGCATCACTGCAGCCTTCTACCAGTTGGGGCTTTATGGCAGAGTGGCCCGACGGAAGCCTCTTCTCAGTGCAAGACACATGAAAGCCCACATGGAGTTTGCTAAAAAACACCTGAAGGACTCCAAGATGGTGAGAAATAAGATTCTCTGGTCTGATGAGACCAAGATAGAACTTTTTGGCCTTAATTCTAAGTGGTGTGTGGAGAAAAACAGGCACTGCTCATCACCTTCCAATACAGTCCCAAAAGTGAAGCATGGTGGTGGCAGCATCATGCTGTGGGGGTGTTTTTCAGCTGCAGGGACAGGACGACTGGTTACAATCGAAGGAAAGATGAATGCGGCCAAGTACAGGGATATCCTGGCGAAAACCTTCTCCAGAGTGCTCAGGACCTCAGACTGGGCCGAAGGTTCACCTTCCAATAAGACAATGACCCTAAGCACAGCTAAAGTAACGGTGTGGCTTCAGAACAACTCCGTGACTGTTCTTGAATGGCCCAGCCAGAGCCCTGACTTAAACCCAATTGAGCATCTCTGGAGACCCAATTGAGCATCTCTGGAGAGACTTGAAAATGACTGTCCACCAACCTTCACCATCCAACCTGACAGAATTGCAGAGGATCCCCAAATCCAGGTGTGGAAAACTGGTTGTATCATTCCCAAAAAGACTCATGGCTGTATTAGCTCAAAAGGGTGCTTCTACTAAATATTGAGCAAAGGGTCTGAATACTTATGGCTGTGTGATATTTCAGTTTTTCTTTTTTAATAAAAGTTTTTTCTGTCAATATGGAGTGCTGTGTGTACATTAATGAGGAAAGAAAATGAACGTAAATGATTTTAGCAAATGGCTGCAATATAACGGTGAACAATTTAAGGGGGTCTGAATACTTTCCATACCCACTGTGTGTGTGTGTCTGTTTATATATATATATATATATATATATATATATATATATATATAAAAAAAAATGTGTGTTTGCAGTTTGAGGAGCTGCTGCAGGAGATGCACATTCTCCGAGAAGAACTTAGGCGTCGAGACAAGACCATTGTTCAGCTCACTCTGAAGTGTCAGCAGAATCAGCGGGAACAAATGGTAAAATGGCTGCAACATTCCTTCTCAACATTCATTCCCTGGAAATGCTCACTTTTGTTTCAAATTTTTTTGTGCAATATTTTTGTCTGTAAAAATTAAAAACACTCGCAGATAATTGTGTACAGAAGGTAACAAAACTGAAAGCATTCACCAGTATCAACTTTGAAATATATTGATTAAACATCATGACTAGTCCCTCAAGCAACTTAATCCCATTCAGAATTAATAGGGTTCTTGGTCTGGTCTACAGTTACATTACATACTGAGTTGTCAAATGGAAAAATAACTCCACTGGTGTTAATATTTAAATGTAACTTCATCTCAGTCGATACTCAAATTACACAGGAGTTAATTTGAGGGTGATTCATATCGCTGATGCGCCTTAGACACCCCAATTTTAAGCATTCTTACTTGTCATGCAAGTGTAAAAAAGAAGTTAACCACTGTTAGTACAAGCAGAGTCCGCTTACCTCAATTGACTTCTGGTGTATATGGTATTCTTCTCATGTCACCTAATTCTTCTTGTCCCTAATGAGGGTTGAGGTTGCTCATTTTAGAATAAGTGTCACAAAAAAGACAAACACACCCAAAGTTAATCCTTGGATTAATGACACGGAGGTCCCACGGGTAGTCATGCAATGACTTGCTGATGAAGTTTAATTACATTTTTTTATTTTGTTGTATTTGTAATTCAAATGTACCAAATTCGTTAGCTAGTTTTTGTATTTGATTGCATCATTTTTTTTCATCTTATATTAATCATCTGCATAGTCCCTTTTTTTTAAATCACTTTTTATTTTTTCCTGTGGAATCTTACCCAGGCTTTTCGCTGAAAAACTCACCTATTCGCATTTTTGTGCTCTTTCGAAAGGTGGCCCGAAGATGCCGCCATAGCCCAGTCTAAGTAGGAAAGTAATACGGTAATTGATGTCAAGAAAGTATTGTATGTGTAAGTGATGCATCTTGATGGAGAGACCAGCTTTGTATATTGGGGAGGAACTAAGTTTCGCCTGGGTTGTTAATGGAAGTTACAGAGTCTTCACGGCATGTGTATGTACAACACACACTTCAGGTGCACTTTATTTCATAATCTAACCACCTGTAAGACATTTTTTAAGGGTAATGTGAGAAGAGTTTGAAATGACATTGAACTATTTTGGGTTCATAGTGTGTAGTATATTTTACATTTTAACTATTTGATTCAAGGGGCTATGATTTACTCACAGTTTATCGCTTTTGCAGCAGGTTTGGGCCTGGGGGATTACTGTATTTATACTGTATTTCAGTTTACTTAATTTTTTTGTTGTACAGTGACCCCCGCCTCCCCACCACCACCACTGAGGTTATGTTCCAGCCCCCATGCAATAAGTGAACAACCGCGATATAGAAATACCCTATTTACAATAAATACACCGTAGGCATGTTTTTGTAGCATTCATGCACTTTCTTTTAAAGGTCTTTAAACACACTTTCAAAAGAATACAAACATTCAAACAATATATTGAGAGAGAGCAAGAGCAATAGATAACACAAGCAGTACAGAGTAACAGCTGTAATAACCCCCCCAAAAAAGCTGCGATATAGCAGGACTGCAATAAGTGAACCCCGATATAGCGGGGGTTACTGTTTTGTTTTTTTCTTCATTTTTACTTTTCAGAGGAGTTTGTTTATTTTTTAAATGTTTCAAACTCGCAAATTTTACTTTAATTCCAAACTGTATGATTGCCACTGTTTCTCTACTTCTTGCATAAAGTGGAGCACAGTGAAGTTTAAAGAGAGACACCTGTATAAATGTAATGGCGGATGGTGCAGATCTTCACTGCCCTGATAAAATCAAGAAAGCTAGCTTCTATCGCGGGTGGGCGTTCAACACCGCAAGTGCGCTGCCGCGTGTTGTCTTCCGGCCATCGCTGGCTACCAATAACCTCTGTTCTGTTTGCTTTTAGCTGGCTCCATCTCTGTCCTAACACTCATTAGTGTCTTGAAGAGTCTGCCTTGTTAGCCAAACAACCGTATGCCTGGCTGACATTATTCAAATTCGCTGCCGCATCTGCAAATACCAAAATGTCAAAGCCAGGCCTCCGTCGCCACTGCATGCGAGCCTTCCCAATTAGAGTTAGCACCTACCCAGCTGGGTTTCCAGTCCCTCACAATATTGCTGCGCTCTCACCCTCAACAGGCAGAAAGGAGGGAGGAGTGGCATTATTGGATATAAAGGCTGACAGAGTGAGTTAAAAGAACAATATAGAAAAATTCGACTGTGCACAGTTCTGATTATATTGGCTTCTGCATCAGGTGAGAACCTAAAAATATTGTTTGGCAGAGCTGTTTAAAATTGCCTGTCATCCCGTTTTGACCGAGTAGCTTGTCGTTGGACCTTGAAATTGGCTGCATCCAGTTTTTGCTGCAGCTGTCATAAATAACTAAAGCAGGATACACACATACCGATTTTTAACATCTTAACCGATTTTTTTAAAATATGAGAGAAACGACACGAGGAAAAAAATCCCAACACAGCACACTGCGAGGAAAGAAATTCCAGCACAGCACACCACAAACATAATGTTATCTCCAACAATCGTGAGTATCCTCACCCAAACCAGAAATCTGGCATAGTACCTGTGAGAGGCAGCATCCAGACTGCTGGAAAATACGAAGAAGAAAGAGTAGTAGCACAAGAAGCTCGGTTGACTGTTAACATATCTGGTAACCATAGTGCAGTTACAAACTCTTCTCGTCATTTTTTGGAGAGGAGAGAGAGGGGGGGGGGGGGTCGAATGACTTGTGAATTACACAAACTCTCGACACAACCAGTGGGCGTTCTATTTTTGTGGGAGCTTCAGCAAGCTTCTTAATCTGCTATTGGTGCATAACTCTGGCCTATTCTGTGTGGACCACACACGTAGCGATTTGTGATTGAAAATACACAACATTCACGATTGTTGGCTCGAGCAGATTGTGGAGGGAAAATCACTCTTAACCCACCCCACAGGTCCACACCATGACAGGATAATCGCTCAGGATAATCTGTCACAGATATCCGATAGTCTGGACTTTGCTGACTCTGATTGGAAAAGATGGAAACTGCTCAAATTCAGCTCGATTGTTGGTATGTGTGTAATGCGCGTGAAGTTGCTGTCTGGTTCTGCGTCAAAGCTGAGTTGTCGAGTTGGGAGCTTTGTCACACAAGATGTGAGATTTAGCACTAAATTCTTGAGCCCACGCTACAAAAGTTGATTTATCAGTTGGCAGTTGATTAGTAAGATACAGTTTGGCTTTAACAAATAAGACCAACTAATAATAATAAACGCGTGTTTTTAAATTGTATGTGAGCAAACTACTTCCACTCCATTAAATTGTCATTAAGTATGACATGGCTATTAGTCATTTTTAATGCTTGTCAGTTTTGCTCCAAATAGCATTTTAAGGTAATGATGACAATATAACGGCTAAGCCATCGATCTGTTCTGTCCATTTTCAACTGCTGTGTTTTGACATTGCAATGCATGCACTTGACCTCCGCTTGGCATGCGAGTGCTTTGAAAAAGTAGCACGCAGCCAAAAAGAAAAGAAAAATAGAGATTGCAGCCTCTACAATAGACTAGGTCAGCCTCATTGCACACCCGAGTTGTTAAAACAAAAAAAAAATCTTGCCTGCTTTCACTAGATACGTTTTCGTCCTCTTAAAGATTATTGTTTACCTCCCGAGCCGCACAGGCAATTATGGCTGAGCTTGTTATTCAGCATAGTAGTCCACATTCATGTAATCCTTTGTAAAAGTTCATCTCGTCTTTTCCCTCCTGGCCTTTCTCAGCTCGCTCAAGAACGTCAGGTGCGGTGCCAGTGCCAGCAGCAGAGGGCGCCCTCGCTACTGCGACAGCCGGGGGACAAGCGACTGCAGCGCCTGTGTGACAAGGCCACCCAGACCCACTGGAGACCCTCCAGCCACTCTGTGAGTCCACATACCATCCACACCAAGGCTCACACTCTTAATGCTTTTTTAAATTATTTTTTTATGTGCACCACTTCCACAAAAAAAAAAACCACACACAGAGGCTGGTCATCTTCTACATATCGCTGAGTCACTCACCAGCTCCACCTCCCAGCAAAGGAAGCTTTATGAGCTTGTCAGCCGCCTAGTCACTCCATCTCACACTTAATAGCTGAGGTGAGCTGCGAGGCTGTAGTTTGTGTTGTGGAGGGAGGGAAAAATATTATATGTAGGAGACGAATGAGCGAAAGAGGCAAGCAGGAAGTGGAGGGTAAAGGATAGCATAGCAGCAATGCCGCTACAACGTGTTGATCCAATGGCAAATCCAAATTCTGACTCGAAAAATTCCTTCTGAAATTTCAAATGAGCCTGCTCTCTGTTGCAAATCTCTAACCCAGTATTTGTGAAGGATATAGTGCCAGCTGGGGTGGCCTTGTAGAACTATAACCTTAACCACATCGAAATTTTAATTGTCGTGATGCTAAAAGCTAACATGCTAACATACAGTATCGCATACCAGCAACAAATTAAAAAAAATAACTAACTAGTGATGGGACATTGCGATTTCCTAAACATATTGTAGAAGTGATCATTTGACAATATAAACACTTTGAGATTTATAGAAATAGTGTGGCATATTGATATTTGTTTGCTGCCTTGTTAAATCACTATTTCTAATTATTTTAAGAAATAATATAGATGAATCTCATTCATTCTTAACAATAACAATAACATTTGTGTTCAAAAGTGTGGCTCAAACTGGTAGCCTTTTGGATTAATCAGTACCCAAGAAGTAGTGCTCAATTTCAGAAAGGTTGGAGACCCCTCTGCTGAAGCATACTGACATAGATAGAATGCTAACAGTTAGTATGCTAACATATATCAAAAGAGCAACCTGAGTACAGAAACCTTTCAAACAGCTCGATATAGATTTTGCATAGTCTTGCAGTACTGTATAGTGTAGTGCTCTTTATAATGAGATTTGATAATATGCTAACATAAATGTAGTATTTTTGTATGCTTAACATTATAAGAAGATGGCAACCTGGGTACAGAAACCTAAAAAAAATAGCTTCATGAGAATTGATAAAATGGCAACGTGCTTACATATAGCAATATAACAACCTGATGAGAATGATGATGATTTGTAGTGATGTGATCTTTGCAAGGAGAATTGGAAAAAAAAAATTCTAATGTGTTACATCTGTTTGTATGCTGACATATAGCAAGATGGGCCACACATACATTTTCACCAGAATACATGCACTTGCAGAAATGCAGAGTTTTTGAGCACGTTGAGACACCCAAAGAGGTGATTTATTCATCAAAAAGATAACAATCAATGCATCGTCTCCAAGAGGGTCTTCGCACCGCCTGGTGCTCAGGCCATAATAAACACGACTGGTTGAGCTCCCCAAGCACAATGTAGCCCCCCGTCTAGCACAACAGCCTGTGGTTTCACTGTTGCCGTGGCAACCAGCCAATAGAACCCACTTGTTCTCAACGGGGTTTTAGTGACGTTAACTAAAAAGAAGTTCAAAGATAAGATGAGCAAGTTTGGACTTAAATCAGGGTGAAAGTAAGCGGCAGCGAGGCTGTATCCTTCATGCTGTGGTGTGACAGTGAGGAAGTTTGCGATGCATCTTTGTCTTGAAGTGACTCACACCGAAAAAATCTTGAATTTGGGGTATTGGTTCTCTGAAGCAGTCTTTTTTTAATCTATAGATTTCCTTACTTAAGTCAACTTGTTTTTTTTCACTCACATTTCAAACATGGGGTTAAGTGCCCTTTTGTTTTTCTCTGGTGACATTTAAATTGGCGCCCAATCAGGTAGCTGGAGTGGCTCAATGCCATCTGGTGGCCTTATTGAGTGCGAAGCTGAATGGATCAGCTGAGGAACATTCTCATGTCAAAGGCCAGCAGCTTGTTTTTACGACCCTAATGCTGATATTTGGTCGCCCCAGGCATGTAAAGTGGACAACTGGTGCTGCCGGGTCTAGGAAATCTGGTTTGGAGCGTAGCACTACATTCAAATTAAAACAAATTAAAAATGTGTTTACATACCAGGGAGTTTGCATGCTCTCCCTGTGTTTGTGTGGGGTTTCTCCCAACTGATTCTAATCTGAAGATATTTAATTTCATGGGTTTTTGTCTTTTTATACTACCGATTTGTGCCACTGGAGCGCAAAAAATTGGAATTGGGTCACTTGAACCATCCATCCATCCATGCAATTTAAACCCAGCCTGAATTGCCCACAGGTTTTGAATGTGCGTGTGAATGGTTGTTTGTCAATATGTGCACTGTGAATGAAGTCAGGCACCAGCGCACCCGTGACCCTGATGAGGACAAGTGCAATAAATGTTTTTATGAATGTTCAATTAATTTATTAGCATTTCTATTATTTCCTCAATCTTTTGCCAACATTAAACCCATACCCGCCTGCCTACTGTCTAATTTTCAGTCCAAATTTATGTTGGGTAGAAAGTCGCGTGATATTTGTGGGACAAACGGCGGGAACAGTGCTCTACAGTGCTCGTAGAGTCGCCCTAACTGCTGTTTAAATGTCAATTGCATAAAATAAATATATATATATTTGAATGGCTCCCAGAGGTAATCTTGAGCGCGGGGAGAAGTTTTCTCTGCTTCCTTACCCTCTCAGCAAACAAAACGGGAAGATGTTGTGATTTCAGTAATTTGGGACGGAGCGGATTATGCGTGCGTCTAAATATAGTGTACATACTAACGAGAGCAAATTCAATGACATACACCTGCAAAATCTAATGAGTTTAGAAACAAGTGCTAGATACAAAGAGTCTGCCTTTATAAACATAATAATGCAGGATTTTCACTGGCACTGTCAGAGAGGTGTTCATTCAACTATGTCTTCATTATTATGCTTGTAAAACCAAACCACACTGCATTAACGGAGATTCGCTTGTTATATTTTGGTTGCGCCATCATAGCAATGGTGTGTAAACCTTAAGTCATTTAATATATTAATATAGTCACCCATTTGTGACTATATTAATATAATTGTAATACTGTACACTGATACACAGTCTACACAATAAAGATTTCCTCACACATATCACCCAAAAATGTTAAGTTATTTGTTAATTCAATGCAGTTATAATGGGCATCAGTTGTCCGTGGGGGCCACTTTATGTCAACATAAATATAAAATGTTAAAGTAATGCATGAATTTATACAGCACTGTTTATTGTTGTTATACCAACAAACTAACTGCTAAAAATAAATGCCTTACCTGAATTAAATGCTTGCTAGTCTCTGCTGTTGAGTAAATAGAAGCCCTTAGATCTACAGGATTTGAGGAAATGTTTGTTTGTGTGTGCGTGTGTGTGCATGTTGGACGAATGAATGGCTCACCTTTTTCGTGCTGATATCAAACACACAAATGTACAAAGGCAGCAATAGGTGGCCTTTCATTCATCTTAAAGCAGCCTCCCCTCACATATCTCTTTTGTCATACACTACTTCTTCTTTACTCTCTACTTTAATGAGTTTGATGTCGTGATGACACAAGCACACACACGCACAAAATGAGAGTTGGAAGGATTGAGTTGAAGGGAGTTAATGATTAGGGGGAAACTGATGATGATGATGATGATGAAAGAACCCCTCTGAAATTCTGAAATCCTTGCCATGACTCATCGCCAGCACTTTTTCTCACACACACACACACACACACACACACACACACACACACACACACACACACACACACACACACACACACACACACACAGGAGGAGGTTGCCATCCTGATGTGAAGTAAGATCACAGTCGAACTCTTCCCCCTTTGCTTTTGAATCTTGTCCTGCTTCATCAGCTTCCACCATCTGCTGGTGGGACTGTGCAGGCTCGGCAGCCAGGTGACGTCTAGCAAGCACGCCGTTTCTTGCGATTTGACACCCACTTGGCAGCTCTTCTCCAAAACAGACAGAATGTTTAGCGGATGCAGTTTTGTCCCCCTCAGTTTTACTTGTTTTGCTTTGCAATATAACATTTATATTCTCTTGGTTAAGTCATGTCAATTTTATTTATAAAGTGCCAGTTAACAACAGAAGTTATCTCAAGGCACTTTATATATGGAATAGGTCTACAACCATGTTTCTCACACATTAAGAAATGAACTAAATCGGCCATGAGCAAAAACTAGGTAATGAAGGAAAGGGGGAAAAAAACTCCCTCTTATGCCTGGATCAGACTACAAGACAAATTTGGGCTTTCACGATTGCACTATGTCAGATTACTGCCATAAATTCTTGCTGTATCTCGGTCAGCCACTGGCAACACTATACAACATATATTCCGATACTACCGTATCCTTATCTTGTCAAATCAAACACTGTCGGAGAGGCGGAACCACAAAACGTGTCACTGGTCAACGCAACCGGATACACCCGTTACCGTGGTCACAACAACAACAATGGATTGCGCCAATGCATTGTGTGGACAAAAAAGTGAACAAAACGAGGAAAAACGTGTGGTGGTCGTCAATGGTGCTCAGGAGAGGACATTCATTCAAGGAGCTTTGAGGTTTGTTCACGTCCTGTTAATACAATACGGCTCACAAGTATGCAACTAGCACTAGCTTGCTAGGCTAGCACTAGCTTGCTAGGCTAGCACAACTGTTTGTATGCAAACATGCCAGCGTTCTGTCGAATCATCCTTTGAAGCTTCGGTAAACGCTGTGCGCTTGAACAAATGTTGACAACTGCAACCAAGTATGTTAACAACGGCAAGCACAGGAGACAATACGCAGTCCTATTGGTCGACGCCAAGGTGCTCTGTCGAAGAGTTTTCGTTGATATGTCACAATACGCAGAAGATAGCCAAAAAAATCAAACATGCTAGACTTTTAATTTGGCCGTTGTAGGGCTACCGTAGGGCCAAATCATTGGTCGTGGGTGACACTAAAATAAGTTTTGTCATTCCCACCAAAATATGTCAGGTCCGATCTGGGAAATCGCCCGCGATAGCTAATCTGCCCCATATCGGGGCTACAATCCAGTCGTGTGATGTAGGTTGTTGTACAATATAATTTCGTATGTACCTGTGGCTAAAAAGCAAAGCATAGAGAGTCTCCATCTTGCCGTTGCTGAAACGCACGTGTCGCGGACATGCACTCTGCAAATTGAGGGGCCACAGGGACTCGCAACCACTTGTTAACCCCACTCCTCCACGCTGCCCTGCTGTGAGACTGCGACTAGGAGAATGCCTGGTGTACACCAAGTGGACCTTAACCTAATTAGCAGCTTCCCGTCAAATCTTGATTCCTGGCTTTAGAAGACGCCTTCCCCGACTAAAAGGGTGCGCGAACGCCAGCCGCAACGGCTTTGATCGCTTTCCCTAGCCACGATCGGTCCGCGGAACCTCAGCGAGCAACTACCGGCATCCCGTACCGGTCCGGCACACCTCTGAGGGCCAGAGCTCGGCCTGCCACCAGTTCAACCGCCAGGAAAGTTATGAGCGCAACCCAAATGGGACAACAACTTTACTTTCCTTTTTGTTTTATTTTTATTTTTGTGCGTCTTGTTTTTCTTCAACCGAACCTGCTTCGTTTCCGCCTGCGGTCCGGAGGAAGACCACCCCCAAAGACCAGGTGATCTGCGGTCGTGAGTCGACACTGCAATCCTTACTATGATGTACAACATCAGTGTTTAATAATTTTGGGGAAATTACTAGCTTCACCTGAAATCCCAACTTTGCCTTCTCTCGCTCTGACTCAACACATTAAACGCTAGCCCAGCGACCACACACATGATCCTCTTTTCCATTTTCGTACGCCTAATTTTCTTTCTTTCATTTACCATTAGTGTTATTTTCTCTTTTTGTAGTTTGTAGTTGTAGCTGTGTGTTCCTTACATGTCATTAAATATACCACTAACATCCACTCTTGGTTGTATTTTGTGTGTTTTGAGTTTAAGTAAACCTCTGTGATCTAGGACTCGAAATTTCATAGTGTTGCAACCTTCCGATTACGAGACTGATAAAAAGGTTTCTCATCATTTCTCCTAAAGTTTGTACTTGTGACGTGGTGCCCTTTTCGAGACATTAGTTTGATTTTAACAATTGAATTTAAAATTACGATAAACTGGAAGTAACGTAAGCGTCGCTTCTGGTTTATTCTTTTCTCCTAAATTAATGAAATTCTTATTTGACCACGAGAGCTTTCACAATAATAATAATAATGTTTCCGGGTACAAAGCGGGATCTGTTGGGCCACTGCCAAGCCTTACCAATACTGTATCTCCACTATATATATTGCGTTTTACAATAATACTTTACTAAATTTATAATTTCATATGTACCTGTGGCTAAAACGCAAAGCGTGAAGATGCTCTATCGCCAAAATACTCAAGTTCAGTCAACAAATGGGGCGATCATTGCCAAGAGCTTCTCAAATATCCACTCTCTCTATTTCTTGCACATTTCAGTCTGCATTGTTATAAAATAGGTAACGTGTCCAGAGCAATCTGCTTGCGGTTTGCGGTTCAATAAGAAATAATACAGTATATGTGGTGTCTTAAAATGTTGTTTCGATAAGAACAGCAGGGGTCGCAGTTTTTCCATTGCAGCGAGTTGGTCAAGTGTGCAAGGGTCAATCGCTTGGTGTGTGTGTGCGTGCGTGTGAAAGATTTGCCGACTGTATTTTTTATTTTTTTGGCTGATTGTCAAGTCCAGTCACATTAAGCCTGTAGTGCGGTGGACCTAAGGAAGAACCATCCAACAAACCTGATTGAAGGATGGCTTTCTGCCTCGACTGGTTGAGTTGAAATAGAACCTCACATATATCGTTTTGTAAACATTGAAGACAATTTAGTTTTCTGTGAACGTAATATACGTGGTTTTAAAAACATCAAAAACATTTAGTCTTCAGTGAACGTAACATCCATCCCTCCATCTATTTTCTTTACCGAGCCTACCCCAGCTATCTTCGGGCGGGAGGCGGCGTACACCCTGAACTGGTCGCCAGCCAATCGCAGGCCACACAGAAACAAACAACCATTCGCACTCACATACACTCCTATGGGCAATTTAGAGTCGTCGATCAACCTACCACACATGTTTTTGGGATGTGGGAGGAAACCGGAGTGCCTGGAGAAAACATGAAAACTCCACAGAGGCGGGGCTGGGATTTGAACCCCGGTCCCCAGAACTGTGAGGTAGATGTACTAAACATTCGCTCACCGTGCCGGCCTGAACGTAACATACATTTTGTTATCTCTCCACTTAGGAATTCTTGCACATTTATGACTAAGGTCATATCTTTGTGTGTGTGTGTAAGCTTCTTGCGCTCATTAACTTAACTCTGCACGAAAATAACCCAGAGTGGATAGACATAATTGATAGATAAAATATGTCTCCACAAGCTGCCTGAGCTTGTAAAAGCTGTCATGTTAGCTGTCAGTTTGACAGGTGACACACTTCTGTGGACGGAAGACAACGTGTGTAAGTGCGTGAATATTCCACTTGGTCAGAGGAAACACTTTGGCCTTTTGTGGATGTGATGTTTGCCTCTACTGTATGTGTCAGTGTGTGCTTTATTAATATTTCTGCCTATAGGTTTCATGTGGGCGCTTCTGCGTGTGTGTGTGTTCTGGTTCGTCATGCCTTGTTGTTCTGTGTATTTTCTCTCTGCGTAGGGTGTGCTGCCCACCCCCTTGCTGCCCCCGTGGCAGGCACAGCACCAGGCCTTGACCTGTACCGGCATGCCCCAGCGCAGACAGAGTGAGTCACTAACACGCTTTCCTGCCTTTTTTTGCCAACTTTTTCGAAGAACTACTTATACCATTTTAAAGCTCAACGTCATCTCATGCAATTTGCAGGGTTTTATTTTTGGGTTTAATTACACACAGATATTTTTTTGTGTATAACACATCTTCCCCTAACACAATCCGTGGTGGTCGTTTCCCACTATGCTACAATTACAGTTATTCTGCTGCAGAGCATAATGTCCTTTTATATCAGGTGTTTTCATCAGTTACAGAACATCGGGTTCTACTTATGAATAGTGCACTCAGCCATCAGTGAATCACCACAACAAGTTGTCTATTGTAAGCTGCCAAATAGGTGGCAGGAAATGCACATGTGAGCAAGTAAAAAGCAAAAAAAAAAAAAAGATGGTATAAATGCACAGAACCCACACCATGCTCTTTTCAATCAAGAGGGACTGTTAAATAAATGGAGCTCATTGTTCGAACACCTCAGGTTATTTCAGAATCGTCGAGTGCTCTTGAGATTTTTTATCAGCCTTTTTTTTTTTTTTTTTTTTTTGAGAAATGCGTCAGTGTTGCCCGCATTCTCCCAACAGCAGTGGGAGTGGAGTGTGCTTGCAAGCAGAAGAAAATATTCTATCTGAAATAAAGTCAGATTTTCCCTTGATTTTACATACAGAAATATCGATGTGATTTACGTGTAGGCTTTCAGATAATTTTCACGTTAGAATTACAGCCATTTTATGCCGAGTGCCTCCATTTTCCAGAGCTCAAAAGTATTTTGTTTTTTGACTCATAAAAGATGGCCTGTGAGATCTCAGCACAAGTGAGGCCATCCAAAACAACACAGCATCAATCTAAGCTGTGAGGAAATCAACAGTTTCTTCACAAAAACGAAAGCTCTGGTTAGCCCAACCATATCAAACAGCCTTTTTTCTTCACAACATTTTCGCGCCCGCTGGGGCTGTAGTCAAACCTTGTCTTAATCTATCTCATCAGACATCTAAAATTAAATACACTGTTCATACAGTACATTTGCATGATCTTGATTCTTTATTGATCTATTATGAGACATTCTTGTAAGCATAGGTAGAGGTAGATATTAATCCTGGATTGAATTTGTTCCAACCGCAACAAGTCTCTTTGCCTCCTTCCTCTTTCTTCTCTGTGACTCTTGTAACGCCTCCTCTCCTCATCTTCTCCTCTTAACTCTGCCTGCCCACACATAATGACTGTGGCAAGGAGTGGAGCACCTAGTGCAGTACTTCACTGACCGGGCATGGTACAGTAGAAACTCTCTAACATCTTAACCGTCAACCATGGCTGTAAAGCATGCTTCCTTCATCTTTATGCCTTTGGTTGGGTCACAATGGGAGATTTCAGTTCAAGCACATATTCTTTTTTTTTTCTCTCTCTCTCTGTTCCCCCCCACCCCCCAGTGTGCAGATGTTGACATTTTTGCATTGTTTTTTGTGCTTTAGGTTTTTATGAGGACAAAAGTATTGGGAGACATTATACATACAAGAAGTACAAAAGAATGTAGGAGTTGCAGCTACTGGAAGCTTTTCACAAAATGTTGCAGTGTGTGGAACATTTGTGTATTCATCTCAAAGATATTTAAATGAGCATTTTCTACACCAAAGTCTTCCAAGCATGCATTTATGCTTTGAGTACTGGAACAGAAAATTAATTTTTCTCCACAGCTTTGGTCTGGTTAAACAAGTGTTTCCCAAGACTTTTGTCCGTATAGGGGGTCCTCGGTTTACAACATAACTCGAATTTGTACGTAACTCTCTCATTAACCTACGCTAACACAGAAGTAAAGTCATAAAACAGTAAATAATTGTATGAAAGACGCTTTGCTAACTAGTTCACTGTGGCTTTCACCATAACGTAGGCTTGAAACGTCGTTTTTCGATACTGTCGTAAAACCAAGGACTCCTTTTAAAGTGCTTTTAGTTGATTTCTTCTATGTCATCAAATAAAGTCAGACACTGCATGCATGGTTTAATCTCCCCGTGTGGTTCTTGTTCTGCATTCATGTGAGTTTTATTGTTAAAGCACTTTGATTGTTCGGTATTTCAAGGAAAACGCATGTAATTGGACATGACAAACTCTCTCGAGCAGCCGAACGCCGTGCTCCGGAATCCATAGCACCATTTTCTCAACCACCTATAAACAACGTGCTTGCTTTATCCAACTTTAAAGTAGAGTTGCACTATATTAGCTGTATCCTCTGATGATTATGTGCCGCAGTGACACGCCTCATCCTCCTCTAGGCGTCGTCTAAACGAGGAATATTTATTTCCTTATTCAAATATGCGCAACCGTGGTCGGATTTCACGGAGATAAAAGCGGCAGATGAAATCGGTCACGGTGGGCGCCAGGTGCGTCAGATCTTCAAAGTGTTTTCATTAACACGGCCACTCAAACTGGTTTTGCAAGCTTGGGTATTTACATAGCGGTAACTAGGGTTGCAAAGGAGTGGAATAGTTTTGGAAATTTTCTGGTAAATTTCCATGTGAAATTAAGCTGGACAATTTTGGAAATATTTCAAATTGGAACCTTTCCATGGGCGTTATTGGAAATTAACTGGGAATGAAGGGTAATCTCATGAAAATGTATCATATTGAAGCATAAATATTAACTTTTTGTTTTTCCATAAGAAGACATTCATGCAAAATACTGCAGCTAGTTCTTGCCTGCATCACTGTACTTTTAATTGAATTGCTAATTTTCTTTCACTTCACTCTGTTCCTAATGTTGTGAACATTTATTTGACTAGTCTAACAAACCACCAATTCAAGCAAGTTTTGTTGGTCGCCGCAGAAATCAAATGAAATGCAGGTGAGGATAACCAAAGGTTTTTTTTAACAGAATATGTGCCAATGTACCAGGAGATGGCGCTGTGGTCTCAGCCATCCAGAGCCAGCCTGTAATCAATAGAAATCCATAGAAACAGACCGCAGTAACTTGAACTTGACCAGCACACAATCTCATATCTTCACACATCCTGAAGAGATGGCTGTGCTAAAACACACTTCATGTTGTTAATGGCGCTAAATGGCTTCAGGCAGGATTCAGAGTCATAGCTTCAGTAAAGTGCCCGTGCCTTAAAGAATCCACCTCAACCAGAACTAAGTAGAATTTCATCCTCACAGGGGTCACGGGTCATTGGGAAGCTGTATTTATGCACTGGCAGACGACCACTGATGGTGCAATGTTTGCTTTTATTCTGACCTGAGCAGCTGCACCATCGCCTCTTGTTGACTGGATTTATCTAATAAGCCTCCTCGGCTTTTTTTCCGAGCTGCCTGAACTGTTGAGAGAAGGACAAAGTTACCTTACAGCACCAAGTGTCATCTGGGAATGTTGGGGGGTCACAGGTCAGGCATTGCGCTTTGCAGGTTAATCATTCCAGCCCAGATGAATTGTGTTTTTGGCAGGCCATTAAATTGTTGAAGTGACAAACAAATAGGTGATGTATACTGTTCATCCGGATCTGCGATAATAACAGAATTTCAGTATGTCATATTAAAGTGAGAATTGAAGTCTCTACAATGAACATCATCAATCGATTTGCCACATTGTTTTTATAATTACATTCAACAACAATATATGAGCCACAAGCAACCACTAGCATTGGTTTTTAAATTAATTTTTGGACGTACAGGACCGATCCAGTTAGCAGGATTTACTTTAGAGTGGTGGCGTATGGGCTTCCTTTTGATCAGGATCTGGATAAAGGTGCAGATACAGGAATTTATTAGGGCCCAAGCACTGGATGGTGCGAATGATCCCGCAAAAACTCCATCACTAGTGCTCCCTGAAAAGACAAAAGAACCCCCGACACCAGTTTCACCAGTGATCGGAAATGTTTGCATATCTATCAGAGCAGGATGCACGAAAAAGTCTCAACGACCCATTCCAGAAATTGAGCAGGATGTTTTGGTTTGCAGCAGCCATTTTGGGTGAATTCCAGGGCTTATACTTGGACAAACGCCAACTAAGAAATTCTCCCAAATGAGCTCCAATAAGAGGCAGGTGTCCTAGACAGATGGACGTTGCTAAATTGCCAAGCTTTTTTTTTTTTTTGCCTAAGCCTAGAGCAAGGTGTCAAAGTTCAATGAACATTTTGAGGATTTCCTGTGAAAAAAGTGGTTTCGAGGGCCTGCTAATTATCATTCTTTGCATTTGGTCTCCCTTCACAAAAGTTCAAACAACCAGATGGACAAACAAAGGAGAATGCAACACTGCTATAATTTCTCTCAACTTTTTTTAGATTTAGTTCATACATGATCATTATAGTATTGCTAAAACACAGTCATTGGAGTACTGTATAACTATGTCACTGTTTACCAATAGACATGCACAGTATTTGTAAATGTGCAGTTGATTTTGTCCAATTTATCAACTATGACATGCATGATATTCATTGAACATGCTACTTTGTGAAGTTGTCATGTGTTATTTTGCAGGTGATGCTGGAGCTCATTCAAATGTTATTAATGGACACTCTTAGTCACCTGTGTAAAATGTCAATAGTACTCCCATGGAGTTTTCTGTGGCCGTCCTGACATATTTTCCAGTAGATAGTTGCTCAGCGCTTTGTTGTGACACAGGTGCCATTGCGGGCCAATGAATTCTTCTGAAGCCACTCGTCACAAAGCGCCTCAAAAGATGCGAATACAGCCGCTCACAGGGCAAGGTTATTCTTCTCTAAGGGCTGAATCGGGGCTTTCTCTGTGACTTTGTCTCTCCCATTTCAGGAATAGTTCAGTGACTGGCACTGCAAACATGCTGTGATGTTAGGAGCAAATAAACAAGTCAAAGAAATTGAGATTTTAAATTCAGAATTTCCTTTTGCAGCTGGAGAAATATTCAAATGCCTGAGCGACATCAAACTATATAAATGTCATTTCTGAAACAGCATCAAAAAACATCTCCAAGTCTGCCTCATTATGCTGTTTCATAACTATTTCATCCTCATTTTTTAATCCTTTGGATTTTTCTTTGCTCTTTCCTGCAGCTTCAAATACCTTTCAACCTCAACGAGCGTTTCCACCCGGGAAGACCAGTAAAAGCTCTCCCCACCGAGGGCCGCAGTGACCAGACGAGAGGTGCGAGGGCCTCTGTTGATGCCGACGCCCCTCTTGATGGCCTCGCATCAAATGTGTCACCCCCAGCGGACCCGTCGGAGCTGAGTCATCCCCGCACTATTCAGTGTTCAAGCTCAGGGGTCCAGTGTGAGCGGCAGGGCCCCGCCGCTATGTCGCACGATTCGGTCACTCCCGCGTCCGCTTATCGCGAAGGCGGGTCACTTCCTGCTACCAAGCCGCTCAGACAGTTGTCCTCCTTGAAGCCTTTGGCCAGTAGGAGTAGGCAGCTGCCCCCTCCGTCCAGAGGCCTTCCTTGCTTTAACAACGCCCCCCGGCAGCAAATTCTCAGCGTTTGTCGCACCTCCCCGCTTCAACTTCACAGGATCTCTGAGCCCCACGCTGTTCCTCACGGCGGCGTAAACTCAGAGAACTCCGACCGGGGATCGCTCAAGGAGCCGGCCAAGATGATCGCCGCTTCGGGTCGTTCGTGTCTCCCCAAGCCAAAGATTCCCTGAGGAGGGTCGTCTCACACATCAAACCAAAATAGAAGCGGCTGCAACACTGTTGACGACTTGCAACTGCCTATTCAGACTATGTAGTAAGATGAACAACACGACTCCACAGGCTGTAAGTCTGTATACATGTCACTTTTATCAGTGTTGAGCACAGGGGTGGGCAAAGTATGGCTTTGTTTTTTAATATATTGTCAATGTATTTATTAATTTTTTTATTGTTATGGAAAGAGTGCAAAAATTAAAATGGGTGAGTTTTTCAGTGAATAGCTGAGGATAGTTTTCACAGAAAAAACCCCCACAACTGGGTACATTTTGAGACTAGAGAACCGAGAATAGCCAGGGTTAACTGTATTAATAAATTTGTCTGTTTTAAAAATTAAATGTGGCCCTTCATCACAAAAGTTTGCCCATCTCTGGTTTAGCAGGTGCTATTGTCCAATTTGCAGAAGTCACTTTCAGTCCCTTCTGCTGTCTCACTTAGTTGCTTAGTTCACAGCGAAACAAGATTGCTTGCCGTCACACGGCCGTGCCCGCCGATCCACGGTGGCGCACGGTCGTAAAGACGGCACAGATGCGACCTTTCCAGTGTAGTTGAAGGGCCCCAGGAGGTGGAGCATGAAGGCTAAAAACAAGTTGTGCTAGAGAAAGTGAGTCATGGCAGAAAAGGTGGATTAGGTGTGAGACAAAGCTGTCTTGCAAAAAGAACTAATGTGTGTCTGCACCAGTGTGTGCGCCGAGTGGAAGACAGCAGCACTATAAAGTCACTAATGAGATCCAATACAAGACCTGTTCGGCGTTACAAAGACATCCATCCATCCATTTTGTATAGCACTCGTCCTCATTTGATGGCGTGTGAGCTGGAGTCTATCCCAGCTGACACCCTGGACTGTCAATCGCAGGACACAAACAACCATTCACACCCACATTCACACCAATAGAAAGCCGTTTCAGTTTTTATTCATTGTCCTTGATATCCATTTTAAGATCCATGTACAGTCTAGTCATAAAGTACAGGAAGGCAGTAGTGGTTTTCCACTGCTGCCTTCCACTACGGTATGAACTTAACTACAACCCCAATTCCAATGAAGTTGGGACGTTGTGTTAAACATAAATAAAAACAGAATACAATGATTTGCAAATAATGTTTGACCTATATTTAATTGAATACACTACAAAGACAAGATATTTCATGTTCAAACTGATCAACTTTATTGTTTTTAGCAAATAATCATTAACTTAGAATTTTATGCCTGCAACACGTTCCAAAAAAGCTGGGACAGGGTCATGTTTACCACTGTGTTACATCACCTTTTCTTTTAACAACATTCAATAAATGTTTGGGAACTGAGGACACTAATTGTTGAAGCTTTTTAGGTGGAATTCTTTCCCATTCTTGCTTGATGTACAGTTTCAGCTGTTCAACAGTCCGGGGTCTCCGTTGTCGTATTTTACGCTTAATAATGCGCCACACGTTTTCAATGGGAGACAGGTCTGGACTGCAGGCAGGCCAGTCTAGTACCTGCACTCTTTTACTACGAAGCCACGCAGTTGTAACACGTGCAGAATGTGGTTTGACATTGTCTTGCTGAAATAAGCAGGGGCGTCCATCAAAAAGACGTTGCTTGGATGGCAGCATATGTTTCTCCAAATCCTGTATGCACCTTTCAGCATTAATGGTGCCTTCACAGATGTGTAAGTTACCCATGCCATTGGCACTAACACAGCCCCATACCATCACAGATGCTGGCTTTTGAACTTTGCGTCCATAACAGTCTGGATGGTTATTTTCCTCTATGGCCTGGAGGACACGACTTCCACAATTTCCAAAAACAATTTGAAATGTGGACTCGTCGGATCACAGATCACTTTTCCACTTTGCATCAGTCCATCTCAGATGAGCTCGGGCCCAGAGAAGCCGGCGGCGTTTCTGGGTGTTGTTGATAAAGGGCGTTTGCTTTGCATAGTAGAGTTTTAAGTTGCACTTACGGATGTCACGCCGAACTGTATTTACTGACATTGGTTTTCTGAAGTGTTCCTGAGCCCATGTGATGATATGCTTTACACGGGCATTCAATGTTGGTTTTCGGCCTTGCCGCTTACATGCAGTGATTTCTCCAGATTCTCTGAACCTTTTGATGATATTATGGACCGTAGATGATGAAATCCCTAAATTCCTTGCAATTGTACATTGAGGAACATTGTCCTTATACTGTTCGACTATTTCCTCACGCACTTGTTCACAAAGAGGTGAACCTCACCCCATCTCTGCTTGTGCAATTCAGGGAAGCTCCTCTTATACCCAATCATGGCACCCACCTGTTCCCAATTAGTCTGTTCACCTGTGGGATGTTCCGAGTAGGTGTTTGATGAGCATTCCTCAACTTTCTCAGTCTTTTTTTGCCACCTGTCCCAGCTTTTTTGTAATGTGTTGCAGCCATACAATTCTAAGTTAATGATGATTTGCTAAAAACAATAAAGTGTATCGTTTTTTTTTCTTGTCTTTGTAGTGTATTCAATTAAATATAGGTTGAACATGATTTGCAAACCATTGTATTCTGTTTTTATTTATGTTTAACACAACGTCCCAACTTCATTGGAATTGGGGTTGTAGTAAGACCCAATCATTCTATTAGTGGGGCCTAGTCGTTCTCCTAGCATGCTGAATTATTTTACTAGTGAGGATAACGAGCGTACTACTATGTGAACCTTAAGCTGGATATCAAGGATAATGAATAAATGCTCAAACACGTTTCCATAAGTACCCCCCCTCTCGCCCAGTCATTCAAGTGTGCAGATGTGCCTAATATTTCGGGTTGCGAGAGTTGTGACAAACAGTTTACAAATGAGTAATTTGTAAAAAATCAGCTATCAAGGCTTCATTATGGTGTTTGCCTCTTTCACTCTGCTCCATCTGTGGACAAGAATAGAGGTGTTTATATGGCCTTTATATTAAAAATAGAAATCTTCCCTTTTTCCTTTTTTTCTGGACTGTCAAATGCTCCCTAGCACGTGCCCGCATGGCGGGCAGCGGTGTGTTATGAAGTGCCACTGACACGGACTGTGCTCTCTTTACTGTCGGGGCCGTGTGACCGCTCGCCTCTGTACGCCTCTGGCTGGGACCGCCCGACTGTGTCCCCTCTACACAGACACAAAAACATACAGGCCCTATGGCACAACTGGAATGGACATGAAAGGAACACACACACAGACAAAAACCGCAACAGACGCTTAAAGTGGAACCTCTGATGTCGAACACGACCTGTTTGAACTGCCACCATTAAAAAAATAAAAAAATAGTCGCTGGTCCATTGCAGGGCACATATAGACAAACAACCATTCACACTAGGGGTTGAACGACTACAGATTTGTGTTCAGTCGAGTCGACGTCGACTCATCGAAGACGTCATTGATATCTTTTCAGTTGTCAACGATTGTCCACGCAATTGTTTGCCTTATGCCAAAAGTAACTGGAGCCCACTCTCCCTGGGGTCCCTGGTTACACTCGTCCCACTCGGTCACATTCAGACACTCATCCAATCACATTCAGACTCCTTTGTGGCCTTGCAGACTGTTGTAACTTGAGATCTAAAACAAATGTACGTAGCACAACTGCAGGGTCATTGCTTGCTATGTACTATAATAAAAAAAAAAAAAATCACAGGAGAAGGGAATTTCTTGCAATAATATTAGCGATCCTGCAATTGTGATACGGTCATTGTTAGAGTTTTGTGATAGTGTGATTTGTGATTGGATGACTGAGTCGGGGGAGTAGAATGAAGAGGAGCGTGGCATCGTGTCCGTGGGATGAAGGCTAACGCTTGGGCGGAAGAAGTTGGATGTTTTTGACAGTAACCGTTTATTTTCACAATAAAGAGGTTGTTGATCGACCACCGCTCGTCCTCGTTTCTTCATCTAAACAGATGCTACAGTATATTCTCTTTTTTTCTGTTACAGGAGAGCATTTGGTGATTTACCTAATTGATGGCTGATGTGAGGATTTTGGCTTTTCACCTGCTAGCATTAGCTATTGCCTTCATAGTTTGACATGCTTTTATTATGTTTGAGAGTAGACTTTCATATTTTGAAAGTAACCAATTTCCACACGCTTGAGGCCGCTCGACTTGCTTTCTCCGAAGCATCGATGTTGTTAATGCCAAAACACACGATTGGCGATTAGTCATCTTCAAGCTCTTAACCGTTAACTGTAGAGTGGTAAAGTCAACTTTTTAACTAGTCTGTTCAACCCCCAAATTCACAGATTCACATATCTGGACAATTTAAGGTCACATACCCAAAAGGGAAAACATTTTGCAATTTTGGTATAGATTTGAGCAAGAAAAATGAAGTAGACTTCCATCGATCCATTTTCTTTCCCACTTAACCTGTTGAGAGTCGTGAAGCGCTGAAGTCTATCGTTTGGTGCTACTTGTCCCATACAATTGTGGTCAAATTCCAAAATAGGGCCGCTTGAATTAGGAGGTTCCATTGAAATAAACAGAATGGGAGGCTTCATGTTCTGCGGATCCATCGAACAGCTGCCGGATGTTTCAGCTGTGTGCCAAACGCAGCACCGAAAGCCAAAAACAAATAAAATGGAGGGCGATGCAGAGGGAGAGCCTGAGAACCAGCCTAAAACATCAAATGTGCCCGTGAAGTTGTTTAGACGGTTCAGAGGGGGACGTGGTGAGTGGACGAGCGTGAGGTGGAATATGTTTGTTTGAACGTGCCTCCCCCCTTTTTCACCACTCTCGGCCGTGTCGCTCAATGCTTGCTAATGCCGACCAGGAAATCAATGCGCTGTGTTTGTGTGTGTCAAAGATGCGTCTGTCCACAGGGTGGGAAGGGAAACACGGTGCACGGGAAAAAGCAGCACCGGCGCCGTCCTTCACCCCACCGCGTGCCGCTGTAAGGCCCTAATCTCCGAATCAATGCCCTCACTCAGTTTAAGAGTGCGGCCAATCTGTCTCGCGCTCGCCGAAAGCACAAAGACTGAAAACACTACGGCACCGTCGATCAATTCTCGCACGGGGTAACTTGGCTAACTCTTATTTTGGACTGTTTTTGGTTAGTTCCTTTTAGCGGCGTTTGCACGAGGAAGAAAGGCACCATGAGAGGAAGGCGGGTTGTTGTGTTGATAGATTGTGTCGTCAGTTAACGCCGGAATACAGTATTGTCACATACTGTATAATCCAACTTGCATTTTCTAGAAAAGCAATATTTGCACTTTTCAAGCTTCCCTTTTAACTCAAGTTGCCTGCAAAATCATTGCTATTCATGGACTGTTGCACACGTAATTTGATTTAAGTGCCAGAAATGTCAATTCCTTATGAAATAGTGTCGGGTTCTCAAACTATTTACGCCAAGTACCACCTTCTTTGAACATTAATACTCTCGCTTAAATATGTTTTAATTCAAAAAATGATCCAATTGAAATGTATTCTACATAAGGTTAAATGCAAATGTATTGAATTTAAAAGTGAAGTACAACTGAACTGTACTTAGGCAATGATTGTGTGTGATGGTGGGGGAAGACTTTGTTGTGGCCACTAAATTGTAGCTATATGAATGTTAATTGATACAATTTCTCGCTCTCTTTTTTTTTTTACAATTACTTACTGCTCGATGAAATTTGACATATTGTGTCCGCTGCATGCACGAATCTGCTACACAAATTGACAAAGTGTAATTCGGGTGTCTCGGTGATGAAGTGCTGCCTGCAAGGGTGAAAATGCAAATGGTTTTACTTGGTCTTTGTGTGAGCTGCTTGAGGAAGAATTGGCCGCTCACATATTCAAAAGCCCGAGTTCTGCTTTTACGAGATCTTTATTAGGGCTATTAAATTATTATTATTATTATTTTTTTTTAAAAACTGACTTTTTTTTATTTTTTATATACCTTGATGACTTGGTATTATTCATTTTACATCTTTCTAATGGTAATGAATTTCTCATTCATTATCATTAACGAGGCCTCAAAATTCCAGGAAATGGAATAAAAGTGTCTGCTGTGACAATTTGGAAGTAAAACGGAAAACTTGAGTAAATCTTTTTATGTATTCAACTTGTAAATATGCTCATTTTCATTTAAAAAGACACAAATGAATAGATAAACAACAAAACATGGCATACTTTAGATGACTAGTAGTTACTGACTTGCATGCGGTCGTTGGCTGTGGAATATGGTGAAAAATGACTAACCCGATGCACTTTAAATGTTTAGGTTTTACAGCCAAGAAATATGCTGCCCACCAATGTTGTGGACATTGTGTGCTTCCTTACATGTAAACAGTGTTAGTATGAACTCTATTGGTTTTATCACTGTGGAAATAAATTGATTTGCAAACAAATGTTCTCTGTCGGACTTTTTGTGAGGATAAGCGACTCAGAAAATGGATGGATGGATGGAAATAATTTTTTTGCTTGCTTGTGAACAGTTTGGTCTCTGGAGTGCCTGCCCACCCATCAAGTGTGAAATTTAACAAGTAAGTAAATCTTTGGTTAGCTGCCTATTTCTGAAAACTTTTTCAACAGCTCTATTTTCTAAAACCAAAAATTATGCATATCTAAAAGTTTAGATTGATCTGTCTTTTTTTAAGGCCCTTGGAAGCGCACCTACGATGTTTGTGTAAGAGCACACAGTGTTCTACCATGGGTTTTGGTGAATACTTGATTCTGATTGGCTCAGAAAATTCCATCGCTGTATATTATCAGCCGATAATGTACACCCTTCGAACGTCTGAAGTAGTTCCTGTCAAAACATCATTTCATTGTTACAAATTATGCGTTAGATTACACGAGCAACCATAACAACCCGACAGTCAGATTTTCTGAAAAGTAAACGTGAATTTCTCTTGAGGACAGAAATGAGCAAATGTAACATAATAATGAGTGATTTTATTATTTAGTTTATTTGGCGTAGACAACACCTTTGATGACTCAGATGCTGCTGAGTAATTTAAGAAAAAATGAAGAGACAGAAGAAATGCAAAGAGTTAAGGTTGAAATCTAACGTGAAGAAAACAACAAAATAATTGGTGAAAACGCCGAGACAAATCTGAACTGAAAAACTTCACCGGTGATATTTTGAACGGTAACCTGCGACAATTGTATGCTGCCGATCAGTCAACGAAGACCGACAGAGAGTACAGCCTTGCCAGCCGGAGAACTTCAACATCAACCGTGACAGAGGAATATAAAGAAAATATGGAAGAATATAGGGATTCAAAACAGGGCTAGGGATTCAAAAGAGGGTTAGGGTTTCAAAGTAGGGTTTCAAGACAGGGATAGGGTTTCAAATTAGAATTTCAAAAGAGGGTTAGGGTTTCAAAACATGGTTAGGGTTCCAAAAGAGGGTTAGGGTTTCAAATTAGGGTTTCAATACATGGTTAGGGGTTCATATTAGGGTTTCAAAAGAGGTTTAGGGTTTCAAAACAGGGTTAAGTTTTCAAATTAGGGTTTCAAAACAGGGTAAGGTTTTCAAATTAGGGTTTCAGAACAGAGTTAGGGTTTCAAGACAGGAATAGGGTTTCAAAAGAGGGTTAGGGTTTCAAAACAGGGTGAAGTTTTCAAATTGGGCTTTCAAAACAGGGTAAGGTTTTTAAATTAGGGTTTCAAAACAGAGTTAGGGTTCCAAAACAATGTTCGGGTTTCAATTTATGGTTTCATATCAGAATCAGGTTTTCGAATTAGGGTTTTAAAACAGTGTTAGGATTTCAAATTAGTGTTTCAAAAGAGGGTTATGGTTTCAAAACAGGGTTAGGGTTTCAAAACAGGGTTAGGGTTTCAAAACAATGTTAGGGTTTCAACTTAGGGTTTCAAATCAGAGTTAGGGTTTCAAGTTAGCGTTTCAAAACAGGTTTAGGGCTTAAAAACAATGTTAGGGTTTCAAATCTGAATTAGGGTTTCAAATTAGGGTGTCAAATCAGAATTCAGGTTTCAAATTAGGGTTTCAAAAGAGGGTTATGGTTTCAAAACAGGGTTAGGGTTTCAAAACAATGTTAGGGTTTCAACTTGGGGTTTCAAATCAGAATTAGGGTTTTCAAACAGGGTACCCTCATGTTCAAATGAGGGTTTCAAGAAAGGGTTCGTATATCAAATTGTATTTATAATAATCCAAACTGATTTTATATATAGTAATAATTTGGCAGCTCAGTAATGAAGTGCTGCCTCCATAATTGAAAAGACAAATGCTGCTTTTAGTTGGTCTTCATGAGGGCTTCCCTTTTTCTTTTCTGACTATGAGCTGCTTGAGGTAAGGTTGCGCTTACGTCAGGGGCTTGTGACTACTGACTTGTGCTGTTTTGCAAACAAGCATTTTTATGCCTTTATGACATGTGATTTGTGTTTGGAAAAGTGTTCGCTGCACGTGCCATATGTTTTGGAGAGGATGTAATTTTTTGACTCAGTGATGAAGTGCTTCCTCCGTGAGTGAAAATGCGTCTTTTTGGTTGCTCGCTACACCGATACCTTTTGATAACTATTTTTGGTTGCATTTCTCACACCGCGATGCCATGCTATTTCTCTTTGGAAATGTGTCCGCTGCATGCGCCACATGCACTGATGCGCTACCCTAATTGACCAAGTGTAATTGGGCGACACGGCGATGAAGTGGTGCCTCCACCAGTGAAAATACAAATCGATCTTGTTTTTCCTCTTGTGAGCAAGCACAGTGGTTTCAACCACGATGTGTCAAGAAGTTGTATAGTTATAGTTATAGCTATAGTTCTTTATCCTTTGTGTTTTTGACCAAAGGATATGAAAAACCTTTTTTTAAAACCACTTGGAGCTGTTTTGAATTGTACACAAATGCATGATGTCTCCTTTAAGGTTTAAAAAAAAAAAAAAAACGGAGCTGAAGGGTATTTACAGTAGCTACTAAAATCTGCATTGACAAATCCGGAGCGGAGTTTTTTTTTTTTGAGGGGGGGCATTGAAGCTGCACAAAGGGGCCACGTGCTTCGAGGTGTATTGGAGTTTTCCAGTTAACGGTGATTGCACAGCGTGTGACTTCAGTCCCAGTTGCGCCTTAGCAAGGTTAATGTTCACAGAGACTTTTTTCGTGTTCAGGTGGCAGCTTCCATTGGAGCTCATTAAGTCCCGGATGTTCTCTTTGCACTGATTGCTTTCCATTGTTGGTCATTATGTAGCAGGGCCGCAGCACTTCTGCATGAAAAAAAACCCCTCTTGCTTAGTTGGTGCACCAAAAAAAAGAAAAAAGAAGACATTATTACATCTGCAGGCCTTTTCACCGTTTTCAGTGTGATGTATTTTTTTTTTTTTTTAGAACTACATTGATTCATGACCCAGTGAAAAGCTCTGAAATTCTACCTCATCTACAACATACACAATACTTTATCTTCTATGTGAAACGAACAATATTACTGAAGCTTATTGAGTCACTTGCAGTTGTGAAACTCTTCTTTGTTTGTGCCTGCATGACTGTTTCACAGTGCTCGTGATGCACAAAATGTCCAATTCTTGACATTATGTTTAATTATGTCATTACTAGATGTTTACAGTTATGTTTTTTTGATGAAAAAACATCACAGATTTTTTGTTGGGTCTTTTGGGGAGGTTGGAGGGATTAATTGCATTCTATTCATCTGAATAGGGAAAGATGATTTGAGGTCCGAATGTTTTGAGTTGAAAGCGTAGTCACAGAATGAATTAAACTCATATTTCTACGGCACTACGGTATTATTTTACATTTCATGTCCAAGTTTCAAAGTCATTATCCATTCAATTGCGATATATACAGTATAAAATAAAACCCCGTATAGATTATATTTTGTTTGTATTTATATATTTTCATGTTATTTTTACATCATAAAAATACGATATAATTAGGGCCCGAGCAGTGACCTGCGAGGTTCCTTCCTTTCTTGTTTCCTTTCTTGTTTCCTCATTTCCTCGTTTACTTGTTTCCTCATTTCCTTGTTTCCTCGTGTCCTTATTTCTTCCTTCCTTGTTTCCTTCCTTGTTTCCTCATTTTCTGCTTTCCTAGTTTCTTGTTGAATGTCCTTGTTTCCTCGTTTCCTTGTTTTGTTTCCTTGTTTCCTTCCTTGTTTCCTCGTTTCCTTCCTCATTTCCTTGTTTTCTTGTTTCCGCATTTCCTTGTTTCCTCTTTTCCTTGTTTCCTCATTTCCTTCCTTTGTTGTTTCCTTCCTTGTTTCCTCATTTCCTCGTTTCCTCATTTCCTCGTTTCCTCATTTCCTCGTTTCCTTGTTTCCTCGTGTCCTTATTCCTTCCTTGTTCCCTTCCTTGTTTCCTCATTTCCCCGTTTCCTAGTTTCTTGTTTAATTTCCTTGTTTCCTCATTTTCTTGTTTCCTTCATTGTTTCCTTGTTTCCTCGTTTCATTTCCTTGTTTCCTCATTTCCTTCCTTTGTTGTTTCCTTCCTTGTTTCCTCATTTCCTCGTTTCCTTGTTTCCTCGTGTCCTTATTCCTTCCTTGTTCCCTTCCTTGTTTCCTCATTTCCCCGTTTCCTAGTTTCTTGTTTAATTTCCTTGTTTCCTCATTTTCTTGTTTCCTTCATTGTTTCCTTGTTTCCTTCCTTGTTTCCTCGTTTCATTTCCTAGTTTCCTTTCCTCGCTTCCTTGTTCCCTTGTTTCATTTCCTTGTTTCGTTTCCTTGTTTCCTTCCTTTTTTCCTCCTTTCCTTGTTTTCTTTCCTTGTTTCCTTCCCTTTTTCCTCATTTCCTGGTTTCATTTCCTTGTTTCCTTCCTTCCTCGTTTCCTCATTTCGTTTCCTTCCTTGTTTCCTCGTTTCCTCATTTCCTCGTTTCCTTGTTGATTTTCATCCTATGTGAACTCGTTAGCAAATATTCTCTCTTGGTGCACTTATGCTACTGCATATTGTATTAGATATTTTAAGTATATACACTATATATATATATATATATATATATGTATATATATTTACATTATAATATATGCACAAGGCTCCAGGACGCCCGCGACCCTTGTGAGGAAAAGCGGCTCAGAAAATGGATGGATGGATATATATACACATGGCTATTTTGTTTCCATCCATTTTGAGCTCATACTGAGTTACCAAATGTGGTTCCGTACATGATGATTGATGTTTTTTTTCCCCCTATAAATTCACATTTGTGATGTGAACTCGAACTGAGAGATTGTCAGGCGTGCCATTGGAAATGAGCTGGTTTCTCTTCATTGGTCCGAAAATGATTTACTACAAATAATGTATCTTTGTTCATCTATCAATGCCGGCGACGTATATTGACAGGTAGAACTATTAAAAGTATAAATCACTGGCAAAACCCATTAGACTGACAGAAACCACAATATTGTTGTTTTCAAAAGAATCTTTTTCACGTTTGACTCCGAAACGGCAAGGTGAAGATTTTTTGCAGGTAAACATGCTCTCTGTTGGATAAAGTACCTGCCTTGACAGGAACTCTGGATGCTTTTGTTTTTCTGTGTGGGCTCCAGCAGCGAAAGAGATTCATGTCCCCGGGAGAGGTAGTGTATTAGTAAGAGACCGGCCGCTGGTGAGGTCCTGGCAGGTACCTCCATCACCTCGGACTTGCCTCCCCTCCCTTGCATTGATCAAATCCCCGCGTGTGGTTAAGTGCAGCGCAGAAACCGATGTGCTGCCAGAGAGATAGACTCTCCAACAACTGGTCTGCGCAGGCTTGTCATGGCCTTCCTTCCCCCATTTGGAAGCCCAGAAGAACTTCAGCACTTCCATGTTTAGTGTGTAGTATATGCACACACGGTTTGCGCTTGCTGTACGTCGACATGCAATCCCGAGTGGTCCGATATCCAAAGACGCAGCTGTGTGGCATGCTAACACTAACACCTTTGCCAACGTGACTCGGGCTGACAATCTCCAGGGAAACAAGATGTTCACCGTCAACATGTTTGAAGGACAGATTCATTCACAGTGTGTTTTTCACCCATTTTCCAACAACACGGTGACAGGAGACGTTCCATTCATTCTCCGCTTGTTTGCGCCCCTCACAATGTGGAAGATATGATTAATTAGTTCATATACATATTTAATTTCAGATAGAAGGGCACAATATGGAAGGCACAGCTTCCCTGTCGTGGTTGTAATAAGTAATGATTGGAAATGTTGCTGACTGAAAATGGTGAAGCACCTTTTCCTTAATTGTCCATTACAATAATGTAGACGCAAGGACTGTAGAATGACCCTACCTGAAAAAATGGAATACAATGAATTCCATTTCTTTATTTATTTACCTGCAATAGGTGAAAACCTGTGAGATAAAAGACAAGGTAATTTTGTATGTATAGTTTTCAACTGTTCAGCCAGTTGACTCAAGTCTTGTACTTGCACCGGATTACACCGCCAATTGATAGTAGGTACACAACGCCACCCCTGTTGCTAACAGCACTGGGGCACATAACTGCAGCTACAACTACTGCAAACCAATTTTCTTCCATGTCACATTAGCAGTGGCGTATTCTGAAACTCGCTTGTAACACCAAGCAACAACAGTCTCTTTTTGTTTTTGTTTTCCAGTTGCTGTCATGGCTGGGTGGAGCCTCCTGCGCGCACCTGGCCCACATTGCCATCGGCTTGGTTTCTGAGCATGTAACAAACTGAGGACAGACGCCATACTTTTGCCTACTCACCACCGTTGCCTTGTGCTCGTTTCTCATCATGCTCAGTTTGCTGGTTTCCCTTCCTCGTTCTTGGTTGACTGTGAGTAGTTTTCTGTTTCTCTGTCTTTTTGTTCGCTAATCTTGTGTAGGTTAGCTTCTTTTATTTGTTTCCGTTTGTTTGCCTGTACTTTACGATCTTGTGTAGACTAGATCTCGCTCTTTTGGTTGTAGCTTTTTTCTTCTTTTCTGTTTCAATTGTGTAATTAGTATTTCGCACGTTGCGCTCCTTTTGTTACTCATCATTTTTCCTCTATGGGTAAGTCTTTTAGTTATTTTTTTGGGTGCTTTTCTTATCTTTGTTTTCTAGCATACTTTTTCATTCATTGTGTTTATTTTCCTTTTGGCCTCTGTTCCCTGTTGTGCGCCATCATCCACTCTGTGGATATTTGTTCCATTCAGGTTTATAGGGTGGACACCTTTTGTCCTTGTTTTATTTTTTCCATAATTGTTGTTGTTGCTCACCGTCCGGTGCTCTTTTTGTTTAATGAAAGTCTTGTTTATACATTCAATCTTGGTTGTGTGCTTTGGGGTCTGATTTTGTTAATGTGTACCTGTAACAGGCTGCTTTCATTGCACACCAGATCAGTGTTTCGAGTCCAACCTGTGCTGCAGCGGATCAAAGTGAACTGTACCACTTTGTGTAAACATGGCTTAATATTACATTTTTTTTCTGAATCTGTCGTGCTGGTGGCTTTTATTCCACAATTACTGAGATGCATCTAATGGCACATTTGATATTTACATAGTGCACATCAAATCCAAATTAGCATTAATCAGATCTAATGAGTCGTAGACGAGGGGGGTGATAATGACAAGCAGTGCCCCAAGATAAAAACAAACTCCAAAGCTTCTTCAGATCAAAAGAGGCTTCACAAAAGGGTAAAAATTGAGACATCATTACAGGTGCAAGCACTCTTTGCTCCTCAAACACAACCCTCTAATGTGAGGGTTCGGATTCAGACGTGCCAGGGCCAGACAGATCGCTGAGAGCCTCTTCCAAACATGCTAAACTGGGCTTTCGGCTTTAATGAAATTCTACCTCCCTGGAAGCCAACAGAGACAAATGGAGTGGGAGCAAATGACTCCCCGCGTGAGCCTGCAAAGACAACAGCTCTCGCTTCAATAGCCCACCCCAGAAAAGTAGAACACAAAACACTGTCACACTTGGTGCATCTTGCAGCTTGCAGAGAGTGGGGAGGGGTGGATAGAGACCTCGCTTGGCTTTTTATCCACTCGTGATCGAACATTGCACCCATGAACCTTTGAGACAGCTTTGCAAGACAAAGAAAACTACAATAAGTAGCTGATCACAAAATAGAGCTGTGAAACAAATGTTATTGATCAAGCAAAGGGTCAGCAATGGGTGGGTGCTGTCTTGAGTATTTATTGTCCATTCATCTATTTGCTAGTGCACAGTACATTGCTTATTCCGGTGAGGGTTGCATGTGAGCTGGAGTCTATCCCAGCTGATTTTGTGCAAGAGTGTACACTCTGGACTCGTCGCCACTCAACCACAGGGCACAGGATAGAAAAATATCCATACGGTTTCAATACTGGTCAGGTCACGCCCTAACTCAGCCTTGTTGCATGAACTGATGAAGCCTGCTCGGATGAGAAGCGAAACGTCTTCTAAGACAGACAGAACAGTCCGGTTGCAATCGATTCAATGTCCTGAGAATAATGGATGAATGAGAATATTCCCAGGCATGATACTGGTGAGGGTTGTAGGTTATCTGTACTTCGGGTGAGGAGCAGGGCTACACCCCGGACTGGAACCCAGCTAATTCCAGGGCACATCTAGACGGAATTCCTTCCATTTTCTATACCCCTCATCCTGTTCATGGTTGGGGTGAGCTGGAACCTATTCAGCTCAGTTTGGGTGAGAAGTGGGGGCAACACCCTGGATCAGTCACCACTCAATTGCAAGGTGGTGTATTTGTTCTGAAAAGTAAAATTGGTTATACAGCATTGAGACTTGAGCTATTCATGAAAAGCTGAATAAACAGAGGCGAGTTCATGAATTCTGGCTACCACCATGAAAACAATTTATACTTCAGATTGGATGCATCGGTATGAGCTACCTTTTCCAATACTCCAGTTCATCTGCACCCCAGATAGCCTATTTAGGCTCTGAAGCAGATTTCCTGAGTTGTCACGTAGGCCTCGGCCTCCCACATTTTCATCAATTACCCGGCGATGTTGTGGGACACGTCAGCAGAGGCTGAGGTGAGGCCTCCTCTGCAAGATCCCACTGCGCTGATGCAGAGTGACGCTTGGCGTAAAAAGTGCCCTCGCAGAAATGGCACAGAGGTGGAAAAGTGTCATGTTCATCAGGCAGAGGAGGAGACTTCCCATCAAGGGTGTTTAGGAGATCTGGGCGTCTTGGCCAAGTTCATGTCGAGTGACAGGAGGACTCACCCGCCTATGACCTTGGCTGTCCGGGTCACAATGAGTCAGCACCTGTGTCGCACTGTTGTCTAAAAAGACACTACCCTGTTCTTATAGTCGTGCTGTCTTTTATCTTGGACAATACTGTTTAATAACCTTCTTTTAATATTAACATTTGAAGGGATTATCATACCACTAAAGGTATAAAGTTATTGGTCATCATAATCACAAACTAAGCAAACAAGGGATTTGGTCGACTTCGCCTTGAAAACGATACTTTTCTGGATATTTTTTTTTTTTTAGTAGTTTGCTTGTTTGTTTGTTCATATTGAGAGAGCTGTTTCCTAAACTACCATAACCTTAACCCTACCTTACTCAAGCCCCTAAAACTAATCCAATCTACGAACTCTGAGCCTAACCCAACCCTTCCGAAGCCCTAACCACAAACCCTTGCCTATTCCCTAACACGCAAACTTTAACACCAAAACCCATCCCGACCAAAATCCCAATCGTAACCCGAAACCGTTACCTCTAAAACTTTACCCCAAACACGACCTTACACCATACCCCACTTTAACCTTTTTAGCCCTAACCTGTAATCCTTTACCATATAATAACCCCCTAAATGTTAACCCCAAATGCTAACTATACCCAAATTTAGACGAGCCATAACCTAACCTCCAAACCCTTACAATAACCACAAACCTGAATTCAACCTCACCATAAACTGAACTCCCAGACCCTAACGATAACTGCTAACCCTAATTTAAAACTTTAACATAGGCCTAGTCCCTAAACCCAATATTACTCTCCAACTCAGTGCATCATTGAAATACCAATCAAAGATGCTTGTGGTAAAGTAGCAGACGTTAAGGGCATAAGAATGCCCCATTTCTAAAGTTAAATGCCATGCAAATAGAGTAGTTCTTTTTAGTGCAAGCTTAAGGAATCGATACACATTCTTCATCTTTTTCAACATAAGGTAAGAAAAAACAGTCAACATCTTTGGAATGTGTTCTGTTACTTGTCAAATATTCACCTCACACGCTCTCCGAATTACACACTCAATGACTTCATAGCTTGTCCACTTCTCTTTCGTCGCCGTTGCCGTCTTCTCCCCGAGGTGGCGACCGCAACACGGGCCCGTGCCAAGCGTCCGCCGCGTCGGGGAGAAGGGAGGAAAAAAGGTTACCTGTCGACCCTAGCCCTTTAATAAAGCTTGTCCTCATGAGTGCTGCCTTTTTGTGTCGCCACCGGATTTTTAAGTGCGAGCTGGCGAGGGGAAGAGGGACGGCGTGAAGTGATGCAGAGAGACGAGGCGAAGTCCTGCGCTTAAAATATTTATTGTCACAGGCCCGCCGACCACATTTGCTTAACTTTCACACTCCCGCGCAGGGCAAATGGGGGTGGGGGCGATGTAGCAGCTGCGAGTGCGTTAAATGATGTCTTCTGATCCAGCTGCTCCTTGCTGCCTCGTCTTCACGTTTGGCTTTAAATATTTGTCATGACAGAGAGAGTGCAGGGAAGGAGCGCTGCAACGCGCCGCGAGCAGCCGATCGGTCTGACTCCGCTGCTTGGACTCGGCAGCTTGAGAGTAATGCGAGCAAATAATGTGACTTGTGAAAAGTAAAAGGTTGGGATTCGTTTGGATCGTGGTGCTTTTATCCTCACGCCCACAAAGACTTTAAACGGGGCATATTATGGAATATTGACTTTTTATTGTTTGTTTACAAATACAAACCTAAACATAACCACTAACCATAAACCCAATTGTGAACAACTACTAAAACTTAACTAACCCTACTTTAGCGGAACCAAAATGTTCACCCTCCCAGAAACGTTATTAGGAATCACACTCGTGTTTTAGGCAGGACACGCCCCGCTGCAACATGATTTGCTCCTGCATTGCTACGCAGATGTAACGAGATGATCATACAGAATATGTATCACATTTGTATGAAATAAAAAGAAAGACGTTTCTTATGGTAAGGTTTAGGGCTAGGGCTGGGGTTAAGGCCGTTTAGGATGGGTTAAGGTTAGGATTAGGGTGGGTTAGAGTTAGTGGCATTCATATTAACACCACCACACTTGAGCCGCATACTTCTTTCCCCGTCTGGAAGCAGGGCGTGTTCCACTGGGATACAGCAGCCAATCATATTGCAGCAGTGGCATGTCCTGCAGCCAGTAATATTGGAGTGGGGCGTGTCCTGCGTAGAACACGAGTGGGATTCCTAATAACGCCTCCCAGAAGCCAACCCAAACCCTAAAGCTAACCACTAACTCTAAACTACCCGCCCAGCCCTCAAAAAGTATAAATTTAAACAAGAAAGTAAATATTTTGTAGTCTGCCTATTTCTGAAAACATATTTGCAAATGAGTCCTTCTGCACTTCCACCCCACTGTGACATAACAGTAGGGCACAATTACATAATAACCTCCTTCACACCAAGTTTCTTCGCCCATGAAATGATCAGCTAGGCTAGGTGAAGCTCCGGAGACACTTTTAAGCAACTGCTGGCCTACATTGTCTGAAACACTGTCATAGAGAAAAACTCACATCCCCCACGGGCTGGATACGACTACAATCATTTCAAAGCCAAAAGGTAAGCTAAACTGCACTGCATTTTGTTGGATGCACAGAGTAGCGTCAGCTAATGACGGTAGCTTCTGATAAGCGGCACATTGCTCGGTGAAGTTGTCGATACAGTGGGTGTGATTTTGTGCGACAAATATGGGACCACACTAGTTGAAAGTCATATTTGGCAGCTCGGTGATTAAGTGCTGCCTCCACGAGGGGAAACAGAAACCATGCTTTCTTATAGTGGCTTGCATGTACTTTGCAGTTTGCAGTTTTTTAACACCTGGGTACTGTTTTGAATTGTGAAACACCATCTTTTATACATGCAGTCCACTTGTGCAGTAGACTGTATTAAGTTCTTACATAGGACTGACACATACACGCACACACATGATGATAAAAGTCATGAGCTGCTATAGGGACATGAATAATATGTGCCACATTAATTATATCTCACAGACTGAGTAAATCAAAAGTGTGCATTCGTCCCATGGCGTGGCTAGACGGACATTTAAAAAGTCAGCCGGACAACTAGCAGCAGTTGCTGTCGTGTATTCCAGAAACTGTTATATGGGCCAGGTGTGATAGCCAGTCAATCTCAGGGCACATATAGACACAAAAGCATTCACTCTCACATTCACACCTATGGACAATTTAGTCTTCAATGAAGCCAACATCCATGTTTTTGGAATATGAGAGGAAGCTGGAGGACCCAGGGAAAACGTAAACTTCACAAAGATTTTTCCAACAGAGATCTCCTGACTGTGATGCAAGCATGCGAACCACCGTGCTGCCCAACTGTCCATCCAACCGTTTTCAATGGTCCTTTTCGGGTTGCGGCTGAGCTGCAGTACATGCTAGCTGACACTGTGAAAGAGGCGGTGTATACACTGGACCTTGGACACTGGAAAATTGTTGGTTGATGCGTAAAAAGTTAAATTAGATTTCAACGTTGACAAGCGGTTTTGAAAGCCAAAATACTTCAGTCAGCACCCCCCACAGCCTCTGTTGACAATTTGTTTTCGACCAATGAGTTCTGTGCCCCGGGCACCAACACACCTTATGCACTCCACTGCCCTGGGCTGGTCACTAGCTATTCACAGGGCACATATAGACAACTGGTAACATTAGAATTTAAAAAACATTGAAACAGTCAGTCTTAACCTGAATGGAAAAACAACAGAATACGGCTCATCTTTTTTTTTTAACTTCTTACTGTAGAAGGAATATAACCATAGTAAAACAAACTAAAAAAGAAGCACACAACAATTCACGTAACTTCCACGGGCTTTTCTTATCATGTTCTTTCCTTTCAATTTTCCTGCTTTTGGAATACATGTCACCAAAAGCCAAATAAAATACATACATACATGCATAAAAAATAGCCAAATAAAAAGTACATTGATTGAGGCAAGGGCTGTCACTATGGAATCGTTTTAGAATTGATTCTCCTGTTGAGTATTGGTTGAATAATCGAATAATAATTCCCCCCTCTTATTATTATTCTACATGCATTTTATCGTCATTCATGAGGGATGGACTTCGCGCGAAACATCATATGTTGGTACTGTGTGTGTGGTATAAATTTGATGTACAGAATTTGAGACAGCAAAATGCTAAGTGGTTAGCAATCGTGAGCATTAGCACGCTAGCGATTATCAAAAAACGCTAACTGCGATACAGCGCACTCATAAATCGTGCTATCTGTACATTACACATCTAACAGTGTCTTAAAAATCACTTTTAGATGCTCCTCTTTTTGGCAAAGTATATAAGTGGCCCACCACTGCGTCCATCTGCAATAAATGCCTGTGTGAAACATGGGTTCCGCCGGCGTGAACTTGGTTCCGGGCAGAACTTTTTTTTTTTTTTTTTGGTGCCGGCGGAGCTTTGAGGCAGAAGCCAGCCATAACTGAGGCACTGATGTCAAATGCAGGAGTTTGGGGGGCATATTTTCCAGATAATGTTGGTCAAATTTGGCAGTAAGTGGTTAGCACGTCTGCCTTACTGAATCCCAGTCCAGGGTGTACCCCACTTTTCTCGCCAAAAGTCAGCGGGGATAGGCTCTAGCTCAACTGCAACCCTAATGAGGACAAACACGATAGAAAATCGATGGATGGATGTTTGTCAAATACCTTGTGAGGGTTTCCTCCGCACTGAAGTCATACAACGTTAGCTCGGCACTTACATTGAAGTCAGGTAACTTCAAGCATTTTTATGGGCCTCGTCAAGAGTGTAATGCTGTGCCAGTTAACTTCGCTGGGCTTCTCATTTAGTTTCTCCTCTGCTAGGTCGGATAAGTGAGCTCGGAGTCGCACGGCCTCTGCAGAGACTTGTTGTCGGTTACCTGAACTTGAACGGAAGTACAGCTGGGGCAATAACTCTTGACATAATGATCTTTAATAGCGGCAATCTACCGCAGAGAGGCAAGACATTAAGAAGCCAAGTATTGTCAGGGGGTGACATCAGGCCTCACTTCAAGAGGATTTACTAATACTTTCCGAGGAGCATTATAGACAACATAGCTGGCTCTAGTATTTTTTATTTTTGCCGCAGAGCTTTCAAAAGTAATGTGCTGATGTTTCAGCACAGCCTCAGCCAGCTAGCGAGATGTCCACTCTACACCTGATGTGCCTTGAAGGAGCATGCTGGCGTAATTATAATCCAACTATTGCTTTTAAATTACAGTCGGGTAATGAGCTGCTTGCAGGGGAAAAGTAAGAAAAGACTATTCCACTTTTCACGCAAGATCAGCATGGAGAACACGTGGAACCACTAACATTCATCTCATCAGCAGCGTTTCAAGACAAAAGTAGCAGAAGACCCTACTTCTTGTTTTTTAGTAAGAGCTTGTTTTATTTCACAATTCTTAATGTCCCCCCCCCCCCCCCAATCTGCTGAATTGGATTTTTAGGCACACATTTCATAAATTCTCCTTCAAACTGCAGCAGACGAGCCACATGTAAACACTTCTTTAAATTGAACCTGCCATCCCAGTTGATGCCCTGGACTGGTTGCCAGTTAATCACAGGGTCACATTTAGACAAACAAAAGTCAGATGGGATAAGCTTCAGCTCACCTGAGAACCTATCGAGGACAAGCACTTTAGAAAATGGATGGATGGATGGTTCAACTGACACAATTCCGATTATGGAATACATGTCTTCGCAAAAAAGAAAAGAAAAGTACGCTTGGACTGATATCTTAAAATCTGAATCAGGCCTCTTCAAAATGTGGATATAAATCCAACACATATCATATATGCGCCAACGCGAGTGCAGCATAAACAGATCAGCTATACTAAATACTCCAATTGGGGAGGTACTGTACGGCGTCTGTCCAAACAGACCATGGAGCTTTCACACCTCACTTGTTTTGTGCAACGTTCACCGCGAGATAGGGTGCAAGGGAGGACAGTGACCCAGCTCAAACTTGCCATATTCGTCACTGGTTGCTACGAAACCAAACAGGAAGTAGCCTGGTGGGTTTTCCCCCTTGTTTAGACGTGAAGTAGACTGCAGCTCGGCAATATGGATTTATCACCTTTACAACGAAAAGCCCTGTCTTTACTTTTCTTGAGGAGAGGAAGGAGATGACAACCGGCAGCAAGAAAATGGAGTGGGTTCATTGGATTATAAAGGCATGGTAGGATTTCGGGAAGTTCTCGCTCCTCCGTGAGCTAGGGCATTCGGAGACCTTCTTGAGGTGTACTTCAGGCTTCTTCAAGTTTATCCATGCTTTTTTCACTGTAGCCTATAACACCGCCAAAAGAGACACTCTAAGCTCACTCCGCCACCATGTCTCCTATTGGATGCACCTGACACAGGGAAACTGTGGTGTAGGACCCAAGTGCAGCACACCGAACCACCAGCTATAATATTAACTGTGACAGGTCACTTCAAAGCCCGGATACAGAGCAGTTAACTTCATAGTCCAGAGGGTGAGACGTTGAAGATTTGACTTGGGGCAAAGTCATGTCATGCTCCATAATCCACAGGTAGCAGGCCAGGGATGCTCACATTTTATCGTCTTAAGTCGCAATTCACAGAGAGCAGGATAGGGAAACTCACACTTTGTTGTCTTTGTAGCAGAGTCCCAAAAGCCACGGGACAGGCAAACAAATGTGCTTAGGCAGAACTCTGGGTCGGAGGCGGAGGGGATTCATGGAGTAGTGTTGTAGCATCTGGCATGGATGAATGTCAAACAATGTGACAATGAGTGAGTCATCAACAAAGCCTGAAATAGGTGGGCATGGCTGACAGACTGTGACAGACCGTTTGACATCTTGCCGGTGACACGGTGTTCCGTCAGTGTGCCGTGCCAGCATATACACAATAAATGGGTTCGTCGACGACGCGCTGCACTTTGCTATGTGCAGTGTGAAAAGGCTCATTCACTGCCAGCCTTCCCAGTTAACATGGATATTTGACTTCTATAGTCGCCAATGGCAGTGAATGAGTTTTAAATCAATTTGGTTGAAGAGTCAGCCAATGCAAACTAAATCCTATGTTTGGTTTAATATTTGTACTATTCACATATGTATTCTTTACTTCTGTGTTGTCTCTGCCTGGTGTTTATGCTTGTGGAGATATTTACGTAGTATAATTTGGTGTCTGCCAATTTGGGTTGTTTCATGCCTTCTGTCAAAGTAAACACAGCCATGTCAGATATTTAGCACTTGAAATTTATATGGATATAGACAGTCAAAACGGATATAGGCATTAAATAGGGGATTGGGTACTTGGACCTGCAGTGTAACTCCTGCTCAAATTGTCATATTCCAATAAACGTCACATCAAATCCCAGTTTTGTACTTGACTCAAACAAGCCAAGGGAGAATTGAGAAGAATGGCTCTCAATTGACGGTTGTTTATGGAAAATATTTGGACGTTCGGTGTGAAAATTGGGTTGAAAGTCATCGTGTTTTGGTGCCAAAATCATCACATCCATCTGCTCCTCCCAGCTGCTCACTTAAACCAGCTTGAAGCGTCGTGATCAGGTTCTTTCGATTAAAAACAAAACAAATGGAAGTCAGTTGCGCAGACCGCCGCCAAGGCTCAACAAACCTTATTTGAAATTTGACATTAAGGGTCATGCTTTAATTTTTCTTTAAGTTGTGTGGCATATTAAACACATTAACAAAGTTAAACGTGAATTTAACTATTGGCATTTTAATGTTTTGGTGGCAAAATAGTGTTTTCAGGCAAAATGGAAAATGTTCATAGCCTAAATGCAAAGTTTTTGTGACCAAATATAGTTTATAGCAAGATATTGCATTTCCATGGAAAATGACCACTTTACTGGAAAAATATATATATATTTTTTAAATTCTTTTATTTTCTATTCTAAAGGAATGAATCTTGAATTGGAGCAGCATGCTGTTCAGAATCAGCATGGCTGTTATTTAAACCCATACATTACAGCAACACGTTCTGCTTGGAGAATGACGGAAAATAAGTGCAAGAATAATAATACTCATAACAAAGTGCAGCTGGTGCCATAAATAAACAATAAAAGCATAATGAGGGCATCATGTTAAAAATTATTGTGCTGACATAAATGACATCAGCACCATCGCTCTTCCTTTGCCGCAAAATTTTGTTAATTTTTTAATTACCACAGCACAGTAACGACCTAATATGGATCATGTAGAGGATGTAGTTTGCTGTTAAACACAACACTGTCATGAAATCCGTCTGTGTAGTGTCACTAATTGCCTTTTTTTTTTTTTTTTTTTTAAGCATTTCTGTCCAACATAACAAGACAGATGGTGTTTTTGGAGCTGTGTGACATACTTGTAGTACTGTCTGCATTTGGGACGAAAACTGATGAAATATTAAACAGATGAGCTGGGCTTGTAAAATGGTTAAAGACTTTCAGGTCATCTAAACTTCGCTTGGAATAGAATAAGATAAGAATATGTTTATTGTTGCTGCAATTCACTTTACTGCAAAGTACAATGAAGTGAGGTGAGCAGCTTTGTTAGCCTAATAGAACAATAAGATTAGGGAAACAAATAACTAATTGAAATAGTTTAACATAGCTGTGAAAAAATATCCCAACATTTATATGATTTGGTTTTATTTGTATAGTGTGTGCAAATGGAGTAGTATAAACAAATAACAATACAGTATAATAACACAATGGCAGCAGTGTGTAGTGAGCAAGTTTGTACGATGGCAGAGTATGTATGACAACACCATATTACAATAAGGGATCATAAATGGCTCGTAAGTGGGTAAATAATTGTTATAAATCAGTATTTAACAATTCTAAACTACTTATGGCAATTTTCAACATTACGTGTCAAGTCAGTATTGTTTGATTACTGACACACAGTAAATCCTAAGATTTATAGACTCATTACATCTTTATTAAGTGCAAACCTAGTTAACAACTAAATAAACCTGACTGGTACATATTTAACAATATATGAAAAGTTGTAAGAATATTGCACCTTTATCCAATGATGCAATTATGTTTTTCTTGCACGGTTTGGATGCGTCTCGTGTCTTGTTATGTGGCTGATCGTGGTCTGACAAAGCTCGTAATTGTCAGAGAGCACCATCGTGCTCTGTTCAAAAAGGCGCACGCCCAATTTGAGGTGAGACGGCACAGATGTCGTGTATAAAAACCTCACTTTAACAATGCCACCGCTGCCGCATATATTTTGCGCAAATAGAGGTTCTTCTGTGTTGGCAGCTGTCAAGCCTGTCACATTCATTCTTCAGCGCATGTCACCTATTTGGTTTCAAAAACGTCGTATATGCCAGGAGAAATGATGTGCGCACGCATCTACTTTGCACATATACCGTGAGCCACCGGGGGCCATTAACGGCGGCCGACGGGCTATTTTGCAACAAGTCAGAGTGCATCATCCATTTTGGATTATTGCTAAGCAAAGAACGCCAATCAGGCCTTGATTTGTTTTATATTTGCTACTTCATTGCTGTTTGCCATTCCACGTGCGCTTCAATATTTTAGGAATCCTGACCTCCCTCTCAGTCAGTTCCATTCATTTCCATCTAATTAACTCTTAGTAGCCCTTGCATCCATCCATTTTTCTCTACCACTTATTCTCATTTTGAGAGTGAGTCAACTGTCTTTAGGCAAGGTACACTCTAAACTGGTCACATTTTTAAAAACATGTTCTGTCCATCCATCCAGCCATCCATTTTCTACACCACTTATCCTCACTTCGGGTTGAATGTATGCTGGAGCCTATTCCAGCTAACTGAGGGCGAGAGGCAGGGTATACCCTAAACTGGTTGCCAGCCAATTGCAGGGCACATATAAACAAACAACTGTTCGCACTCACAATCACACCTACGGGCAATTTAGAGTCTTCAATTAACCTAGCATGTATGTTTTTGGGATGTGGGAGGAAACCGGAGTACCCGGAGAAAATCCACGCAGGCACGGGGAGATCATGCAAACTCCACATAGGCGAGGCCGGATTTGAACCCGGGTCCTCAGAACTGTGAGGCAGATATGCTAAACAGTCAGTAAATAATAATAAAAAATAAATAAATAAATAAAATAACTTTTTTTTTTTGGGCTCAAACACCTTCAGTGAATTTTAACATTCTGCTCCTTGTAAGAGAATGGCAAGTTGTGCAAAGGTACTCGAACACTGAATAGTTATGTGTATTCAAATGTTTAGAGAAGGTCAAATTAAGTTCACCTGTAAAATTCATAGTGCAGTCTAGGTTCATCCTATAATTTTAAAAAAAGCCCAATATCCCTAAGTTTTTGTGAGCAGTGGAGCATGACAGCAGTGTGGCCTATCCGTTGGTGTTCTCCAAGGCTCTTTCCTCAGCCCGCTTTAACTTATGATATACCCGTTTCCCCCCAGTCATTATCCTACGTAAATACAACGTCCAGTTCCGCTGCTATGCGGATGACACCCATCTTTCCCTTATCCACCAATTGAACTGAGGTCTTGTGGTAGAAATTACAAAGTTTCAATCAAATTTTGAGGCGCTTTCCCCCATTTATTTAATTTTTTTGTCAAATTCAAAACTTGTTCAATCTTAAAAGGACAATAAGCAATTGTAAACATTTTCCCTAAAAATGGAAAGTGTTTACAATTGCTTATATGCAAATGGTTGGGTCTCTGGACTCTGGAGTGCCTATCCACTGCAATTTTCTCCACCCATGGCAGTAACTGCTTGGCTGGGCGAAGATTCAAAGCCACTTTTAAGCTACGTAGTCCGGCTGCAAGATTACATTGTCTGAAAGACTAATATGGCACCATCATGCATAAACACCCACATCCCCCAGAGGTACAGCCACAGTATAGTTAATGAAGTGTTGCCTCCGTGAGCAAAATGCTTTTATTGTCTTTCCAGGCTACCACTTCTTTAGTAGAAGCACTTGCTTGCTTCACGCAATCCCCTCGCTGGTAAGGAAATCCGTAGTTGACATTGGCCCAGCATCGTATGTATCAGTCACTCACTTGCATGAGACAGGGTCTCTCTCTTAAACAGGCTAATGTTATCGAGACAAAAACTAGTGTGGGTAAAATGTAAAATAATTCTTGATCTTTGGGGTCTTTTGATGAAAGCATGTCACACATAGGTTATTAAAACACCTGGGAACTGTTTTAAATGTGAAAAAAATATGTATTTTCCAATAAATGTACTGCAAAGGCTTTTGCCTTTTATCAATATGGATGAACGTCACCATTTTTGTCAGAGGCAGCCAAAGAGCAAATAAAAAGAGCAGGGGGGAAAAAAGGACCATTGGTCTTTGCAAATTGTGAGGTTAATCAGTTGAATGTGTGTTGCTACATTGCACTGAGCACATCCTGCATTGCCACACAGGCTACGAAGTGGAGAGGACAACACAGAAGAACAGACAAGGACATGGCCTAGGATCTTTTCTTTTTCTTTTTTGCTCTATTCCTGTCCCTGGATTCTTTTCACTGCTTTGAATGCTTTTATTCCCTCCGGTTTTAAGCATATGGCCATGTGCGCCATTCTTTGGTACACAACAGTCCTTTTTTTTTTTTTTTTTTTCTTTCCTTTTTTGAAGTTCGACTGCAAAATCATCTCTGCTCTTCCTGGCATTTTGTGACATTTCTATTACGTTTCATTAAAAGCATTCACCTGCGCTGCATCATAATAAAGACGTTTTATAAGAGCCCAACCCCTTTAACGTACTTTAAAAATACACTTACTGTATGCTGAAGAGGAATGTTTGTTGTCACATTCCTAACGAGTTTAATAGATAGATACATACAGACGACATGAAAGGAATCATTTTCACATTGTATTCCATAGAACAAGAAAGGAGCACAGTGGAAGGCAATCACGGAGTCAATCGTGCTAGAACATTGCCAAAGACATGGTGGCCATTTATAAATTGCAAAAGCAGTGATTTGTCGACACTGGAATCTTTTGACGTGAGGTTTGTGCCTCCAAGCCACAAATATTTTCCCAAGGTCACCTGGTTGCCTCACCTGTACAACCCATGCAGGAATGTCAATGAGGAATTGATGCTGCCGAAAATGGTTTATAACTGCATATAGATGCCACAAGATGATGAAAGAACACTACTTTTCTATTAAAAGGGGCTTGGCCAGTCTAATAAAAACTCCACCCCTCACTTCAACATAGTTCCTTGGCACCAAGATGCCACAAAAGCACTACGTCTATATCAAACAGGGCAGTCTTCTTTTTTCCAATGCCTTGGAGGACATGCTAAAGATGGCACCAAAGCACTACTTTTGTATTAGACAGGGCTTTGGCGCCATCTTTTGGCATGTTGGTGCCAAGGAACTATGCTGAAGTGAGGGGAGGATCTTTTGATAGACAAACCAAAGCCCTGTGGAAAAGTTGTACTTTTGTGCCATCTTCTAGCATCTAAAACCTTTTTAAAGGGGGCGTCAATTAATCGTTTGAATGTTTTTCAATGGTTTTAAACACACAGCCATGTGTGCTATTCACTTCACAGCAGTCTTTTTTTGTTGTTATTCATGTTTAGAGGACCTGGAATGATCACAAGCTGTTTCAGAATAAAAACAGCAGTTATTGAAATGCCTGCAAGTTATTCAGCAAATAATTGGGGGTAGATACAAAGTCTTGGAATGGGTGAATTCGCAATCCCCGGGCGCTTTCAGCTGCCCCCTGCTCCAGTGTATTCCACTAACGTGTATGTGTTCACTGTGATGGGTTAAATGCAGAGAACAAATTTCGTGTACATGGAATGACAATGACATGACAAAAGGTGATTCTTCTTCTTTTAAAAAAAAAAAAAAAAAAAAAAAAAAAAAAAAAAAAGGTACCAAATTGCTAATTGGCAAATGAAAACAATGCACTTTAAAATAAATAGATATATACAAATAAATAATTTCTTCTGGGTGTCCCCATAACCCAGTTTGAGAGCCACAGGTCTAGGATACCTGCTTCTGATCAGGGCTCATTTGGACCAGTTACGTATTCGGAATTTGTCCAAGTACGAACTCTAGAATTCACCTGAAATGGCTGCTTCAAAATGGCTGACTTCTTGTGGAATTTTGGGCATGGGTCCTCGAGGCTTCTTCATGCTTCCTGTTATGATAGACATGACCAAGGAATTTTGGTGGATGACTCTTTAGGGCATATCGAGGGCGACCAAACGGACAATATTCATTGGAGGAATGGTAATAAACAGCGATTCCAGAAGGGCTTTCACACGACCAGGTTAGGGTGAGCTAACCCTGACCTGATAAAAAATTACCCGCCATTTAAAAGGTCTCCACTGGGAAGACAATTAGAATGACCAGTGTTAATAAAGTAGTCACTTATAAGATTTGCAGAAAGAGAGCTAAAACGTGGGGTGGAAGGTGGCTTGTTGCCATGGCGATACTTGGCGCTCACTGAAGACCCTGTTTGTGTTTCTCGCCGCCCTCCCTTTTGAAGGATGATAGAGCGGACTGGTGGATAGCCGAGCTCCAGACAGCCAATCCATTCTCCTGATTAGCCCACCTCGTTAGTCCTCCCCTCTCTTCCACTTTTCATTCATTGTAATCATTTCAGCACACCGGGCGGCACTGCAGTTCTTTAAAGCGTATTTCTTAGTGTTCTCAAGCTGGAACATCAAATAATATCACTCACTTCCACACGCGCCTAAATTGGTTTTGGTATCGTAGCATTAATAAGCAAGGAATTATGGGAATGTGGCTGTGGCTCATAAATCAATAGATCTTTCTGTGCGGAGGCCAGCCAGTTAAAATAAAAAAAAATATTAAATAAAAAAAAAAACACACACACAGAGAAAAAGTGAATTTGTTTAAGAACACAATATGCAAAGTCAAAATACAATAAATTAAAGCGCTATATTGTTCTTAATAATAATATACAGCATGTCATTAGAAGTATTGGACAGTAAAAAAAAAATATATATAATGCATAGGACTAGAAAGAAAAGAAAAGTTTTACAACAAATAAATACGACTAATAATAATTAATACATGAAATGAAATGTTGTGACGTGGCCAGAGAAAAAGACCAAAATACATAAAACAATGTTTTTATTTATTATTATAAGCAAAGGTTTTGGACAGTATAAAAAAGAAGGCTCTTTAAATACTATAATAAATGTTTTTTTTATATAATAATAATAATAAATAGTTATTTTGAAATTTGATCGCTTAAAACATACTTTTTGGTTTACAGTTGACTATTTATCCTGTGTTTAAAAATACAATCTGTCCTTCGTTGTGAAGATGATGAGTTCAAATTAATTAGAATACGATGAAACCTCAAGGTGGAAGATGCAGTGCCATTAAACAAGGATGCTGGCACCGTATTGTAGATTAGTTTATTAACATCCGGACACGGTTCACAGCGGAAGCTAATCCAAAACTAAATTATTACCCAAAGTCGTCATAGCTGATGTTAATGGAAGCCTAATATTATGCCATGGTATAGTTAATGGAATTTCAAATGCTAAATGTAATTCCATCTGCTACATATACAGTAACGGCTTCGGGTTTTACGTGCCTCGTGATTGTTCGGCTCGGATGTGGAAAATGCCTCGCGGCGAACTGGCATACGTCCTCCAAAACAAGAATACAATAATAAGATACTGGAGTTTCGCATTAAGCATTAAGTATCACACCGTCCTTTCTGCGAGTTTTTCGTCAAAACAGCAGCAGCCACTGAGAGAGCAGACAAAAGGAAGCGAATTGTTCTGTTGAATGTTGTATTGAATTATAAGCATATATTTTTTTTAAAAAAGGCCAGGGGGACAGGAGCTTTTTTTTCTTATGCGACTCCAAATTCCTATGCATGACATTTTTGCTTCAAATTCCTCAAAATCCTTGCCACTGTTAAACAGGGCATCTAAAGCCTGGTACACACAACAACGACTTTTAACACCTGAATGATTTTTAAAAACTAAGCAGTGGATATAAAACGTCTACATGCCCCTGTTCATTTTTTTGGGGATGAGACCAAGATACATCCTTTGAAAACTTTTTGCCCCCCTCCATTAATGTAACTTCCAGTATAATCTTTACAACTCAATTGAAAAAAAGAAAAACATTTTAGAGAGGGGAAGTAAAAATAACTGACAAATAAAAAAAGCCTATGAGAACATTTGAACTTTATCAGAGGGTGTGCACATTTTTCCAACCACATTTTTTATTTTTGTTTTAAGTTAAGTTGTAAAAGTTTTAGGTCACATTAACAGTGAAAAAAAGGTTTCAAATGATTTTTTTTTTACTGTCACAAAAACCTGGCAATTTAACAAGGTTGTGTAGACTTTTTACATCCACTGTAAAGTCTACCAAGGAAGGCCGAGATTCAAACCTCGAACCTAAGAACAGTGAGACAGACACACAAACCACAAACTCACTGTGCTGTCATGCAGTATATCTGAAAGACACTCGCAAATGAATCTCGACTCCACTCCAAATCCGCCAATCTGCCGGGAAGGCAGTGTGAAAGCGCCTGATTTGCTCCAGTTGTTACTTCAAGTAATTTATTTTACGATTTCTGTTCCCTTCTTTAAATGTTTACTAAGACCCAACTGACAGGCCGGAAATGAAAACAACTCACGGCGAATCCCCACGCCGGCATTTATTGGTGATTGGGAAATGTGCGCGTTCACCGGGCAAAAACGGGATGTAATGGTCACAATAACGAGGCGATAACTCAAACACACGCCCTGGATGGAGAGGGTGCGTCTCTCAAGAAAGAAACAGAATGATCTAACGCTTGCCAGGCCTCCTCAGCCAGATCCCCCGCAAGGCATCCATCTGGACAACAAGCCACTGAAATCTGGACTGTCTAATATATATGAAAGGACGAGCACGAGGCGCCCGGGGAGCTACGAGGACCCGCGGCTTCACCCGTCAGCTGGACCGCGGAGTTCTGCCACACGCGAGTACGCCACAATGCGCAAAGAGCCGAAGAGTTCCAGCAGGGACACGATGAGATCGTCTGCATGAGTCGGTGTGTTTACGAGTTTCTTAATGACAACAGCAACAACAAGTCCTGTTTTAAGTGTTATGTGGGGAAATGCAAGAGTGGAAGTCAACAACTTCCCACAACCTCGTCATTGGAAACCTCAAGCTTGCGCTAATCTAAGTTAAAGATGTATTTGACTGCATCATTTCTATAAACCACAATTTTGCGGCTGATGAGGTGTCAAAAATCTGCTGTGCTATCGCAGGCACACTCATAGCCGGTCGCACTAGCCCCGCTGCCTCGTGCTGACCTGTTAGTTTGGGCTTCAGGAGCTTTGCGGAAAACTGAAACTATGTTGGAATAACCATCACTGGAAAATAAATAAAAATGCCCATTTTTCTGCGACGCAGAATTGGCAGCATTTTGGCTCGACAGCTAATTTTATCCCCTCTTTTTGATTTTTAATTGATTGGAAATAAATTTTTAAACCGGTAACATTTAGTGGTAGAGTGACACTTTATTAGAAATAAGTCATGCTACCAACGTAGCAACTGTGGCTAACGTTGGCTTGTTTGCAGTGCTAATGCTATCTTAATATTGCTAGTGCTGTTACAGTATTTTCCTCGCTAGATTGCAGATTTTTTTTTATGGTTCTGTATACTGTACAGTGGGGGTTGAACTGAACCGATGAATAGACTAGTCGATGAGTCCACTTTACTACTCGCATGGACGTTTAACGTTTGGAGTCGAGTAATAGCTCATAACGTTTTTTGTTTTTTTTATCTCAACTTCCAAATGGCCACTTTACATAGGAACTTCGACTATAATGCGCTGTGGAGCAGTGAAATGTCAGGCCAACAAGGCGACACGATCTTCATACATCTTCGCGGGTCAGAGAGTCCAAAAATAAGCAGGTGGCGGATGACAATAGTAGTTAGCCTCGCTCGCTTTGGCTAATCTAGTCGTAGTAGGGTAGTCTTAACATACACCAGCGGTACCTCCGGACTGGCAGCGAGAAACCAGCGTAGCGGCGCAACGTCAACGACACTGTAATATGACATTTTTGTTTACTGTAAAATAGGTGCCTTGGCTCAATAAAGCTTGTGAAACATTGAGCTAAACAGCCAATGAAAACATCACCATATAACAATAGCACCATGGTTTTACGACCAGAACCGCCCTTTGAAAAGAGAAAAGCCGCTTACCATTACTGAACAAAGCACAGAAAACCTTTGCTTTGCAGATAATTGCCAATAAAAGTTCAATTTTCACTGATTGATGCATGCAGGACAAAACTGGGCAGCTAAATTAGCCATGAAATCATGAATTATGCTCCTTTCGATGTAAAATATCAGTGCAAAAGGTGAGTTTTGTGGGAACATGCCCTTTGACGTTACAAGCTGAGAGGAACATAAACAACTCATTTGAGGAGGCCATTATCGTCTATTAGTGCACATTCAGGTCCAAATCCACGTAAACATTTCAAAACATTAAACCTCCATGTGTTTAAAACTCCACCTCCTGATTGGAAATAAACATCTGTATCGGCTGAGCTAACGCCGCCCTTGCCTTGAGACGTACCATATAACCCCTTTCTAGGGTTTGCATCATCTAATTCTCTTTTAAGAGGCCAAAATCAATAATCTACACTACATGTGTAAACTAGCAAACTGTGGGAGTGATACAGGGCGATTTTCTCACACCAAATTAAATCCTCACTGTTTCTGTCCTTTATACTTGAAACATCTATTTTTGGAACATGTTCTTACCGTTCATGCCTACATTAATAGTTTAGAGCGTAAATATATACCACAAACTATAATCCCAAAACAGTTTAATATCATTTTAATAGAAAAATAGACATTGATAAAATAAGTAACCGTCCGACTGTTAGTGTATTTAATTTTTCCCTTGGCGGGGTTGAGAACCCCAGATATAAAGTGAAAATATCTGTACATGTCAAAAAAAAAAAAAAAAAAAAAAATCAAAAAGTGGCCATAGTTAAAAAAGTTGACCTGATTGACCAAAACTCGTTTGATATTTGGATTCTAAATTGTCCTAAATCAGCTTACAAATCTTAGACAATACATGTTTGGTTGACCAGTGTTATCGATATAAGTGCACCCTGCTTTACAAACTGAATTACAGCCTTAAATGCTTGTCCAATTTCTGTTACCAACAAATTAGTCACTCTCCTACAACATTATTACAATATATTAACACTTGCATACTGTTCATTTTCCATGCACACAGTAATTCTTTTTACAGACAATTTTGACACGGGCCATGAATATCCTCATAATAACTGTCTATATGAAATGATGAACTACAGATATTTTCGAAAACTAATAGTGCAGATCTTGCACCTCCGTCAAGAAACGCTCTCCCAAACAGACATAATCAATAAGACACCAGCTGAATATATGTTTATATATTAGCATCAATGCTTGAAGCAAATGTTTTTATTGTTGCATATTCATCTTACCTCGACATTGGCAGATGTTGTTTATTCTCGTTCCAGATGCATTTTTTTTTAACTACACTAATTTGAGATCGATGAACATTATTGTTTTCGTAGATGTCAGATGTGTTATCAAAAAGTAGCTTATTGTCCCGCTCCGAATATAAGCGCAAAAAAAAAAGAAATAAAATAAAAAAATGGCCACATGGCCACCACTTAGAAACCTATTTAAGTCAACGATTGACGTCGCAATCGAAGTCGCTTTGTTTAGCCACCTGGGAGAAAATGTGGCTGACCACGCAAATGTGTTTATTTCGCTCAAAACATTTTTCTCCAGCTTATACTATTTCATTCTCTTTTGGCTCATTGAAGAATTAATTACACGGACCGGAAACTTTACATTAACAATTGTCGCGAGCGTAATAACCAAAGTGTTTCTCGCTGGATGTATTAACATACTTAATTATACTTTAATCATATGAATATATGCCACATATGCCGTTGGCAATTCAATTCTGGATTTGTCGAAACTTTCCAAAAAGAACGAATGACTGGAATGTGATTAGATTTCATTAAATCACGACAAGGATACTGAAGGAATGGAGTTGCATATGTTGTGATATTTTCCCACTACTAACAATAACATCACAACACTTGTTACACGATAAACATAATAAACAGGAATGTGTGTTCAAAATGAGTGCTGTGTCGTGAATCTACAGTATGTAATATATGAGTTCATGGTTTTAACGTCGGGTCACTGATGGAGTAGTGGTACACTCGCCTGACTTTGATGCAGGCAGCGTGGGTTCTGCCTTCCACCCGAAATCAGCTGGGATATGGTCCAGCGCCCTGTGACCCTAACCACGATAAGAGGTATTGAAAATGGATGGTTGGGTTTTAATGTCCATCCATACCTGTTTGGATGCTCTGTCTTTCGGGGTATATCGAGCAGCACAACACATGCACATTTTTGTCATTATTCCAGTTAAGGACAGTGGTAGTCAACTACTTTTCTGCCACATGGACGCATGACGCCTATTGTTTACAAACATTATGAAATGGTCTATTCAGCAGCTATGAATGTTTGAAAACAAGCACCATCAAGAAAAACTCTCTCTTTTGTGATTGTAATCCTAAAAGCTTTCGCTTCATTCATTCATTTCTCCGGTGAGGCCCGTTCCGTCACGGGATACAAAAAGAGACAAGTTAGATTTTTCTGGCAGGTGGCACAGATTGGAGCGGCCACGGCGACATTGACGGGCGGAGGGAAGCCATGTCGCGCTTTGATTGGATGCTGAAGATAAACATCTTGAAGCGAGACAGCTCAGGAGATGACCGTGTCGCTCTTTAAGCCTCACGCCGGCGTTTAGAATCCGCATTTTATTCTCCGCAGGTTTTCCCCGGGTCACAAAATGTCGCCAAATGGCTTCCTCACGCTGACTTTAATTTAAATGCGTTTATTGGCAGTGAGTGTGTAGGATCTCCAGAGCGTTTAACAGCAGCTTTAATGAGCAGTCTGTCCAGATGTTACACAGTTACACAAAAAGACAATATAACCACTAGAAATGGACTCAAAATAACACAGTCACTTTTTTTTTTGCACCTCATGAGGTTTGATTTGCCTCCGTTGTGATGCTTTTTACTCCCTCTACAACAGTAATGCATGTACGTAAGTGTACTCTATGTACTCCATTGTCCATCCGTCCATTTTTTTTTTTTTTTTTTTTTAATAAAAGCTGGAGTCTATCCTAGCTGACTTTTGGGCAGAGGTGAGGTACACCCTTCACTGGGTTGCCAGTCAACCAACCGGGCAATTAACATGCCTGTTTTTGGAATGTGGGAGTACGCCACACAGAAACGATCCAGTGTAGATTTGAACCCAGATCTCCTGACTGTAAGGCAGACATGCTATCCAAACTACGTGACTTCTCTCAGTCAATCAGTGATGTGAGATAATGCTACTAATGGAAAGGTTACAATTGAATTAAACATATGTAAAAATATAGATTATAATGACGCATTATAATGAATACAAATACAATGAATTTGATGAAATTATATAAAAAAAGAAAACTATTAATGTAGTACAAAAAGACTACAGTATACAAAACTGCATTATTAAAGTATGTGATGTTCTGTTTTGTGGTATTAGTTTAACGAAAGTTTAACGAATGTTAATTTTGTGCCTTCATTGTTCGTGTAGCTTGGTCGGCTCACAGGAAGTCACGGTCCGGACAACAGGAAGTCAGACTGCGCAAGATAGCAAGAAATATAATTATTCATATTTCTTTGTTCCAAAAGCATTTCAGCCCAAAGGGTTTGCCTGTAAGTGTTACTTTATGCCCAGGTTTCATAATGTGTAATACAGAAAGTTTAGTTATGGACGATAACAAGAGATTCCAATACTGAAGACATATGTGAAGCTCACCGTTAACGTTCCTATTCAATTTACAGTAGACGTTAGCATTAAGCTAGCAGAGCTTTGATATCATTTTGAAAAAGATTTATGCGAATGTGTTCAGTTGTAAATTGTCTTATGAGATACTTAACATATATTTCTATGTTGTTCCAGTTTTATAGTGACTATTATGATGATGAGAATGATGCTGTGTACTTGTACATGTTGACATGTGTGTTTCTTTAAAGACTAAAGTGAATTCAGAGATTTGTTTGTAAATACATTAACTTGTGCATGTTTGAAGATAATTACTGAAAACTAGAAATACAACTATGAAGTTCTCATTTGTACAGATGTATCATGAAACAGTTTTCAATCATTTCAAATTTCTCAGATTTGTTTGCCATGAGTCATCCCTCCCACTATATAACAACTTGAACGCCGCCTTCGCTCGCAACAGCCCTATCTGGTGCAATTTGTAACATGCAGTTATCTAACTAGCAACAGCTAAAATCCGAAAAGACATCTGCCTTTCAGACAGTCCACTCTCGTAGCTGCTTTAGAGCGCCTCGTTTTTGGCCGTGAGTGCACGCGCGCCATATCGAGAAAGACGGAAGAGCGAGGACGATGGAAAGTCTGACTTGACAGCCAATGCGTGGACCAAGGCTTCACGCTGGCGTGGCTGCTTTAGAGTGTCTCGTTATCACGGTGTGGAAAACCGCCAAGATGACCCAGTGGGATATATTCCAGCCACCAAAGGCTTTAAGCGTATATATTTTCGTGGCTCAAACATGTAATTATAGGCAGACGTAAGAAAGATTGAAGACGAAGTAGCATCTTTTTTCCAGGTCGTAGTACTGGTGTTTGACTGACATTTGAGCGCATTCAGCGGACACGCCGCAGCGTTTGAAAACGGTGAGATTTGCTTGATTTTTTTTTTTTTTACAAATTTGAAGCATTATATTATATACTTGATGATTTTTTTTAGTCAGTCAAATTTGGCAGGGTTGTTAGCAACACTGTTCCCTGTTTTCTGCTTGTGTGTTTTAGTGTTCTCCTAGCATTCGATTAACCAAATGACGGCGGATGTGGTTCTCCGTTCCCACATGCGAGGGGATTACAGTAAGTAAAAAAACAATATAGCGGGGAAACACTGTATGTTCCCTTTACATCGTCACATAATACCCATTGTTCTCTTCACTGACATTTCTTAAGAATCATCTAGCATGCTAAAGATCGCATGAATGCTACAAAACAGAAAAAAGTAAACATGTATGTTGTTCACCCTCCCTTTTTTCTGTGAGATAAGAGCGAGGATGAAGGCTGTCGACGGCGAGTGGGAGGGAGGAAGCACCCGAGGCCACTGCGCACGGTGTGGATGTTGATGAAGTGCCGGAGTAATTGGCTAATGAGATCTAAGCTGTCTCCTCTCTGCGCCTTTCACCCGGTGAAGTGACGCGTGGCGGCCCGCCGCGGGCTGTGTGTGTGTGAGTATGGCATCGTCCGGGCTGGTCAGTAGGTAGGGCGCGAGGGTGTCAACATGGGTGACATGGACCCACCGTGCTCTCACCTGACGTCTCTCGGCTTGAATGTTCGGAAGGAGGTCGAAGGGAATGTTTTTAAATAGCACGGTGTTGTCACACACATTTGCGGACTTTTTGACTAAACTGTATGCAATTACTCTGACCGGATTCACTCAGTCTTTTTTATTTACATTTAGATTTGAAGTCCTTTAAGAGTCAAGGTCTATCAGATGTACACAATCCTGTTGACTGGTTTACTGGAGAGAGCAACTGAAAATATGGGAATACTAGGGCGTGGGGTACAATAGTGACATTGTGATGTGCCATATCACTGTCCATACAATATCAATACGGAACTACTGTACGTATATGCTACCAGGGTCAAAAGGGTGTGCTCAGAATCACTCAATCATCATAAAAATAGACCCGGATAATGAATAAATGAATGAAATTAATAAATAACAATTACAGCAGACAGTGAGTGAACTTTGTGCACTTAGCTGCCGTAGACATACAGAGAACACGTTCCAATAGTACACAACTCTACACGAAAGCAGTTCCACTAGTTAATCAGCAATAGCAAGATGCGATGTCACCTCCTTAAAAAGGAGTCAAAGGGTAAAGGTTTTTGCACCACAAACCATAAGTGCGTCACAAAAGGAGACAACCGCAATAAACGAAACCATTTTTACTCATCGGTAAATTTATACTATTTATCATGCAAATCTAAAAATAGATGAACATATGTTTTGAAATATTTTCATGAATTTTTGTCTTATTCAAGGTGACTCAGCTGAGCGGTGAGGCAGCACCCAAGCGCCCTCTACTGACCAGCCGCTACTAAGTTTCAGTATAGCAAAACAAAAACATTAAAAAAAATAAATAAATAAATGGCTGAGATGGGCCAATATGCATTTTGTGCACAAAATTGAGTATATTATCAGATTTAGTGTTGAAAAAATACAAATTTAAGTTAGTTAAACTTTAAATGATCTAAATACTTTACAGATTGTAATGTAAAACATGCTAAAACAAGAACCATGTGATGTTTTTGCTATGAGACAATCCATCTTCATTAACGCTTACACTCACTCAGGGTGTGGTGGAACCTGCCAGCTGACTTCGGGCGAGAGGCGATACCGCCGGACTAGTCGCAGGCCAATCGCACAAATAGACAATGAAGTAAAGGAATTTTTTTTATCATCTTTCCCTCAAACATGAAATCTGCAACCTCTCCTTGACCATAGGGGTAGTAGGCGGGGTCTGTTCTTCTCGCTATATTGATGAGGGAGGGGACTTGTATACTCGGAGATTGATTTTGGGATGTTATTCAGACACAAGGGAGACGTGCTTTTTTTGGCATGCTCCGCGTTAACTTGATTTTGGCTAAAACAGATATTTTATTTCCTCACTTCACACTGATAAACCACAGTTTCTACAACACAGATAATATCTTAAGTAACATTTGAGCAGAGTTAAAATAGTTAAGTCAACAGTCGTAACTGCTGATACTTGTAGAAGTTAAAAACTATCGAGTGTACATAATGCAGGGTACATACACACTTACAGATAATTGGGCCAAATTTGAGCATTTCCTCCCTTCGTATTAAAGGCCCGATTATTGAATGTCGCTAAAAATATCCTAACCCATGACCCTGTGGTGAGAGCGATTTTTATGTGCCATGAATCGTAAATGTTCAACCTGTTCTTATCGTTATGTGTGTGATGTTGATCATCTAAGGAACACCGCACACTATAGGAGCACTAAACATATACATGCTAATGTTTTTCCTCACCGTGTGCGAGATCTCAATTAAAAAAAATCGCAATGAAGTAATTTTAATGTAATTTTAGATATAAAGATAGATATGCAAAAAAACTAATGGGAAAAAAAAACAGTAATAGAGAGCAGAACCTTGACAGGGTGGAAAGAATGTGGTCTGCATATGAACACAAAGATTTACTGGCAAAGAACAGTAGAAATATATATGACGCTAAAAAGTGCTTCTCAATGGTATTTGATTATCACTGCAGAATTTTGTTTCTAGTGGATCTGTTGATATAGTATGTCACTATACGGTCACAAAATGACCGTGACGTGATGTGAAGACGCGCTGCTCAATTCCAAAGCCATTGAAAGCAAATGCCGACGAGATCAATTCCACAATAGTTGGACTTTTAACTTAAATTCATTTGACGGCAATCTGGACTGTACAGAGCACATTATTATCAAGTATGCCCATTTTATTTTCATTTTTAAATCATTTTCAATGAGTAATGCATGAATTGCCATGTCAAAAGTTAAGACATATGATAGTAGTACTAGTATTAAGTCATTCTGTTGTATGTATTATTTCTGAATATTGAATCCATTATTGAGTCTAACAAAGGGCCGATAGGGAAACACGTCCTTTACAATGACATCTTCTAATGTTGTTTCAATTAAAGCAGCAAAGTACATTAAGTAATTTTCTATGCGTCGAATGATTAATGAATTACATCAGCTGCTAAAGGCTACATCTCCAATCATTAATGTTGGCTATTGCGCCGAAATGTTGCCGTGATCTACCATCAAGGACCATAATACAGGAAGTGCAGATGTTTCATTCGGAATAAGACATTTTTTTTTCCACTTCAAAAATGAACAGTGTTCAGCTGAGACTGTTTGTTTCCAAGAGACACCTTTTACGAGTCCAATCACGTTTGCCCAGCAGACGGGACATCAAAATCTGAAGCATGCGCTCGAATTCAGGTGATCACATGTGAAGGTTTCGCAGATGACCTTGAATTAAAATGAGATTTTTGGTGCTTCCTGTCAATCTTTTACCCTCCTTGAGTCTCTTACGTTTGGTTTGTCTAAACAAACAAAGGATGATTTAATGGAACGACTATAATGATGATCACCAGTAACTAACTAACTAACCCACACCGTGGACTGTTTAGCCCAATGGTCTGTGGCAAGATGTTCTGCAGTATTTGTTGCAGAACCTTCAGAACCTTGTTAACCGCCCACTGATCCCCCCCAGCTCCCCCTCACCTCCCGCCCACACAATTTTCACTGACTGACTCAAGTCAGACTTCTAGATTATATGGCTGCAGAAACTCAGTTCCTTCAATTGCTGGACTCATGTGAAATTTGTTTCGGATGTGACTGCAATACATTTGTTCTCTTTATGTTTATGTATAGATTTTAAAAATTGCAGTCTGCCATTTTGGATCGAAGTGGCCATTTTATGGTCATTTGCAGGGATCCTTTAAAGACAAACGTCTGGTTCAAAACTTTCAGACTTCAATCCAATTTCATGCATGTACTGTACTGTGTGACTTTGCATAGTCACGATTGACTACTCGCGAATTTACCTATTTGCTGATATTTTTGGTGAACTTAGCCTCCGTTACTCACTCAAAACTCTCCTATTTGCTGTTTATGTGTTCTTTTCTGAAATGCCCTAAGATGCCGCAAAATGGCACCAAAGCTAGGTCTAGTAGAGAAGTAGTGCTTTGGCGTCATCTTGTGGCATCTTGGTGCCAAGGAACTATGTTGAAGGGAGTGGGAGGAACGTCTAGTATTGGACAGACCAACCCTATTCTTAATATATAAAAGTAGTGTTGTGGCATCTATTGGTAATTCTAAATGTTTTGGGGGCTATTCACAGCAGGATCTTGATCACTGTCTTTATAATACAGTACTGTATAAAATTCTGGTCTTTACGACTTCAATGCCATTTAAAGCTACAAGTAATGATGAGGGTCTTTGTGACTTTTGTGCGTTCTGTTATGATGAACGTGTTCACCCATTTTCTTGTTGATCAGTGAAGCTGGTGTCGGGCACTTTTTTTGTAACTTCTCAGGGGGCGCTACTGAGTGAGTTTTAGGAGGTTATGTTCGGGATTCCTAACTTACATATATTTTCACCAGGATGTGGGCATGTTGAGGCCCCCCCAAAACAATAACTATTAAAACTGCAAGGAGAGATAAAACAGGTGCTACCAGCATTTTTAATGGCAATTTTTGAAATGATGACTTCAAACAGTAAACTTTGACACCATGTTCAAGCCCATATTAGATGATGTAGACAACAATGCTTGCCAATTTGGCATCTCCCATCTGTTTAGGATACCTGCTTCCAACTAGGGCTCATTTAGGTGAATTCCCGAGTAGGAGTTGGTTAAAGTACCATGGAACTCCACCAAAATGGCTGCTTCAAACCAACACGGCCAACTTCCTTTCAATTTCAGCGTGTGTCCTTGAGACATTTCCGTGCGTCCTGTTATGATAGTCATGTCCACTCAATTTCATGCGTGAAATTGGTGTCTGGGGCTATTTTTATTTCTAACTTTCCAGGGGGGCCTAATGAGTGTTCAGGAGCCCTAAACTACTGAATGTTCACCAGGATGCATATGCTTGCAAAAACTGGTGACTTTTTTGGCATGTTGAGGCGACCCCGGCCAGCTTCCATCCTCACCAGCTGACTCATCCCATCGCTCACGGCGTGACACGTCCAACTCTGGACTGTCCGAACGAAGGTCATCAAGTGAAAGCAGAACTGTGTGTGTGCGTGCGTGTGTGTCAACCCCATTGCTACGTTGATGTATTTGCGCTTTGTCCTTTTTGACGGAGGTAAAGGGAGATTAATATTCCGGCACTGCCGCCGTCCGCCCGATGCCATTACTCATCCGACATCTGCGAACACCGCTTTGCAGCTACAAGGCCTAACAGCGTTACACAGAGTGGGACCAATTATTTCCTATAGAACTTCTGCCTCTTCAACACAATTCATCACATGCCTCAAGACAAATATTGTGTCTGGGAAATTGCTCGTATGTGAAATAAGTGAAAGCCCGATTAGCAAATCGCACAATGGCGACTCTTGATAATAACAAGCAGGAAGTTGTTTCTTTACTGGATGGAGCTGCTCACATTTTCCCCCTGGAACCATCGCTTTGAAGCAAACGTCGGTGTATTTTATTATTTTTTTGCAGTTATATAAGATGCTCATGCTTTTTTGGAGGCATTAGGCCCGATGCTGCAGCGAGAGCTCGTGTACTGTCAGTATCAATATCACGATGTGCACTTATAGATGAACACTCCTACAAAGTCCTACACTCCTCCTATTGGGATAACTGTGTCGAACCCTGCACAGAGGCTTTTGTGTTTAGAATTCAGGTTGTGGCGGTTTTCTGTTGATTAACACAAGTTAAACTACCTGGTGGATGTTTCATACAAATACAATTTCAGACATATCCCTCAAAGGTAATGTTTTATAAAAACAATTGTCATTTTAATTGCTTGGACACAAAGAGTGGGTCTCTGGATTGCATTCCAACCATCATGTCTGAAATTACACAACCAGGTAAAATTTTGTTTTGATCTGCTAATTTCTGGAAATGTGCCTGTGAGTGAGCCGTTCTGAATTTTGCCAGATTGTAACATCACCATTCGGCAAACTTACAAACTAACCACCACCACGTTGAGGTTCTCCGCCCATGACTTGGCAGTTAGGCTCCTCATTTTGCCGTTTTCAATTAATGTCTGGACTAAATGGAAGTGCTATCTTGTCAAAGCCAACAGGCAAGCATATCTGCAGTATTAGCACAGATTAGCATTAGATTACATTTTGGTTAAATTAGCTAGCTGTGGCTATGCGCAAGCACCATTTATCTATTTTTTTTGTCTGGTGAAAGAAACCAGAAGTCTTTAAGAAAAAGGTGCTGGATTTGTTGCTAACATGGTAGACTACTGGTTAGCATGTCTGCTTCAGAGTTATGAGATTTGGGGTTTGAATCTACTTTTTGAATGTACTTCCTGTGTGGAGTTCGCATGTTCTCTTGCATTCCTTTTCTCCTGGTACTCTGTCTTCCTCCCACATTCCCAAAACATGCATGTAAGGTTCATTGAAGATAAAAAAAACAAATTCAAATAAAAAAAAAAAAGATTGTGTTCGTGATTGTCTATATGTGCCTTGCGATTGACTGGGGACCAGTCCAGGGTGTACCCCACGTCTCATCCAAAGTCAGCCGGGATTGGCTCTACCTCAGCCACGACCCAAATGAGGACAAGCGCTATAGAAAAACGATGGATAAATGACAAGTTGAGCAGTCAAGGTGACAATCAGTCTTGACATAATTGATGTAAACGTTTTACAGGTCAAAGACTGATCAGGAAAATGTTTGATGAGGCAGTATGTGACACTGAGGCAAATTAGGTCTTGAAGTGTAGTAATACTGACTTCTAATAATCCTGTACAAACATTTCTCAGTCAAACTTTCGGAAAATGATTGCCTGATGTTTGTAGGGGAAAAAGGCTCCAGAATACTCTTAAGTGTCCACATACTCTGCTGCAATATGCTGCAATAATGATCACAAAATGTTTTTTTTTTTCATCTGTTTTCCTTCTTCCTCCCACTTTTATCGTTTTTATGTCTTTATACTGGTAATCATCCGCCAGCAACCTTCAGCGAGTTTGCACTGTGGGGCAAAAACTAACAAAAAAACCCAAACCGACTACTGTGAGTCACGTCAAGTGTTTACATCTCACACCAGAAAAAAACGTCTGTGATTACAATAGAATAAGCTCTCATTTTCAGCAGTACAACTGCATCATTGTCTGTCGGCTTAAGGACAACATAGCTACAGCGCAAGATTTATGGAAGAAGTGGTGCATTGATTAATGCCAGGAGGCCAAAACAACAAGCAATTTTTCGTATTCTACATTCATTACCGTTATCAAAGCCACTGTCAGGACTTCGGAAAGAGCTACCATATGAAATCCCCTTGAAAAGTATTGGAACAGTGAGGCCAAATCCTTTATTTTCCCTGTAGAATGAAAACATTTGGGTTTGATGTCAAAATATGACATTCGGGACATCAAAGAGGACTGAGACGAAATCAACATTTCATCTTTTCTTTTCCAGGTCCAGGGTTACCTTAAGTTACGAGTGCCCCAACTGATGAGTTTTTCGAGTCACAAGCCGTCGCTCTGGTCGATTTTTGGCTTTGTGTTGCAAGCAAAAATTTGACATACGTTAGAGTGCGCTTTAGGCACTCCCGTGCTCATTGGTGGCAGCAAAACTCACAACAAAGTGTGAAAGCAGAGGTAACAATTGTTTATTCCCACTCACAGCTGAATTTAACATAAAACTAAAGACATATCAAAGAACTACTCATTGTGTATTTAACCAAACAACATAGCTTTGTTTTATTAAACGCCACTGCCTTAATGCATGATGGGAAACACCATAGATGGACTAATGAAACTAGCATTGATATAGGGGTAGTTATAAACCTTTAAACAACTAATATTTGAGCACAAAAGGTGAAGCAACGCATGCAGACAGAGCATGTAACAATAGTCGCATATTGAGTTTCTCCTTTTTTTCCATATAAATATTATCATGTTATATATGTGCTGTGAAAAATAACTAATATTACTGCGGCTTAGTTCCGACCGTCTTCTTCGTGTTTCATCATCAAAGCTACTTATTAATGTGCACACACCAGAAGGAGCAGCACATTGTATGAAATCATGATGAAAACAAATTGTTACATTCCAATTCATTATGTTATTACTATATGCTTTTATGAAGTACACAACTGGACTATTTTTTACTTATAAAAAAGATAACACTTTTTGGGGGGCAACGGTTCATAGCATTTCCATTCATTTCAATGGGGAACGTTGTTTTGAGATAAGAGTAATTTGAGTTACGAGCGTGGTCACGGAATGAATTCAACCGGTAAGTCAAAGCACGGATGTATTTACATCTGGATCCGATACACAATCTAGAAAAATATCGGAAAACAAACAAGAAAGCGGAGATTTTAAAAGAAAGAAAGATCTTTAGGGGAGCAAAATATAGATTTGATTAAAGTGAATAAGACTCCATATTTAGTTGCAAGAGCAGCACAGTGGCGCTATATCTTCCTTGTGATTGGCTGGTAACCAGTCCAGGTTGTACACTTTCCTCTTTCCAATAGTCTGCTAGGACCGGCTCCAGCTCACCCGTGACGCTACTGAGGACAAGCACTATAGAAAATGGATGGATGGACACCTGTTCGTCTCAGAGCAAGTAAAATGCGTGCTCTATGGGGTGTCAGTCAGTCTGGTGACTGACTGGTCGAAAAGCGCCCACTTCTTTGCCCTGATGAACTCTTTTGTTGTTTTGGCAGTAGTGCATTTTGGGTCAGGATCTCGCTGCGTTTGGTTGCATCATTTCTTAAATTGGCAGGTAGAAGCTCTGCTTCAGAGTTCATTTTGCACATACCAACCATGATAATACTTCCACTCACTTGCACAGAGCCACACCCTTGGTCTTAGCCGGCTTGCCAACATGTGAAGTATCAAAGTTTGCACCCTGCTGCCATGTTTACATCTCTGCAAAGCAATTTGTAAGCAGAACACAAACGCAAAGACGGGAGACAGAAGTCTCCCTTTGTGTATTGAGGATGAAGAGAGCGAGACAGAGTCAGAGAGAGAAAATAAGCGAGCCGGCCGTCGGATAAGAAGTGGAGCCATATTAGAATTCTCGCCAACTGCCCGCCTCATGTCTGGCGCTCGCCGCAGCAGAGGCCATAAAACTTTCATAGCTCTGTCAGGATGCTGTGTTTCTGCTGGATTATTTATCAAGTAGCATGGAGTTGTTTATCAGACACACACACACACACACACACACACACACACACACTGGTCAGGTATGTTAGTGCTTACCCCAAGGATAAGAGGCATTTGAGTAAGAGATGTAACCGAAGTGTTATTGCCACTGAGAGTTTCTTATAGAACATGTATGCAATGTAAGCTTCAACAAGGATATCGATCCACATCAGTCATGAGATTCCCCCGAACATCATGACAGTGGAAGCATTGGCACTGCTTCTGCAAGACCAAACAAGCGAGGGACCTCATGTTATCAAAAGTCTGAAAAGGTTAACATGCAGCTTGCACCACCATTATTGGTACCCATGATCTTTGACTTTAGTGGTTCCACTGTCATACAGTTCCGACCACCGTAATTGGCACCCATGATCTTCGCCAAACCGTACCTGGACAAACCAGTCTAAGGGGAAATCTGTCGACAGGCTAAACAGAAATAAAGATTTTAAGCACGGTTGAAGAACCATTATGCTGCATGCCCTTGAACTTGAAGGAATCATGAAGTTGGAGGTTTACCAAGGGATTTTAGAGCAAAAATGTGTGACCCCGTGGAAGATCATGGGGTCTTCGGAAAAATAAAGACCATTCGCATGCATCCAAAGCACACAAAAATGGTCAAGAAAACATTGACGGATCTGCACACTAACTGACAATTGTAATTCGACAGCGTGGCGCCTCCATGAGTGAAAATACAATCATGGCTTGGACTGTCTCAATGGGGTCTTGCTTCTGTTGTTCAGACTGGGGCTTGAATAGCCACTAGCCACTCAGTGGCTCTAACCTCGGTCGTTATTGTAACCCAAAGCCATACTCGTGTTGGCACACCACACAGTAAGGGCTGGTGAGGGTGGTGTAGGATTTCCATGAAACAGGGCAGTCCCCTCCAAACTGAGTGATTTCAACAGAACTAAATGCTCTGGAGAAAATTGTCTGTAAATCTTAACACTTGTTTTTTTTGCTTTTACTGAAGCATGTCACACGTTTTATTCAGACACCTGGGATCTATTTCTCTCCATTACACAAAACACACAAGTGTGCCAATAATTGTGGCCATTAGAACTGTAGGTCACTGTTAGTTGAGGACACTATTGTCAAGTCACAACAAAGTCATTAACTCTTCCTAATTAATCCCTTTATGAGCCAGGAAGAGGTCAGCGATGGCGGGGGGCAAGTTCTCCAAGCTCCCTTCGGTGCAGGGCAGCCTGCAGGCATTTGCCACTGGAATCCTAATGACTCCACCGCTTCACTGAAACATCCATCCGTCCATCCATTTTCTCTGGCGCTTGCCGTCAGGGTTACTGATGGGTTGGAGCCTATCCCAATTGATTTTGGCAACATGGCGCCGCTGTACGATATAACTTTCAATCATTTATATCATTCTTTCGATGTGTGAGTTATTGTGTTAGCTCTGTTGCTACACTAGTGTAGCGTCCAAGAGGGTAAAACAACAACACTCGCCTTTCTATCCTCATGCCTCACTCTTTAGACATGACCAATCAACCCAAGCTTAATCCAAATGTTTTATTAGTGTAACAGCTGGATTGAACGTAACTCGATTACTCACGCCGGGTGAGTGGGGATGACGTGCTAAAGCGGCCACTGTTAATGTTCTGGTGGTCACTTGTAAACTGCGTTCAGTGGGTGGGTTAGCAGCCCGGTTTCTTAGCCTACTAGTTAGCACACTCAACTCTCAACCTGGGAGATGGTTGGTAACGTGAGGTTTGAGCCTCAGGTAAGAGACGCGCCGGATGACCACATCGCACATGTGCTCCGAGATACAATAAGCTCGGGAGTTTGTGTGGAAAGAGTGACTTCCAGACGCGCTACAATAACATCACAACTTTAATCAAAATGCAGCAATGCTACTCCATCACCAACAGATACTGTTTTATGGCACTGCTATTGGAGCATGCATGTAAACAACATGATACATTACACCAATTTACGTGCACAACAGCACGTTGCATTCCTTGAAAATTGATTGCACTAACAGATGTTTTGAACATCCAACGTCCACAAAGGAAGAACCCAGAGTCAAACACCAGACGTCATACTAAGCTTGATCCCGACCATGCTGCCCCTCCCTGAAACATTATTGATTTAATAGTTAATTTCAGCTCTATGATCTTGCTGATAAAGTCTATCGCTGGGAAACAGACCAGAGTGTGGTAGGCGGGCGTTCAGGAGGGAATAGGAACATTATTTCCTCGTTTGAGGCAATAAGGTTAAATAAATGCATCATTTATTAGTGAAGCACTTATTCATCTTAACTTAAATAACAGCGTGTTATACCTGTAATCTCGCAGCAGAAGCCCCCACGGCCTCATGAAAAATTCATCCTCTCTTCAAGTCACAGTGCAGTTTCCTTCCCACTGAGTCTTTTGAGTCCCAGAGGTGCACATTGGCTTTTGTTCCACCTCCAAATATTCTTTTTCTGCACCGTCTGCACAGCACAGAAAAGGTTTGACTAAATTATTCCGTTGCATGAAAACTTTGGTTATAACTTTGTGTTTGCTAGGTTGCTTCTTGAAAAGCTCCAAAAAGATATATGTCACAGCCAAGCAGAAGATGCCTCAAGACCTTGTAAACACAAACATCCAAACCTTCAACGAGTGCCAAACAGTAACGGTCTTATTTCTGTTCCATTGTCTTTTCATTTTTTTGAAGACAGCGCAAAGGCCTGGCTCATCTCGTAACACCACCACCTCGGCCACCGTCGACAAGTTCACCATCTGTGCATCCAACAAAATTCAATGCAGCTTTGCTTACCTTTTGCCTTTGATATGATGGGTGCCATACCCATGGGGGATGTGGGTGTTTCTGCATGATAGTGGCTCTGCACCGTTGTCTTTCGAACAATGTACAGTAGTCCAGTGGCTGGACTCTGGCCGTTGCTCGAAAAGTGGATTTGGATCTTTGCCCTGCCTAGCTGCTGCTCACGAGGAATAGGAACTGAATCTTTGTTCACTTCCTGCCCAACTGCAGCTTGTTGTGAAGTGAGTGGAGTTCATTGCCATCATACAGTGCTCACATCTTAAATTTTTCCTCGCAAGTCAAAGCAAAAATAAAAACTAAAAAAAAAATCGGCAGAACAACAGCTTGTATCTTGAAAAACTCCTCAGTCTGGTCATTCGTATCGCAAGGCATCACTGTACTTACTATTGACCTTACTTACTGTAGCATACACAGGATAAGATACCAGCACCGTGACGAAAACCTTGGCAGTTTTAGATTTGAGGACCCAGCGATTGGATGATCATGAGAACGGAGCGTCCGTCTGGCCCAGCCGGTCAGCCATCTCCCTGCGGGCAGAATAGAAGTTATTAAACAGCAGATTGGCCATACGAGCCAATTATACAGACTATCCATGCGAGTCATGTATGGCGGGATTACATAATTACAGCGTCCCTGCGTGCATGTGATACGCGGAAAAAAACGGATGGAGACTTTTGGTTTCACAAGTGAACAGAATATTAAGCTTTACTCATCCCAGAATATATTTGCCAAAACGTGTGTTCATTAGCTCCGCACGTTTTCTTCTTGGATTTATTACGCTTCCTGTTACGCTTGTTTCCCAGTAACGGTAATAATGTTCCTTGGTCAATTTGGGGCTTGTTTAACGATCCAGAAGGGCCAAAACCAAAAGCAAATGGCAATAAATATTGTTTATATCTCCTTATTAAAGCCATTACTTACAATTTAAATCAATATTTAGTGCAGTGGTGTTCTTCGTGTATCACAAAAAACATATGCAAAACATATGCAATGGCCACTGGGAATATCTTACATGTAAAATATTGTCTTACGAGACAAATTCAAAAGGGAAGATTTTTATTCACATTTAGATTTTTAGGGAAACCTGACACATTTTTGCTTTGGGTCAAATTGTCCCGCTGACTTAAAATCCAGACAAAATTCCTTTTCAGTCCATGTTGATTGAGTGCACTTCCTTACTTATGAGAAGGTTTTATACCCCAAAACCACTTAACATTTTGTTTTCATTTGTTAAAGTAAACTTTTTAAATGTACATTACAAATAGCTACACAATAGTTTTACAAGACAATTATTTTGTTTGTTTTAATTTGATTTAGATTCAGATTTTTATAGACGCAACCAACGTTTCTGTTCTGGGTCAAATTGACAGACTGGCTTAATTCTCTCCAAATTAACCATTTTCATATGTGTTTAATAGGTTTACTAAGCTACGGAGAATGAGTTTCATACCTTAAAACTATGTTTAAACAAATCTAGCTTTCGTTAGTTAAAACTTGTAAACACTGGAAATGTTGACGTGTGTATATATATAAAAATTGTCTCTATTAATTTTGAATGTTGAATTAGAATTAATAAGACAAGCAGAACGAGTTGCATACTGAAAAAAATACTTAGCAATATTTTCCTTAGATTTTATAACTTTAAATGGGTCAGTTTGACCCCAAAACAAAAAGTACAGTACATGCCTGACAGGTTTAAGCACCCGTGACAAAGTCAGCGCTTGACCGGCAGGCAGGACCAATCATGTCCTCAAACACAATGGTGAAGACGCATCCTCAGAGTCCATCTGAAAAACTCACAGACGATGAGTGGCATGGTGAAGTCAATCCGTCCGTTCAGCCATCCCCACGAGTTACAGTTATCTCAACAGACTATGACAGGCATTCTCCACCTGGACTGTTTGAACATGTACTTTTTCCCCCAGTCATGTCACACCCATGGGGGATATGGGTGTTTGAACAAACCGGCGGTGTTGCACTAAAGGTGGATGTAGGAGTTTTAACACACCCACACATTTCCCAGTGAAAGGGTTCAACACCCCCACTTTTTTTTTTTCAAGTGATGTGGATGTTAAAAAAAATACACTTTTCCCAGGGAAATGCTTCAAAACCCACTCTTTCCGTGCTGTTACTGCACGAAGAGCAACAAGCAGTTCGCTACGCCGTCAATACACAAACGCTCTATCCACTGTACTTTTCGCACAGATCACAATAGAAACAGCTCTCACTATGATAAAATCCAATTCTACACCGCAGAAGATTACATTAAAAATAAGCATAGGACGACGACTGGTGTCACAAAAGGGAAATACTGTATATTTCAAACCCAAACTATGAGAGAACCGCCGCCCTCCTCAGCTGACCTGATGCTGATACTTTTTTTTTTACTTTTTGGTTACTTTTTGGTCACCGCTTTCCCAAACTCAAGGGGATCGTCAAGGGCACCAGTTTTGAAGATGTGGACCACATCATGATGGTCCTGATGACTGAGCTGCAGGGGATCCTGGAAGAATCCTTCCAGGAGAGCACAAATAATGAATTGGAAGTGGAACTTTTCTGATAAACCTATTATTATTAAAATTCCCTGAGGTATATAGCCAGTGAGTGACATCTCAGACACAAAAACAGACAGTGACATTTAGAAAAGTCTCACTTTTTTTTTTTTTTTTTAAATATTATACCATTTTATTCTTTTCATAGGAAACAAATCAGTCATTGAAATGTCTTTTTTTTCCTGGTGTGAAATGTCTTTGTTGATCATGACTTCTCACAGTACATTCAGTTATCTGAAAGAAAACATAGTGGAACTTGGCACTTAGAAAACAACCACAAAGAATTGTCCCTTTTTTTTTTGAGGACAAAATTTACAAAGCCATTCAAACAGTCATTTTTTCAAATACTTTTCAATTTTTTTTTTTTTTTTTGAACTCAATTCTGGGGAATATTCAAAATACACTTTGTAATGTCACTTTTCTCTCTCTATAGTTACAAATATGTACATTGGAGTCTCTTCTGTCTCGTCTTGCGTCACCTCCCCACGGGTCATAAAAACATTAGTTTTTTTATTTTACTTTCAATTTCTATTTATATCTCTCCATGACGTTGGCACAGTTTATGTGAGTGACCTTAAGTGCTCAGATGGAGGTCCCGTGGCTGGCCTCCCCTTCCGGGATGGTCCCCCCCGGCACCGGCTGGTAGGACATGGGCATGGGCGTCTTGAGTGGGCTTTGGCGGAAGAGCCCCCCGTTGGGTGCCCTATGTTTGCAGCGGATAGAGGGCATGGTGGCGCTGCTGAGGGGCAGGGGCAGGGTGCGGCCGCCCACCGCGCCAAGTGTCCTCCCCGCCCCGTGACCCTCGCGGAGGAAGGTGCTCACTGAGAGCGGCGGCGGCCCCCGGTGGGTGGGGTACTCCCTCGCGGACAAGACCTCCAGCGACTGGCTGGGCTGCATGCTGCCAATGTCTAGGGCTGAGATCTCAATGGACTGGCCCGGCAGCTGCTTGTGGGCCAGGTCTTCGTCCAGGAGGCTGTTTAAACGCTGGTGGACTTGCTCCAGGTTCACCTCTTTGTCCTAAAGAAAAGATGTGTGGAATAGAATGGGGGATAAAAGGGGAGTGTGATTTAAAAAAAAGTTGAGGATAAATAAATGTGAAAATATTTTAAATCAGAGTGGAGAGAAAGAGAGAAAGAAGTTACACCGGTTGTTTGGTCCTCCAACTTCATGACATCCACTGCAGTCCATGCAATATAGTCTACTAGTAAAGTGAGGCTGGATTTACACGTACAGGCCAAAACACTATCAGAATCAGTGACCTACATTTGCAACCAACATTCTATTAGTTCCATGAACTATATTAGCAAGAGAACTGTTTTAACCAATCAGATGTCAAATTTACCTCACAGGGCCAGCCAGCTTGCCCACAATAATGGCAGCATTTTTTCGTCCTCTTATTCTTTGGTTATATTATTAAATAAATATTGATTCTGAACAGCTCCTGATGTATTTGGCACAGTTGAGTCCTGTTATATTGCGTTTTTTTTTTTTTTTTTAAAGAGTATTGATAGTTTCAATTGTGAAACTATCAATACTCTTTAAAAAATTGTGACGTGATAGTAGTGTTATTAAGAGTTGCATTAAGGCCTGCAGCGCACTCTGCAAGGTGGCTGAACCCGACTGTAAGTGAGTTGGTGACGCACACCCTCACATTGAGCCCTGTCGGGAAATAGGAAACTGCAACCATGTTTTGAGGCTCCATATACTGTACGTTGTGCTGTATTACTTTTATTGAACCACAAAAACACGTGATTGTCAAGGAAGAAGTGGGTTGCTACAAAGGGCTTTTTTCGTAGACTGTGCATCTGCAGCGGAGCGCAAATGATGGCGGATCCTGATTTTCGTGCAAGTGCAAAGCTCATTGCGTGCGTTTGCCAATTTGGTAGACTGGTCTGTAACAAGGTCGCCATTCCGGCGCAGCAGAGGGAGTGTCCTAAGAGATGCAGCTGATAGAGTGACAGCAGTTTGGTGGTTGAAAGTCGATCGAAACTTATGCATGCTCAGACCAAGTTCTGGCGCAAGCTTGACTGTTGGTCTAACGTGATTTGAGTGAATTTGATCGGGGCACAGGCAGACAGATACCAAGCTCTGCTCACATATTTAAGTCACCAGTGGTTACCACCAGCTCATTCTGTATTTAATAAGGGTACCTGCTCACATTTTCGGTTGCCACAGTGCAGTGACAATGCTCCATTCACACACAGATCACTGTGATTACACATTGTGCTCTAACGCACACAGAATGGTTCATGAGTCTCCTGTCTAGATTGCACTGGCTTAGTGTCTGAGTAATTATTAAAAAAAAGCCTAATAATATTAATATAAAATTTTAAATCATGATCATGAGGAAAATTCCCATGAATTATCAGATATGCCAGCCTCCGGGCCGCCAAATCCCGATCGTTTTACGGTAGGGATGGTGTAAGCCACTGACGCGCCGCATTTCAAGGGAATGATAGAAGCCGCTATGATTGGCAGTGACTGAAGTCGGTTGCTAACACTACCACAGTGACGCATCCCGTCCACTCTCAGAGCTGCCGGCCTGCGCTCATCTACAAAATTACCAACATCTGTCTAAACAACCTCTGGCGCAGAGGGTCTTGCCGTCCGATGCGCAGGATTTACGCCGTTGAGGCAATTGAAATTAGATTTTTGAGACCAGTGGCCACTCATGGAAACTAGTTGCCGAACCGCACCCACTGCTTGACAGTTCATTCGGGTTCTGCCGCGTCGCTCTGTGTGTGGTGGCCTGAAGTCGGGTAAGTCCCCAGGTACCAAATGCATGGCCCGCCACTGATTTACACCGAAAGGTTCCAAATGTAATTTTTTTCCTCCTATGTGGCCTGTTGCAGATATGCGTGACGGTAGCATCAAGAGAAAACCCTGCCTCGTAGAATTGGATTGCATCAGATCAGAACGAGGCCTCGTCAACAACACATTGTAGAATACTGCGGTAAGGCAAAACTATAGGAAAAGAACCAAGCAAATATAAATATTGTCTAACAATGGTACAGTAGAGGCCCACAGACCATTAAATAAAGAAAACAATTGCTGATTGCAGCCGATGGAGTAATGCTGAAGTTTCTTTCATTTAAACCTGACCGGTATGTAATGTTTAATAACTGCACTGTATTACTTTTTTTGGTGGATTTTTTTTTTTGGTTTTAACGTAGATCTGCGTTGTCACTGCCTGATGTTGACATAAAATGCAACCAGGACCTAAACCAGAATCGGGCACTTTGACCTGTAGTGTAAATCCAGCCTTAGAGACAGTCTGGTACACGCCAACAGCCAACCAACAATGTGCAAATGAGATATGATGTTGTAACATACCTGCTTACTTTAGAGAAAATGCCCAAAAATATCTGAGTAAAATTTCACTTTAAGACACAGAAAAACTGCACATGAGGAACGTTGGCCGACGAGACAGTCTCCAACATACTTTATGACAGTGGTTCTCAAACTTGAAACTGGGGGTCCCTATGGGTCTGCAAAATAATTTGCAATAAAATATTATGTCGTATGCTTTACATACTCGGAGCGTGGACTGGCGCGCCAATGTAACAAACCAATTACTCCTCCATAACTTAGCTTTGAGTCGATTAAAAGCTTTGCTAATGATTGTGATATATCATTACATAATCTGACACCCCCGCATGAATAATGAATGAATAATATTTTTTACAATAAAAGATGTATTTTTTCAAGAATATAGTCATATTTTCCACAATAAAAGGCATATTACGAAAATAAAGTATTTTTTAAAATTCACTTTTTAAACAAACCTTGCTAAACTTTGACTTTAATACCTTAATTCATAACTATCCTGGAGAAATACGACTTTATCCTTGGAAAATCACATCTTTTATGCTTACAAAATATGACTTTATTTTCATAACACTACATTGTTATTAGGGGTGTCACATTCTAATCTTTTAGAATTGATTCTCCTATAGATATTTCGTCAAGTACTCAAGTATTCGCTGCCCCCCCTAAAAAAACATTTTTTTGTCTTTCACTGCTAAAATTCCCATTTTATTCTCATTTGAGGGGTGGAGTTCTATCCTTAAACTGCATATGTTGGTATTGAGTGTATGCTATAAACGCTACATAATTTGAGACAATAAAATCAGCCATTGCTTAACGGGTAGCATTCGCGATTAGCATTAGCATGCCAGCGATGACCATTTTAGGTATAACAAAAATGCTAACTACGATTCAGCTCACTCATACATCATGTTCCATGTACATTACACATCAAATAGTGTCTTCAAAATCAGTGACAGATGCTCCTCTGTTGGTTTTGGCAATGTTGTTCATTGGCCCAACAGTGCATTCGTCTGCAACAAATGTCCATGTGGTAAACATGGACAGTGGCCAAAGGGTTCCAGGCGGCACAAACTGGTTCCGGGCACCGCAAATATGCTCTTATTAATATTTTTTATTGCCTCAAAGCAGAAATTTTTGCGTCGAGGAATTTTTGTGGTCGACTTAACTGATTTTTTTTTCACACTCCTAACTTTTTCATTCCTAAGGCGTTGGATTATTTGGGGGCCTTTGGAAAAATGTCTGTCTTGTAAGCGCTCCCTGGACCCAAAAAGTTTGAGAAGCCCTGCTTTAAGAGTTAATAAAATGAAGAGGGAAGTGGCCATAAGAGTTAAACAAGACGACATGGATGACGAAGGACAGCATCAGAATGGTGGAGGCAGGTTCACTCAACTGAGCAACTTGACCTCATGAGAACTTTTCAACCAAAATATTTTTGCCTTAATGTCAAGGCAGTTAGTGTTATGTCACAACACTTCAATAAATTAGTTTTCAAGCCATTTAAAATGTATCTCATTTTTATACTACTTTTCATACAAAATACTACTAAACTCTCCTGTCCACATCTATGCAGTCTTTGTCCGCCTCCAGCTTCCATGGTCATGCACACTGAAGATACCAAAGACAATGACGTGAGATGACAGACGAAGCAACTAGAATCTACCCCTGCCCGGCCCCATATCCCCCCAACCCTCTTTTTTTTTTCTTTTTTTTTTTTGTGTCCTGACACGGCCAATTACCACATAGGAATTTTTTCAGGCCGATCCTGACCTGGGTCAAGAGCCTGGCGTCTGTAATTGTCAAATTGTGAGCTTGCAGGAGGGGTTTCTGTCATAATAACCACCTAGTGCTATCAGGTCAGGTCAGGACCTGGACTGAAAGGTGTTCCCAGGAGCAGTGGTTCTTGTGGGACGGTTGTATGTCAAGTCTAACAGGCGGGTCAAGGCGCAAGATTCTATGTCATCTGCTTGTGCTCACACTTTAGTTTAGGGATCCATGTCAAGCCTTAGTAGTCTGAATGCCTCGTGCAGAGAGGGGCTGCGCAGAAGTCCGAGCTCTACGGCATTAAGACTTGAATGGATGAGCTAAAGAGAGCTATTGTACCACTGAAGTGCGGCTGGAACCAGAAGTACAATTATGAGGTCTTACAAATTAACACAATGTCAGTGGTGGGCCGTCAAAGTGAGCAAGGCCTTCTCTGGCCTGCGACATATACTACTTGTTTTAAATTGCTATTACATAATTACATATACCTTTTCTTGATATGCAAATATGCAAAGAAACTATTTACAACAAAAATAGTAAAACAAATTCTCTTCATCATGGTGAATAAAGATAATTCAGTTTAAGAAGCAAAAAGGTATTGCTCCACTTTCGGCTCCATGGAAATGTTCGATTTGTGAGCACCTCACAATAATTTCTAAGTGAGTGTTTAAAAAAAACTGTGTTCTTGTTTCGGTTCTAAATGTGGAGATCTGCTTCATGAAGGGGTGGATTTATTCTAGTGCGATTCCTGAAAAACTATTTGCACTTTAACAGAAAGCTGCGACATAGCAGTTTTTCAATGAAACTACACTAGAAAAAAATAAAATAAAATTGCTTGATGGTTGGTTTTAGCATGTTGAATAAATTAGTTGAAGAATTTCAAAGTGGGCCTTGCATCCTTCCATTCTCTATATGCAGCCCTGAGACGAAAAGGTTTTAACCCCCATGACCTAAATTTCCAATATTTGTTTCATAAAATGGTATTAATTTATTCCCAACCGTCCATTGTCTTCATTTCGTGTTTCAAGAGGATGCACTGCTTCCAATATGTGTATGTGGATATTAGATGTCTTCGTCCAAGCACATTTTAGGCTCGATGTGTTGCCATGCCAATCTAATTTACCAAGGACATTCAGAATCAGATTTCAAATTCGCCTCAGTCCTCTGATTGGTTGGGAGCCAACCAAGTACAACTAGCAAAACATGTCTGTAGCAATCCGCACACATTAATACATTTAATAATCATCATTTGTGTTGACGACAATGTATTTTATTTTCATTTATGATTTTGTCATGTTATTACAGCACAGTTGTGTGCTGTGATAAAGTGATTTTTGTATCCTACTGCTGGTTTAGGAAGTGGATTAACTCTGATGGGGTCCCCAATAAAAACCCAGGTACCAAATGCACGGCCCGCCACTGCACTATTTGGTTTTGTTGTTGCATCTGCGCTTCTCTCACACGAGCGCCAGTAATTCATGGGTACCGATGAGAGAGAACCACAGTGACAGTGAAATACACCCCAACCACTCTCCCGGCATGAGAAGAAATGATCACAGACCGATCACATGACTTCTGGATTATTATCGGGGCACACCTATTATAACTGCGTGTACTGCAGCTCTACTAAATCGGGGCTGGCGTCTGTGCTTGCTGGATCCATAAAGTAGAGTGTGGCAGTGGCGTCTCTGGGCAGGACCGGGGGGCCCGGAGGTCTGGGTCTCGACCGCGGCCTCAGCGGGGCAGGGGGACCCGTGGCAGCGGCCACCGCGGCCCGGTTCGTGCCCGGGCCGGACGAGCTGTCATTGGTCACCTCTTTGGGCTCCTTTCGGCGGCAGTGGTTGCTGTTCCACCAGGTCTCCAGGGCAGCCACCAGCAGGGCCAGCAGCAGCCCGGCCGCCAAGATGCAGAAGACCCCGGCGAAACTGTGGAGGTGCAGCGCCCTGCCTTCCGTCTGGGCGTCTGCGTGGCTCTGCAAGTCGCAGCGGCCCTTCTTTGGCCACCACTTCTGCTTCAAGATGTCCAGGTCGCCTTTTTCTTGAAGCTCTAATATCCTGAGGAGGACAAATAGTCACTGTTACAAAAACAATACAGGAACGCAAGGGATGGACAAACTGAAAACTGGGATAGAGTGGAAAGAAACTGATGACCAGAATAAAAGAAGGTAATGGGACCAGGGGGATGTGGGTGTTTCAACACCCACACTTTTCCCAGTGAAAGGTTTTTAGACCCACACTTTTCATCGTAGCTGCAGGGAGGATGTGGATGTTTCAACACCCATCATTTTCCCGGTGCAAGGTTTCAACGCTCACACTTTTCATCACATTGATGGGGGAAAAAAACAACTAATTCACGGTTGCTGTTCTTCTACAGCATGTTATCCAGATCTGAGAAAAATTGCAGCTATGCTATGTAAATACACTAATTTCCCTTTGGTGATGCCATCATTTAAAACCCCCCAGTCACGTCTTGCTTTATTTGTAGAGGAAAAAAAAAAACAACTTTATTCTGAATCCAGTTACAGATCCAGTCATGCAGGAGAATTATTTTTAGTATATCATTAGTTTGGCTCACTCAATAAAACAAAACAAAAATGGAGCAAAGTTATTAATGAATGATACTACAACAGATTTATTCAGTAACTTATCAATTAGGCAAGAAACCACATGTGGTTAAAATAGGAAGAGCAGATGGATGTGGCAGTGTCACGTTGAAGAAGGACGAGAGAGACGTGGCCTTGAATCTTATGTGCTGTGATTTTTCAACACTGATAACAAGGACTGGCACATAAATATTTGAACATAATTCTGCACATTTATTCCAAGTCAAAAAAAATGAAGCACACTCAAGGAACATGCACTCACAGACATTGAAGCGTTCGACATGGAGTAATTTATACACATTAATACTCATGACTACAGATGCCTCAAGTGTTTTCCATTCATTTTTCCACATGCGATGCATTCAAGATCTTTCGCCAAGGCACCGCTGGTATCGTCCCTCGTGTATCATGTTTCACAGGTTGGATTTAAAATTCACATCAATCCATCTTCTGTGTTTTTCTGCTATGTATGTGTCGCAAAAAAGCAACAGGGAAAACAGGAAAATGCAGAAAAATAGTAAGACATTCAAATTGATTACTCTCCTGTGCAAAACTGTTTTATGAAATAAGTGTTTTAGGTTACCGTATTTTCACAACCATAGGGCGCACCGTATTAAAAGGCGCAGTCTCAGTTACGGGGTCTATTTCTGCATTTAACACATACATAAGGCGCACCGTATTATTGGGCGCTGGCATGGTAAAACACATGCTATCGTAAAACATACGGTAGCATGCATGCACGCTAAAACAATGTTTTTAAAAAGGCAGCGGGAGCAAAACTGAGTTCGGTTGTAAGTATTTAACAATGTACTCACGTTATTTTTTTTAATCAATCCTCATCCACAAATCCATCAAAGTCCTCATGCTCTGTATCCGAAATGAACAGCTGGGCAAGTTCTCAATCAAACACGCCTGGTTCGAGTCAGTCTCGTTGCCGTGCGGCTCCTCAGAAATGATGCCGGCTTTTACGAAAGCTCGAACAACAGTGCAAGCAGACACGTTAGCCCAAGCATCCACAATCCAGTCACAAATTGTGGCGTAACTCGCCCGGCCGGCGCTGCCTCCTTGTCTTAGTAAAGCTGTGATCGCCATCTGTCATCCATGGCTCCCACCCCGCTCGCAACTGCACTTTGTACGCCCCGTTTACACCGATGTCCAGCGGTTGGAGTTCATTAATCCATTGCTCGAGTTGGTCTTCCAACTCGGGCCACCTCGCCTTGTTTTTCTTTTTTTCCCACGGAAACTCAGCTTCGTCTTCTTGACTTGGCGGAGCTCGTTTTCCTGCTTCCTCTACTTGCGAACCATGGATTCGTTGATCTTGAATTCTCTCGCGGTAACTCCGCGTAACTGATAGCTTGCAGTTTAAACTGTGCTTCGTAAGCGTGTCTCTTCGTAGGTTCAGTTTTCGACTGCGGTCAAGCCAGCCTGCACTCGTAAAGTAGCAGTCAAGCCAGCCGGCCCTAATTTTGTTCATACTAGGCATTATGGTAATAGGTCGCCAACTCGTGAAAATACGGTAATTGAGGACTAAATTGTCCGTTTCCAAAACATGTTTGGTTAATTGAAGACTGCTGTCTTTGTTGTTTACAAAAACGTTAGGTTAAGACTAAATTGTCTGTGATGTTTACAGAAATATCTATGCTAGGTACATTGAAGACTTTCAAATGGATTAAAAGTGTACTTACTAAAACAATTAAGCCGTTTTAAAGCCTGTTCGGTTCTTTGAACACTAAAGTGTCTTAAGGGTTTAAAAAATATGTATGTTAATTTCATTACATTTATAACAACATGTAAAAACATCTATTCTCGGTTCTATGAACACTCAGTCTAAATCGTCTTCAAAAAAGTATGCTGGTTAAGTTCATTGAAGAATTAATTGTTTCCAAAAACACAAAAGACTTAAGTTTCTTTGATGATTAGGAAAACAAATATGTCCATTGAAGACCCCAAACTAAACAAAAATCATGGTACGTTCATTGAAGATAAATCTTAAGTCACATATGTGATAGTTACAAAACTAACTAAATGTCCAAATTATCTTCGACGTTTAAAAAACATAAGTTCATTGAAGACCACAGTGTATTTGACTATTATAAAAATAAATATGTACATTGAAGACCCAAAACAAAAAATGTAATGTTCACCATGTTTTGTTTTTTTAATCTTTTTACACTTTTAAAGTGCTTTGTAAATAAAATTAAGTTTCAGTATGTTATGTCATTGGAGACAGATTTGTCGATGTTTTCAAAAACACGTACTGTTTGTTGGCTGCATTTTAAAGACTCCATTTTCTTGGATCTTTACAAAAACATGTTATGTTATGTCCATTGAAGACTCCAAAGTGGCTTCAATGGACAGCTGTGAGGTTGCCAGGCAACAACTCCAGCCTCAAAACAGCAGCGCACTTTTATCCAACAAATAGGAGTGCACATCCCCTATTCCCCTGGCTTTAAACCACTCCTTTTGGTTTTAACATCCTCTCTCACACACACTCTTTTTTTTCTAAGTGAAAGCCATAAGGTGCATTCATTTGTGAGCTTATGAGCTGCACAAAGTCAGCCGTTGTTCCCTTTTGTTCCCAGCCCACCAGGGCATCTGCACACACACTCTACAATGTGACCCGCTGCAGCTTCTTATTAAAGTACCGTGACGGTTATAATAATCTTCTCGTATAAATGTGGTGCGTAGCTTTCGGGAATGAACGATAACGTGTCGTGGAGTGCGTACTTCTGAGAGAAGAGGTCTCTGTAAGGGCTGCCGTGCTGCAGGGCAATGCCGTAGCCTCTGGTGCTGATGCTGTTGCTGGCGACCGTCAGCGTACAGTCGTCATCGGTGAGAGCGGCGTATTCCACCACCGCCATGTCCCACAGAAAGGCGTACGACTCTCGCTTAGCCTGGATTGATCACAACACAACATCACAGCAAGACTGTCCTCTCATTTGCTTTTACAGTAAATTCTTTATATGGGTGCGGTCGAGGTTTTTGGCATGCGCGATTTGTGTGGCGGCACAGGGCGGCATTGCTAGGGACGGTGCTAACAGCGTGTGTCAAATTCTTTTTAAAAAAAACAAAAAAAAAACAACGTAACAACAATATGTATGTCGGAAGACGCCGTACTGGGCTAATCCAGTCACAGTGTGGCATATGCCCAACCTACTTCAGCATTCGCCAAAACAGGTCTAAGCACTTCCTCCTGTTTCGGGTGAAAAAGCAACCATAGGGACTTTAAACATCTACACAGAGCCACCAAAGATTACAATATTCAATGTTTAGGCTTCGTTCGTGTTTACATAGATCATATTAAATGTATATATTGAACTTTTGGCCCAAGAAACCAGCCATAAAGAAAACAAGTTCGGCTTACAACGATCATGTAATCTAACCGTAGCCATGCTCGTTAGCGTAGCATACGCAGGACATCAGCTATCCCATTTTCCAGGTTTGGTCATGTGACGTTGCCCATATACAGCAAATATTTGCATGAAAAACTTCTAGGTCAAGAATATGAAAAGCTCAAATGAAAAACTAGGCACGGCAGTAACGGAACGTGCCCTTTTGTGCCGCATCATTGTGCACAGTTCCTCATCTGAAAATGTCAGGAGTAAATAGTAGTAAACACATCTAGGTCATAAAACAATCATATGAACATTTTGTATTCTTCAAATGTCGCATGTCGGGACCGTCGTAAATCAAGGACCTCCTGTAGATTAAATCCAACTCCTATGTAAAGTTATTGTTGTCATATACTGTCGTTATACTGTTGTTTTTATTCTGTTCTTTTTGCTTCTCTACGTCTGTCCCACCCTAAAAAAGGAAAAAAAGATTAATTACAACACACACACACACATACACAGGGTTGATACACAACGGATAATTATGTGAGCTGACATCTGGATGGCAGCAAAAACATCAACTTGACTAAGCATGAGTCGCATTGATTTCTGACAAAGATCAATTCGGCATTGTTCGGCACATACTCTTTACACTAGTAGACACAGCGCAGCACAACAATACACACCGAAAACTTTCTTCCTGAGACAGCCGGATGAGTTCTATGCTCTTCCCCTTACTTTTTGTAGTTCAACTTTGGTGAACTTACCGGCAGTTGAATCTTCAACATCTTTGTTCCAATTATGTGTATGTTAATGCCAAATATAATTTCCTGAAAGGCTCTAGAGCAGTGATTCTCCTCAGGTTTCACTCTATTGAAGCACAGTGTTAATGCTCACACTGTGCATAATGTTACAGTGGATTAAACCAGATTTTTTAATAAAGTTTTTTTTTTTTTTTTTTTTTACTTTTCATGTAGAATACTTTTTTAAAAGTAGTTCAGTTCAGGTGTATTAAACTTTCAAGTACAATACATTTGCAATTATCCTTTAAGAAATGTTTTTAAACATTTATGTCATTTATGTGCTATACATTGTAATTGAATCATTTAAAAAAAAAAATTCAAGTATATATTTTTTATTTTCCTACATTTAAGCACAGTATTAATGTTCTAAATGTGCACAACGTTAACACAGCTTACAATCATAAACGTGTTTAGGAATAAAACCTATGCCTTGTTTTTCACTTGGGCCTAGTATGCTACTGTATTATAATGTTGGTCATTATGATCGTATTTGTGAGAGCTAAGTATTTTTTTTTTAGGTAGAACTTGGTGTAAAAAGTTTGAGAATCCCTATTTGAGAGGTTTCAATACAGATAGCACAATAGATTTTTAGCTGTAGGATGGAGAACACTCACGGTGCAATTTGAATGTAATTAAACTAAAGGTACAACGGGAACAAATTTCTTTGGACAATGATGATAAAAATAGATGCGCCGACACGCACTGCAGCCCGCGAGCACACACTGTGCGTGAAAAAGATGAGAATGGCTCTGGAATCCTTTTGGATTTCCACTTTCTAGTTCTTGTTGTATTCACCGCTGTGACGGTCTTCCCCGTGGTGTTCTCGCATCCGACGGTTGCCGTCAACAAATGCAACAAACGAAGCCTCTGCACCTCGCGTCTCATTAGGACCGTGTAAAGTTGGTAAGTTGACTCGCCCTCGTAAACACACATGCGTCGGAAGGATGCTCATTTGCTTCATGACAACAAGTGAGTCACACGAGGACATCTGTTGGTTATTTAAATGGATTAGCAGCAAATACAACTTACAAAGCTTTTCAGGGCTTTAACACCATGGAATAAGATCTAAGATTATTATGCTTTTGATTGACACTGTCAGAGAGGTATTCATTACTTACCTTCTGACTAAAATAGTTCCATTGAAAACTTTGTGGACCTGTGGATCCAGGATATACTTCGATCACGTCTTTTACGTTATATTACCGCAAGATGATTTCCTTCTTTTCTCAAGGAATAATGATAAATTGGAAGCCCAAGCAGGAGGTACGGCTGAGTCTTCATCAAGAATGTGACCCTTGAACTGCATTCAGATATTGCCATAAATGGCTATAAATAATACAACAGGGGGTCATCGGCTTATGACGGCATTCCGATCTGCATTTGTATGTACTGTAAGTCGGAACGCACGGTACTCAACCACTGGCTTATGCTAATACATTATTTATAACTGCGGTAAATATTTGTATGAAAAGTCGTCTGACAGTACAGTTTGACCCTACGATATCGCGGTTCATCGTTCATGCGCCGTGCTTTGGTACAGTACGGCGTGCTCACGCTAGTCAAATAATCTGAATTGTAGGTGCAAAGTGCGCTTAAGCACGGTACAGCCTGCCTGCCTTGAGTACATTTAGAATCACTCAACGGTGTGTGTTCACTACTCTGCTGAATAAAGCGCAGGAAAACAAACACAATATAGATATACTGTAGATATATGATTGATGTTAATATGAACAGAAGTGTGGACATCTATGAAGGATACAAAGAGTCAAGTAACCCAAATATAACCTAAGCAAACGTAGTACTTTGCTCAATGTAGTTCAATGTGTGGCTTTTGTAACCGTGAGGTCGGGGCCGTCTTCAACTGAGGACCTCCTGTAACTGATCCAAATGAGACTAGGTGGAGGTTTACCCGGTCATCCATTTTAGCTATGCGGACTTGACAGATATTTGTTAAATTATGGGTTCTACCTTCTCTGGCTTACATGTGCTTGTGGCTGTTTCATTTGATAGAAAAGAGAGGAATCATAAAATATTAGTTCATTACCACAGTGATTGAAATTCTCAGATTTCAAACCAAAATAAGCATCAAGTTGCCTGAATACCACTAAGTTTTGTCGCTACTTGGTTGTGTGATGACAGCCGCAGTAAAATCTTAGGCTTAATTAAAGCTCAGGTCTTTTTAACCGTCACCTTTTTGATGCCTTCGCCGGGGCCTGAGACGGAGTGCTCGAAGCCGTTGTTTTTGTTGATGGTCTTCCAGAGGTCGGCGAAGGTGCTGTCTTGCTCCAGGGGGTTGGTGCCTTTGGCTTGGAAGTAGTCGTACACTGCTGAGTCCCTCACCGTACCGTACGCCAGGTCTCCCTGCTTGGACAGGTCCTGGAAAGACCTGGAAAGTAGTCAGTATGACATCAGTTACTAGTTTCTTTGCCATAGAATTATGGCATGAAGAAAGAGGACTTACATTCTAAGCACTGACAAGAAGCAGCACTGATTGAAGATGTAGGCTCTGCGTTAGCTTCTTGCGTTAGCTACCGACTGGGAGGTGCATGCATTACCCCCTCTTTGCTCATCATTAAAATGATTATGGGGTGTTTTGCGGTTTTTATGGATGAATACCAATCAGGGCAACACGATGATTTAGTGGTTAGCCCTTCTGTCTTAGGTTCTAGATTCTCAGCTCTGGCCTTCCTGTGTGGAATTTGCATGTACTCCTTGTGCTTCAGTGGGTTTTCTTCTTTCCACATTGCCGAAACAGGCATGTTAGTGTAAAGACTAAATTGTCCGTATGTGTGAATGTCAGCGTGAAAAGTTGTCTATGTGGGCCCTGTAATTAGCTTCAGCTCACAGACAACCTTAATGGATGTTACTTAAAATGTTGCCTGTACACTTATGATGGTTTTATGATAGTGGCTGTTTGGTCTCCAGATATAATAGATCTCAATGGAAGTTTAATGATTGTATTTTCAATTTTTGGTACCACTGTAGCCCCACTCCCCCCATCAAAATGCCATAGATTATGTAACGACACACCCACCACTACCGACGTTCCCCAAGTAAGAAACATGAATTGTAACACTTTAACCATAGACATTGGCTCATCGGACAAAATTTCCTCTTTGCTCCAAGCCCAAGCACTATATTAAACTCGCACTCCTGAGTCCTTTGAGTCAATCTCTAATCCTCTAATCAGTATGCTTTTAATCAACCAAATGAGCTGCACCTGTAGCTTCCCCGCCTTATGCCAACCGCTTTCCCCGCACGCCTGTAGCGCGCCCACGGCGACCGCACTCGCTCACGACAAGGAGAAATCCAGGGGTTGGGATTCGGAACAATTGCCTCATTAATCGATTCGATTGGCCATTAACTGTTCATAAGAGTGTGTGCTAATGTACTTTTCATGAACAATACTGCATATCTGTAAATGACTCTCTCATGACGCTATTATGCAGATGTGGTGTCGGCATACAAGAAGAAAATAGGACTTCTTTTGGAGAGACAAACTCCCTCCAATTATTTACTTTGACCTGCAAAATCTAGCTAAATTGGTTACCCAAACTAATATAAAAATAACTATACTGTTCAAAGCTGAAAATACACTTAGAGATAAACAATGCCAATATCATGTGATGATATTTTGCTTTTATATTGGTTTTCTGGGCAGTACGGGGATAATGGTGGACTTTCATTGCACAAACCTCATTCAATTATTACAGTTTAGGGTGTTTTATTGTTTTAACAGGCTGATTTTTGATGCCCTGTGATTGGCTGGTGACCATTTCAGGGTGTACTCCACTTCTTGCTCAAAGTTAGCCCCAAATGAGGACAAGTGATATAGAAAATGGATGAATGAATGGATGAATTGTTATTTTACAATGGTTTACTTTATTTTCACACTTATAAGACTAAGAATGTGAAAAAGGCACTTAATAATTGCCTGCGGTGTAAATAATGTTGATAGATAGATTTCATTCAAATTTCCTTTATTTCGTACCGTGAGATGTTGGGGCCAATCAGTGTAATTGCTGTAATTTACACAGCAGAATTCCTTAATATCCATGTAATTATTTTACCTTCCATTCAATGTCAGTTAAACGGCTGTGTCCCCAGTCGCAAATGAGGCAGGTGATAATGTAAACACAATGTGTTTTATCTATTTTTCTGCAGATAAGCAACACATTAAAGTAACACCACGCTGTTTTTACAACCAAGATTGCCTCCCCAAAAAACAACAACAAAAAAGGAAATCGAAAACCTCATCTCAGATGATGACGTCGGGCTAATTCAGCCATTTAATTAGAAGCCTCTGGAGCTCTGCTCAGAATAAACTTAAGTTAGAAATAAGCGATTCACTAGTTTATCATCTGCGGCCTCTTTAGTTAGGTTGAATTTCAAGCTTTTGCCGCAGTGATTAAAATAATATATATAAATGTATAGTGAAAATTTTTTTTTTTTTTTAAATCTGCCCACATTTTCTTTTAACTGTAGCGAGCTGAGCCGCAGTGAACAACTATGTATTGAAAATGAATCAACTGTGTAAGTAATTGGAGCCCCCAGCTAAGGTGAGGTGAAAGCCCCTCTTTGGTAAGACAAAAAGCAACTATAAAAGCTGCACAGATAGAAAGGCCTTTTCCTTCTTCCCCTCAAAACAGTCTCTGGTGATCAGACATAATGTACCTAGAATAAAAACAAATATGCAAATTATTGTCAATATTGTGCTTAAAACTCTTTTGAGTGGGGAATTTTATGGAAAATTGATTCTTTCATGGCTTATATACAAACAGTTGTGTCTCTCGAGTGCCTCCCCAACCATCAAGTGTTGCAAAGCTCAAGGTAACAAATGCTTGACACAGCACGCCCGCTCAAAACGGGCAAATTTCAGCAAGACGAGAATAGGTTGTGTAAAGCGTATTATAATTAACGATCCATGGGGTATTTTGATGAAATAATTTCACGATACCTTGGAACTGTTTTAAATAGTGAAAAAAAGACAGCATAATATTTCTTTAAATAAAATTATGCCTTTTGCGATTAGATTACCTGCTAAATTATGAAATTTATGGAGAAATATGCTCATAAGTAAAATATTTTGTACATATTTGGCACTAAATTCCCTCCAGTGTGCTTTTTGGCAGTATTTCTTGAGGGAGATAAGGAATTGACTACTTATAGACCCATAAAGGAGCTTTACTGTTTTCCAATTGTACTATACGGGAGTCGCAAACTGTGTCTTGTTAAATGGGCCGGGTAAAATATGATGCTTCTAATGTCTGTTAGATTTCTCCTCGTTTGGACTTTAAAAGTGAGACAAGTGAGACATGGGCATCATTTCTAGAGCAGAAAAGACAATATTTGGGGGTTATCGATCGGTTCAACGAAGTATGAGGTGTGTTTACTGAAGAGAATAGAAAAAAGCTCTCAATTCATTAGACTTTGTGGAAAAGTTTAAAATTGAGCTTCCTGCCGAGGGAGTACAAGGTCACAGTTTGCAATGTTGCCAAGTCTTAAGATTCAACGTTGTAACCTTCACGTGGACTGCACGCGTCGTCTGGGAGGCGAAGGGCAACATCGGCTCATCAGGCTAGTGAGGCATCAGAGACCAGATTTAAAAGGGAGGAACGTTTCCTAACATGTCTCTCGGCGCTCCAAAAATGGTTGGTTCCCACCTCCCATTTAAGTCCATTTTTACAAATCATATAATCAGTGAGAACTTGCTCTGTTTTCTACAATGTTTTGCACTTCAAGGGTGCTCGCTGACTAATCTTGTTTGTGAGTTTTTTTCCTTTGCAAAACGACAGGGCTGCTATCAAATTCACCACTACTTTTTTCTGAATATTTTGCATTGATTCTGTCACATTGATTCCCCTCCCATCACCTCAGCCTCTCTCTTCTTGCAGTTCTTTCCCGCCCTTGAATCCTCTCCAAAACAAACAACATGTAATACCTTCCCGGGATTGTTTTATGTTCACAAAGATTACTGCGTGTTTCTGGCAAATAATCCCACATGAGCTACATGATTTATAAAGCAGTTACTTCTCAGAACAGCGGGGAGAACATTTTGACAAGGCCATGTTATTTTTTCATTGTTATCATTCTACATGAGCTCATACAATTATGATTTGTAGTAAGTTGGTGGCATAAATATGTAAGACAAGACAAACACACAAATGCGCACAAACATGGAAGTCTTATGGAAGTAAATATAGACACTCGCGTAGGTCTCTCCATCGAGCTCAGATTTTGTGCAACCGGAACAAAGATTTTCTCATATTTATCAGTTCTAAAGCATCTTTTTTTTCACCACTGACTATTTTCCGGTTCGATAAGCGCAACGTGAGCGTCCTTACTGCACTCGCAGCGTCCTTACTGCACTCGCTTATATCCACGTATGAAAGAGGCCTGGGTTGGATATGAAAAAAAAATTGGAATTCGACTGTTTACATGAAAAAAAAAATCAGATATGTGACATTGGGGAAAAAAAATCTGAATTGACCTGCAGTGTGAACATATCTTAACGGATGTATTTTAGCTGATTTCATATTTTACTTCTACTATATGGGTTCTCATCAAACAGTGCAGTTATACCTAATGTACAGGAGTATATCCAGTCTTATGCAGCAAAGAATTCAACAATCCACAAGAAGGGAGCCACTAGCTGCTGACGGTATCAAAATAATGTCTTACCGTATGGCGTTGTCCATACGGGACACGGTGAGGTAGGCGGCCAGGTTGGCCGTGTAGGACGAGCACACGATGAGGGTGAAGAGCCACCAGCTTCCCATCACGATACGCAGGGCCACCGAGCTGAGGATGGAGTCGCTGCCTGTGTGTGGGCAGACATGCACAGCACATGATCGTGTCGAGCATATCTCGCATTGAAAATCAAAAGGGTTCTGGATTGCATGTGAGACAATAATGTCTGAATGTTTAAAGACGGTAACCACTGATTTACCTATTTAATCATATTCAAAATCAATGGGTTTCTCGCTTAGAAGTAAAACAAAACAAAAATTCTTATTGTTATTATTTGTGGTAGTTTGAAGAGCAACAGCACAGGAACGTCGACTTACTTGCTATTCTCCTCAGTTATCGTGCACACCATGTGATCCTTCAAAATAAGTAGGGTTTTTGCTTACATGTAATACAATATGATACAATACTTCCTTTGACAGGGAAATGATCTACTGATTCAAAGTTTGACATTAGCCATGGCTCATTCAAAATAGGGGTTCTTGTCTGACATGACCTTTATTTATTACAATTACACTGGTGCCTTGACATACGATTTTAATTAGTTTCGTCACCACACTCTTAACTGAAAGCACTCCTATCTCAAATCATCTTTACGCATTAAAATGAATGGAAATGCCATTAATCTGTTCCAGACTCACCGACCAAAAAAAAAAAAAACCCAAAACAAACCTACCAAAAATTTTCCAATGTGTTTTTAACAAAATAAATAGCAACCTGTAATATTGTACTTTATAAAAACAGATAGTAAATACATATAATTAGAATGTAAATAATTAAACTGTTTTTGCCACACTTTTTGCTTCAATTCAATTTACCAACCAGGCACCACCATACTGTAAATATATCTCTTTTGGAACACCCCCACCATAGAAGACCATTTGCTGATATTTATCCTTTAGTTTTTCTTGTTTTATTGTGGTATTGGGGTACTCACATACTGATAATCTGTCCTAATTTTAGCCCAATTGCCCCATTCTGATCAAAGTGAGTAAAAAAAAAGACTAGATTATTGAATGTGCTCAAATGATTAACCTGAGAGATTATCCTGTAGTATGCGGTGTGTTACCGATCTGCTCGGAAAACTGTCAGGGCTGGCAATCGTAAATGCTGAACTCCAAGTCGGGCTCCTTGATTGTGATGTGAAACCGAACGATGGCCAGTTCGGAACTCTTTCTTCTTCTGTGTATTTTGTGGCAGTCTGGATATCCTGTGGCACTGTGCTGCCTCTCACAGATCAGTTTTGGTACGATGACTGACAGTAAATTAAGCGGAGGAGATTCGCGATTGTCTGTGGAGATATGCTCATGCGTGTGGTGTGCTATGTTAGTAATTCTGAGTACACCACACACGATAAGAGTTGTAAGATCATGCCAATGTTTTTCCCTTCATGCGTGGGGTCTCTCTCAGTTTAAAAATTGGTTAAGATGTTAATAATCCGTAGGCATATATCCAGTTTAATAGATTTAATAGAAATTAAACCATCAGAAAATCGTATCATATATTACAACCTACACCTCAAAGTTTTTTCCAAAGAGTGAAGTCTTCATTAATAGTGGTCTTTCTTCCTCCAACTTTCTTCCTTCCATGTCTTTTGGCTTTTTGAAGAAGATCAGTTCATCACATTAGTTTTGCACATTTCTGACTCTCCCGCTCTCTCAATATGAAATCAAAAAGAGCTTATAAAGTATTCGAGAGAAATGTCAGGATAAATTTGAGTTTTTGAAAGGAAAAAAAAAAGTTGGGCTGTAGAAATGCCACGAGGAAGCTGGCGCGAGTGGAAAATGATGAGATGAGAGTGTATTTGGCTGAGTGTGTCACCGTCGACAGCTGCGGCCTCGGGACGGAAGTGAACGCCTTGTCAGACGGGCGGCGCTCGGGCATCCGTCACTTTTATTATACACGGTTTTGAATGATCTTTAAAGGTCATCGAATGTGAAATGTGCATCGTGAAAGTCAAGTGGATCTAGTGCAGCGGTTCGTCTTCCTCTTCCAAATAAACATAAAACTTTGTCATCAGAAGCAAAACCGTGTTTGCTTGTTTCCACTTGCTGCGCAAGATGATTTCCAATCTCTAAGTTAAAGGGGAAATATTACTGGAGAAGTGACTTCTCATTGTGTCTAAACAAATAACTGGGAGTGCCTGCCCATCTATTAAGTTGTTTTGTTTTTGGTGAAGTGTCCATTCGTTACATACTGTACACAGTTTACTGCATAAACTGCTGCCTCCGTGAGTTAAAATGCTTTTACTGTCTTTACAAAACATACTACACATTCATTTAATAAATTTAATCAAAAATGCAATGCATTTAAACATTTTCATTTTACTGTTATTTATAATTAATGAATGAACCAATTATTTTGATTAAAAGTTACTTATAAAATTGTTTATGTTACAATTTTTTATTAGTTACAAATACAATTACCAATTATTTAATAAGATAAATTATGTACTTCATTCATCCATCCATTTTCTGTACCGCTTATCCTCACTAGGGTCGCGGGCGTGCTGGAGCCTATCCCAGGGCAGGTGATAATGTCTTCGGGCGAGAGGCGGTGTACACCCTGAACTGGTCGCCAGCCAATCGCAGGGCACATAGAAACAAACAACCATTCGCACTCACATTCACACATACAGGCAATTTCTTCAATTAGTCTTCAATTAACCTACCACGTATGTTTTTGGGATGTGGGAGGAAACCGAAGTACCCCGAGAAAACCCACGGAGGCACGGGGAGAACATGCAAACTCCACACAAGGAGGCTGGGATTTGAACCCTGGTCCTCAGAACTGATATAACACAATGAATGATAAATATATTAAACTAGCCAATGTTTAAAAAATGCTAAATTAATTCGACAAATATTACAGAATCCATTATATAAATTCTCACTGGCTTGGATTAAAGAACGAAGAATGACGCCCATACTTGCACACACCTGCTGTAAAGTATGTTATAATTCTTGATCTTTGGGGTATTTTGAAAAAGGATGCCAAAGACATGTTATTGGGAAATGTTTTGAATTATAAAAAAATAAAATCCTTAATGTCTCCTTTAGAGAAGGGTTTCAAAACCCAGCCAAATGTCGACATATCATTCCTAAATCACGGCTGATGCTGTAGCCGAGTTCATGCTGTCTAACAAAGCCACAATACATCAGCTCTCGTATCTACATTAAAGCGAACCGCATCTTCCCGGAAGAGAAACCGTCTGCTTGACAAAGACTAAAACTGGCAACGTTGGGAGTCAAAGCCAGGACAGGACAAGAAAAAAATAACAAAATTCATGTTCTTTTGGCTCGTGGGTGACGTGCCACTCGATGATGGATGCTGCTCAGTTGCCGGAATAGTCGTTTGTCCAAATCGGACGTAGCTGGATCTCTACCAGCTGTAAAGATGGGACGGCGTCCTTGACGAGGACACCTTTAGAAAAATGCAAGGGTGTGCACTTATTTCAATGACGGATGACTCAATCACCAGGGGCTCTTCAATAAATGTATTCTAATTGATTTGTTCATTATTCACCTTTTCTGCTCTGTTTAAAAACAGAAAGTGTTTCAGACTCCTATCTAATATGTGAAAATAGTAATTCAAAACCATGTTGATGACACTTTAGCTTTTAATAAGTATAATACTGTAAATAGTGTCTCTATGAGTACAACCTGGCAATGCTAGATCGCCTACTTTAGTAGTGTACGATATAGGCTGACCAGCCAGGACACCTCTAATGTTGCGTTGTTTGTTCTATAGCTCTGTTGTATAATTTCACGTTTTAGGCCTTACTTCTTTTTTGTATTTAAAGCCACATTATGCACAAATTTGACCATAAAGGAATAGCTTCAAAATTCTTGTTCACTTACCTTGTTGGACAAAAGCACCATAGACGATCCAGATGGCACTCTGCAGCGACGTGGAGGGTGATGGCTGCGGGTGGCCGACCGTGTTTTTCTGGCATCGGATGGCCTGGATGCGCCTGAGCAGAAAGATCATGACGCCCACCACCGGGATGGCGGCGGCGATGCAGGCCCAAACGGCAAGGTCGAAAGGCGCCAGCAGGGAGAAAATGTTGATCTTTTCTTCTGACTTGCGCATCAGGATGCCCACTGAGTAGTCCAGGTAGCGCTTGCTGAAGTCCACCACGCGTTCACGCTCTGGGGTGATGGTGATGGCTGACACGGCAAGGTCCGCCCTCTGTTAAATAGAATTCACAAGATTACTGCTGCCACTACAACTACTACTACCTGCCACCAATAATAATAATAATAATAATAATAATAATGTCTAATTCATAGTGTCTGGGCCACGCTTTTATGAAAATAGATTTTTTTGTATTCAGGCAGCTTTTCTCGCCAGAGTCTGCGGAGTGATCATCTCAGTGAAAGCCAACCGGTGGTCTTAATTAGGTCAGGACTGTTATGAAGTAGAAATGTTTCATGCAGCCATCTGCTAAAAGTCAAAACGAAAGCTTCAATATAGAAGAATAAAAAATCCCAGCGAGTTGTTTTCCATCAATGGGATGAGAAAATAACCTGTCACTCCATTAAGGATGGAGCTAAATTAATATTATGATTCACCGTCATGTTCTCAGATGTGTTCTTCTACTTCCAAGTATGAATCTGACAGACTGATTCGCAGATAAAGGCTTTTGGGCCAAGTAATGCTTTTTCTGTTTTTCTTCCATTATGGCGAACTCTGTAATTGGACTCTTTAAAACAAGAAAATGTGGCCTCGCTGCCAGAGAAATCATTTGGATCTTAATCTTGAGACTGGTTGCCTGATTTGCAAAAGACATTGCACTGACCTTGGCAATGAGTTCTCCAATCATTCCGTTCCAGGAGCCATTAGGGAGCGTCGAGCCGTACTTGCCATCTCCAACTTGGTAGATGTCATACTTAAATCCCAGGATCTTGGCCAGGGCATCCAATACATCAATGGAAAAGCCCTTGTATCTCTTGGGCTGGCCCAGAATGTTCTCTGCTACCATCACGAAAGGCTCTTCCTGTTAACATATTTTTTTTGTTTGTCAGCATGACAACACAAAATTTGTTAGAGATATTTATCATAAAAGGACGCACAAAAACATTCAAGAACCGATGAAATTGAACAGCAAGTCGGCCACTTGGAGGGCGAATTCTAGGTATGTCACATTCTCGAAGTTAAAGAAAAAGGAGAATTTTTTTTGCTCCTGACACCAGGTTAACCGATTGAAGCGAAATTAGTTGGAAATGTCTATCATAACAAGGAACATCTCAAGGAACCTTGCATAGTATTTAACAGAAATTCAGCCATTTTGGTTCAAAGCAGCCATATTTTTGACTTGGGAATTCACCCCAATAAACCCCAAACAGAAGCAGATGTCCTAGACAGATTGCCAACGCTAATTGCCAATGACCTTTTATGGACGGGGTAGGGTGTCAAAATTTATTGATCAGTTCGAAGACTTGCCGTTAAAAGGGTGCAAGGGGCTGCCTGTTAATAGTCATTCTATCTGGAACTGTCCATCCATCCATATTCTGAGCCGCTTCTCCTCACTAGGGTCGTGGGCGTGCTGGAGCCTATCACAGCTATCATCGGGAAGGAGGCGGGGTACACCCTGAACTGGTTGCCAGCCAATCGCAGGGCACATACAAACAAACAACCATTCATACTCCTATTCACACCTACGGGCAATTTAGAGTTGTCAATTAACCTACGATGCATGTTTTTGGGATGTGGGAGGAAACCGGAGTGCCCGGAGAAAACCCACGCAGGCACGAGGAGAACATGCAAACTCCACACAGGCGGGGCCGGGGATTGAACCCCGGTCATCAGAACTGTGAGGCTGACACTCTAACCAGTATTCCACCGTGCCGCCCTATCTGGAACTGCTTAATTATTATGATGACATTCAACGGACTGGCTGGTAGAACTCACATGGATTCTCCATTAGTAGTACATAAATTAGTAGACTGTTGAGTTGAGTAGCCTGTGTCCTTTTGCTCATGCTAATACCAATATTACTGTAAAATATGTCTGCATTTGTATTCATTTATTATTATTATTATTATTATTTTTAGCATTTCCATTGTCAAAGCTCCAAAGACACAATGTGACACAATTTTTAGCATCCTGTCATTGTGGTGCTGATCTCAGTAGTGTGGTAGAGAGGTGTAGGTTAGTGCAAAACACATTGGCGGCAATTGATTAGTCACAATTTCACACTGTGAAATACAAAGAGTTTACTTCTGCTGTTACATACCAGGATGGCCAAGAGGTTAAGGCATTAGAATTAAGCTCCAATGGACACATGTTGACAAGGGAAATTGACCTTTTTAAAAATTTGTCACAGCCCGTTGTCTGTCTTTATGAAGTGTCAGAGTGGAATTAAAGGTGGACTAAAAGAGAGTCGAAGGAGGCAGGAGAAGTAGGGAGGTTGGGTTCGTCGGGGCCTATGGCGTGATAAAGCAGACAGTGCTGAGCTGAACTTATGTGAATAAATACAGTGAGGGGGAAACCATGCATGAAGAGGAGGAGAAAGTGCAGTGAGTGGGAGGAGGAGGCGTGAGCGTAGGGCAAACTGACTTTGAAGGGTTTCCCAACGGCCCGAATTCGTGCGGGAAAAGATCTCTAAAAGCCCTCTCAGGCGACAAGTGGCCGAGCTTTGTCACACCGTCTCCACGTTTCCAGCGGTTTTGGCCTTTGTTTGTTCGCCATTCGCCTGGTTGGACTCTGTGTCCTACTGGTTGCAAGGTTTTTTAGGACACAGAGTCCATTCCTGTGACCTCTCCCAACTCAGGCAAGAACCCGTTGACTCGCAAGAGAGTGATTGTAGAATGCAATGTTCTTTTGCCATGTTCTGCCCATTTGCAGTCTTTTGCTGCCATTGTCTTGTGCACATTGTTGCTCAAGGACTCACTCAAAACTACTGGGGATGTTTCTACTCGTAGTTATTAGTTTCTTTCTTTTTTTTTGCCTTATGCCACGACTGGTTAAAAAAACTGTGGATATTTGTCTTTCAGCATACAAATTTTATTACTGTGCATGAGAGAGAAGTGATATATTCCTGCCCTCTCTGGAGCTAAAAAAAACCTAAACCAACCAACAAAAACAAATAAAATAGAACACCTTCATTTCTCTAATATTTGAAGCTAAAACCTATCGTTTCCAGAAACGACGTGATACGCTGTTGGGCGGACACGTCCTGTGTCCAAATTTGGTCAATTTCATATTATAGTCAATGTTTTTGGTCAGTCTGCACATAGTCCTTTTTTTTTTCCTAGTGTTCAAAATAGCTTGCGAGCAAATCACTTCACTCTATTGGGCTTTTCAACTGCCCAAGGTGTGTAGTAACTCACTTTTTCCTCACCCCACAAGAGCCTTACTGCATTATAGCTCATCAAGATTGAAAGTTGCAACGAGTATGAAATTCTTCTTGGACAATAACGAGTGAAAATAGGTTAGATACATTTGAGTAAGCCTGTTTTGCCAAAGCTGTAATTGAAGGTAAGTTTGCGTGCAGATTAATTTCTGCCTATTGACAGCATAGTCAGATCATCAATTTTGTATTGCATCACTCATGGATTTTAGCCCTATGAAATAAGAGTTTGGGAAGATGATAACCACAGTCGTTAGCTTTGGTTAACTATTGGAGCCTTTTCTCGAGTCGGGGGACGGTCGTGACTGTGTCTGTAACATTCTAATCAATGACAGCATCATTGTGATGTCGGCCAGAAATAGAAAGATGTACGATTGAAATACAAGGTATAATACTTTAAAGATTTCCTGAAAAAGTGGCTTTGAAGACACAAGGCTTCTGACAGACAGCGACAATATGCAAAGCCAGACAAAAAAACAAAAAAAAAGACAAGAGGCAAAAATTTGAGCAGTAGACTAATTTGTAATCCCCTTCCTGCCCAGAACCCAGGAGTTCTCATATCCATACATAGAGCAGCTGTGGCTATAAACACCTATGCAGCACCAGTTCTGTGCCTGAACAGTACTGAAGACTAAGGCGCAGCGGTTGTTGACTGGACGGCCGTATATTTGGCTAAACTCATGCAGAGAACCCCTTGACAGTTAGCAAGGTGCTCAGCCAACCCCCCAGTTAGCAAGGTGCTCAGCCATTAGTGGACTAGTCGGACCAGAGTAGTGTACTTTTTAGGTCTATATTGGACGTTGGATTTCTTTGTTATGTAGCAGCCTAATGCTAAAATGAAGCCATTGTTTGTCATCATCATCAAAATACAGTGTTTTTTTTCATAAATGGGGAAGAAGCAAAAACAAAACACCAGCATGGGAGACTAGTGGTTAGCACGTCTGCCTCACTGTCGAGAGGTATACTTTCTAAACCAGGCCCTCCTGTGTGACGTCCTCATCCCACATTCCAAAAACATGCATGTTAGAGTCATTAAAGACTCTACATGTAAAATAGAAGGTTAAAACCAAAATTTCTATTGACTGATTGATATGATTTTGATTTCTACATGCAGTACATGCATATAACTGGCCACAATATTAGGTTTGCCTCCATAATCTATCCATTTATTTTATATGCAACTTGTCCTCTTGAAAGTTGCAAGTGAGCTGCAGCCCATTCATGCTGACTTTGGCCGAAAGAAGTGGGGTACACTTCAGACTGGGCGCCGACCAAATTGCACGGCACAAATACAGATACAGTCATTTACGCTCACATTCACACCTATGGACTATTTACAGTTTTTTTTGGAATGTGGGAGAAGGTCCCAGTCAAGAATCACTCAACTGTGAAGCACACATGCAAACCACTAGCGATGCGATTTATAGCGATCCAATAAAAGAGGAAGGCACACAGCTCTTGATGTAAAATACATGTGAGGTCTCACACTTTACATACGAGAACAAAAATCGAGCCATGAGGTCATGGTGGCAAGGTTTCAGATCAGGTGTACCTAATGTTGTGGCCACTGTCTATATGCTACAACTCAAATTGTCACTGGAAATCCGACTCACCAGCAATGTGACGATCTTGAGCGTCACACCCTGCATCCCGCTCTCGATGCGGCTCTCCTTTAAGCTTCCGTTTAGACCTCGGGTAGAGTCCCATGACGCCAACTGAAAGATAAGAAGAAAATGGAAAATTGGAGTCAGAGACTGCGAGATCTATTTTTGTGACTAGCGCAAGTCCAGAGCTGCGCTTGCTGTGACTCTGCGAGGAGGCGGGTAAGACTGGGTGTTTGTAATTTTCCTCGTAGACGAGCGCTACGAGGCTGTCTGCGTCTGCACACTTTGGTTGTCATTCTCTCCCATTACCACATGGACCGGCTCCCTCTAATGACAACTACTACAGTAAGCGTAATGATAACTTATTTATTATTATTATTTTTTTCAACAAATACTATTTGTTTCTATGCCGGTCTGTCTAAATATCACTTTACATGGAAAACAGATTGTGGTGCAAAAAAGGTCAGGGACAGCTGATCTGAAGGAGGTGAAAATGGTTTTAAAAAAAAAAATAAAAAATGCAGTGAAGTCATAATTACAGTAAATATTTGCACTGTATGAAAACCACTTCTAGGCCATGAATACAAAACGATCAAATGAAATATCGTAAGGCTCTTTTGCTCAAAGACCAGCTGGGATAGGCTTCAGTTTCCCGCTACCCTGAACAAGATAAGCAGTATAGGAACTGGATGGATAAATGTTTAATGCTTAAAGATTAAATGCAAATGTATTGCTCATAAAATGTAAATACAACTTAACTATATTTAACAAGTGTTCTGCACTCGATTAAAAAAACAATAAATACAAAAAAAAGTTGAAGCCATTTTAATAACATTATGCAACAGTTAGAACATTTAATTCAGTGATTTTTTTGCATACCACTAGAGGGAGCCTGCATACCCCTTGGTGTACACGTACCTCACACAGAATCACTGTTCTACTTTAACCCATAGGTGTTTGACTGTGTTGTTCCACATAAACCCACCCAAGCATGCCATAAATGACCTTGCTTTGTGCACTGGGGCAAAGACGGGACAAAGTCTTCCCCCAAACTGTTGGACGCATTAAAAACGCAGAATTAATATCAAGAAGAAAGAAGGGATGTTTAACAAAACATGAAATGAAGAAGGAACAAATGCAGTCATCCCGGCTAACAATTTATGATTCAGCTTGTTGTTGGAAAAACAACAGCAGTATCTCACAAGACATCTGGTTGCCAAGGCAACAAGTGTCAACCATTAGCATGCTGTTAGGACTCTCCAGCAGGCCAATCCCGCCATGTTTTGCTGCACTTTGGAAGCAATCTGCTGCGTGCTTAGTGATCAGAGATGAACGCGACAGTGATGAGGAATATGATGACTACAGGAAGAAATAGGTTATCGTAACAGCACAATAAGACATTATGGGAATTATGTGAAAATGTGTTTGCCTTCCACCTCGTCAACTTTGTGAACTCTGTCTCCGGTTACGAAAGAGATGTCGTTTAAATTGTTAATCAGCGCTTCTAGCTGGACGAGTATCCCCCAGGATGTGACACGTCACTTTTCAGGTGTCTTTCCCATTCAGGCTGACAGGACAAGAACGACGGCCTCGGGCCAAAAAACAACTTTTTCTGGCCACCTCAGAAGTCACCTTTCTCGCAAAGAAAACATTAGTAAATGTTTACGTTAATGGAACTTTTTCAGGTTCCTTTTTGGATCATTTTCAATTCATTTGATAAAATTAAAAAAATATCTGTACAATGAAACAATTACAGAATATTGATTAAAAAAAATTAAGTCCTTTAAATTTCAATTAAGTCTAATTTCCCATTTCTGTTCTTTTTACAGTATATTATGCATATAAATATTAGATTCGCTTTGATGCAATTTCTTTTTACATGTTATTAAATTTACCAGTGGCATTGTGTGTGATATTCTTTTAAGCATCAAGGTTGTATAAGTGGACCCCTGCACTTAATTTTGAACCTTGGCTTTATGACACATTGACACCACTTTGCTCTTACAATCCATTGTAAGTGCTTGAGTTTGAAAACCTAGGATAAACATCAAAAGGCATACAGGTAAATGAAAGCAACTGATATGTTTTGTCTGCTGTATTACTGTATGTAAAATGTCAAATTGACGAAAGTTTCCTTTGATTAGTGACAGCTTAATTTTAACTGGCTCTTTTGTTTTAATTAAATAGTCTTTCTTACACACCCACAGACTCGCAAGTTGCTGACTTTACATATTCATTCATTGATCTGAATGCCGATGCTGTGTTGTTTCATCTGCCGACATGACAAAAAAATGTGGAAATTGAGGTAAAGTTTATCTCCAGCTTCGATGTTCCCCTTTTCTTCAGTGCACAGTCATAATTGTAGTCATTCCGTGTGATGTCACTCCATCTTATGTATTCTCAACTTGTCTGTTTTGACTCGTCATTGTGCAATATCGAGTTATAACTTGAGACGCTACAGTGACAAACAGACGCTCAGCTCGTGATAGCCCATCAGGAGAGATGAGACTGGACTAATTTGAATGGTCATCTTATATTGCCTCGTGCGTCTGGAAATGAGCGATAGTGCCCCCTTCTTCCACAGGGGGCGGACGAAGCGAAAGGAGACTTATGCAATAAATATGCACATATGTTTCTTTTCAAATTTAGGAGCAAATTGTACAAATAGCCAGGTGCCACATTAGTAGAGTGTGTACTTCCCGAGCAGAGGTGGGTAGTAATAAAGTAGTGGGTAGTGCTGCATTTACTCTGTTACATTTACTCAAGTAACATTTTGGATAAATTCTCCTCGTCAAAGTAGTTTTAATACAGAATACTATTTACTTTTACTTGAGTATTTATGTTAATAGTAAATAGTAATTGTTCAGCCCACTTCTAACTTGAGAAAACAAATTGCAGATGTTTTGTTGTTGTTTTGGCAGTGCATATTAGCCCACATTAGCCCTATTTTATCACAACTGTAAAACATACATCTCTTGGGGGACGTGCTAATCTCGCTCTCACTGTAAACGCGCGCGCACACACACACACACACACACACACACACACACACACACACACACAGCAATATCAGAATTTGCTCATTCACATTTTATTAGATTTTTATTTTACTGATGTTCCTACTCTGATTTAAATAATAATAATAATAATAATAATATTTTTTTAAATAAGAAGTTACTCACCATTTTCTCAGTACTTGATTAGGTTATTCACTCTGTACTTTTTACTCTTGAGTATTTTTTGGGAGAACTACTTTTTACTTGAGTCACATTATTATCAGGTAACAGTACTCTTACTCGAGTGCAATATTTGGCTACTCGACCCACCTCTGTTCCCGAGTGCGCACAAACCCACCTCTGCCCCACCTCCAAGCGACCCCCTTAACACAATAGCATTTTTCCAAGTGGAGACAACAGTTCATACACTACACTGAATGGAGTGCATGGATGCATCACCTTGCACAAATACCCACCACCCCGCTTTAACAACTTCACTGAGCCATAAAGAATGTCACTTTTCAGAAGCTTACACTAATCTGTGCATCCAGTAAGACTCAATGCAGCTCTGCTTTCATTTAAGCTTTGACATGATAGTGGGGGCGTCGTAACCATAGAGGATGTGGTTATTTTCTACATGATAGCATTTCATGGAAGTTGTCCGGCGGGGGCACGGTTAGCACATCTGCCTCACAGTTCTGAGGACCGGGGTTCAAATCCCAGTCCCGCCTGTGTGGAGTTTGCATATTCTCCCTGTGCCTGTGTGGGTTTTCACTGGGTTCTCTGGTTTCCTCCCACATCCCAAAAACATGCATGGTAGGTTAATTGAAGACTCTAAATTGCCCGTAGGTGTGAATGGTTATTTGTTTATATGTGCCCTGCGATTGGCTGGCGACCGGTTCAGGGTGTACCCCGCCTTTCGCCCGAAGATAGCTGCGATAGGCTACAGCAGCCCGTGACCCTCGTGAGGATAAGCGGAACAGAAAATGGATGGATGGAGAGTCCGTTGCATGAAAGTCAATCTGGATCTTCACCTAGCCTCGCTGATAAAGTCATGAGCAAAGAAACCTAGTGTGGCAATGGTAGTATGTAAATTATCTAATTTTTCACATTACAACTCGGCATAGGTGACTGTAGGAACGTAGATCGACCAGTAAATTGAGAGCTTCGCCTTTCGACTTCGCTCCTTCTTTACCACAACGGACCGATACAAAGTCCGCATCACTGCAGACGCTGCACTGATCTGCCTGTCGATTTGGATGGATGGCTGGATGGATGGACAACTCTGCAACATTCCCAACAGCTCACTGAGACACATTTTTGTATAAAAAGCAGGAACACAAAAGATCTATTTGGTTGTTTGATTTCACACTTGATGGCCAGGCGCTCCAGCGACCCAACTATTTCTATACAATGGGCTCTGTTTTTTTTGTTTTGTTTATAAATGCAACACAAACAATACCATGGACAGTGATGTTTTCCAATGTTCACATTGTCGTCTAAATACAAGAGCGATTTGACAACCACAGATTTCCCAGGGATATTGAACTCACTCATGATTATGTTATATGATTATATTTATAATTTATAATGTACCTGTGGATGAAAAAGCAAAGCTTGTGACCAAAATGTTTGAAAGCGGTATGTACCACACCGGTTAGCAACTGATATGTTTTGTCTGCTGTATTACTGTATGTAAAATTGACGAATGTTTCCTTTGCTCGTAATCTCCCTTTTTGCTGAAATACGGCTCTGTCTTTTCCAGTTTTGAAAAATTGCATTAGTTTTCATGTCGTGTTTACAGGACTAACCAAACAAACCATCACAGACGTATATCTTCTTTATAAGTCCTCCTCCAAAGCACCGAGCTGCAAATTAGAGGAAGGCTTTAATGTATGCCTTTTCTTACATCCACGGGTATGAAGATATACTGTGAATCAATATTCTCCCTAACATTGTGGTTACGTTAAGTTATCAACAAACAATCCTGGTTCATGATAGAATATGCATGTGGTATTGTATTAATGTTAGTATGAAGATATCCACTTATTTAAGTAGAAAATATACAACATTTAGTTTTATTTGTATTTAAGTTTTTTTTTTAAATTTGATATCAGTGTTTGGCATTATTAGTAAATAAAGACAGACACACATGGTTAATGTGAAGGCTATCGACTTCAGATCCATAAAGAAGCATGAAAAAAGCTTAGGCCTGCCGCACGCTGCGTGATGCGGATTGGTCCGGACCATTGCAAAAAATACAAAATAAAAACAAAGACAGTCGGTGACTCAGCCCTGCACATTGAGCGACTGGATACTATATATGGACCTCCTGAACAACGAACCTGTATAGGTGCTAGATGCTGCACATACACCATTTTATCTCATTTATTAAACCATATTGGCAGGAGTCTTCGCCTGCTCTCCATGTGGGGTGGCCTTCCACAGAAGTCGCTCCCTTCAGATGTTGTTCAACTGAGGCCAGAGCTCTATGTTTTTAGACCTTGAGGCTTCAGGGTTTTCAAGTGGGCACGCCACATTTTTGATTTTTCGTCGATAAGCCCACGACCCCTCCGTGGGGTTCGACAGCAGAACCAGCATCGCAAAAGTGCTCCGTCTGTCCTTCAGTTCAGCAACACACAGTTTTGACCCCCCTCCCTCTCCTCTGCAAGCCTGAGTTAGACAGAAAGGAAGTAGCAGGTTTCTACAGAAAGAGGACGTGGGCGAGAATCACAGTGAGTGTGGGTATTTTAAAGGGTCTCGCTCGCTCCCATTCATTTAAATGTAACCGGTGTGGTACATACCACTTGCAAACATTTTGGCCACAAGCTTCGCTTTTACATCCACAGGTAACATTATAAATTATAAATATAATCATATAACAATCATTAGTGAGTTCAATATCCCTGGGAAATCTGTGGTTGTCAAATCGCTCTTGTATTTGGATGACAATGTGAACATTGGAAAACATCACTGTCCATGGTATTGTTTGTGTTGCATTTATAAACAAAACAAACAAAACAAAAAACAGAGCCCATTCTATAGAAATAGTTGGGTCGCTGGAGTGCCTGGTCATCAAGTGTGAAATCAAACAACCAAATAGATCTTTTGTGTTCCTGCTTTTTATACAAAAATGTGTCTCAGTGAGCTGTTGGGAATGTTGCAGAGTTGTCCATCCATCCATCCATCCATCCATCCAAATCGACAGGCAGATCAGTGCAGCGTCTGCAGTGATGCGGACTTTGTATCGGTCCGTTGTGGTAAAGAAGGAGCGAAGTCGAAAGGCGAAGCTCTCAATTTACTGGTCGATCTACGTTCCTACAGTCACATATAATAATTTTAATAATAAATAATAATTTACATAATACCATTGCCACACTATGTTTCTTTGCTCATGACTTTATCAGCGAGGCTAGGTGAAGATCCAGATTGACTTTCATGCAACGGACTCTCCATCCATCCATTTTCCATCCATCCATTTTCTGTTCCGCTTATCCTCACGAGGGTCACGGGCTGCTGTAGCCTATCGCAGCTATCTTCGGGCGAAAAGCGGGGTACACCCTGAACCGGTCGCCAGCCAATCGCAGGGCACATATAAACAAATAACCATTCACACCTACGGGCAATTTAGAGTCTTCAATTAACCTACCATGCATGTTTTTGGGATGTGGGAGGAAACCAGAGAACCCAGAGAAAACCCACACAGGCACAGGGAGAACATGCAAACTCCACACAGGCGGGACTGGGATTTGAACCCCGGTCCTCAGAACTGTGAGGCAGATGTGCTAACCGTGCCCCCGCCGGACAACTTCTATGAAATGCTATCATGTAGAAAATAACCACACCCTCTATGGTTACGACGCTTAAATGAAAGCAGAGCTGCATTGAGTCTTACTGGATGCACAGATTAGTGTAAGCTTCTGAAAAGTGACATTCTTTATGGCTCAGTGAAGTTGTTAAAGCGGGGTGGTGGGTATTTGTGCAAGGTGATGCATCCATGCACTCCATTCAGTGTAGTGTATGAACTGTTGTCTCCACTTGGAAAAATGCTATTGTGTTAAGGGGGTCGCTTGGAGGTGGGGCAGAGGTGGGTTTGTGCGCACTCGGGAACAGAGGTTGGTCGAGTAGCCAAATATTGTACTTGAGTAAGAGTACTGTTACCTGATAATAATGTGACTCAAGTAAAAAGTAGTTCTCCCAAAAAATACTCAAGAGTAAAAAGTACAGAGTGAATAACCTAATCAAGTACTGAGAAAATGGTGAGTAACTTCTTATTTTAAAAAATATTATAATTATTATTATTTTTTTTTAAATCAGAGTAGGAACATCAGTAAAATAAAAATCAAACAAAATGTGAATGAGCAAATTCTGATATTGCTGTGTCTGCGCGCGTTTACAGTGAGATTAGCACGTCCCCCAAGAGATCTATGTTTTACAGTTGTGATAAAATAGGGCTAATGTGGGTGAATATGCACTGCCAAAACAACAACAAAACATCTGCAATTTGTTTTCTCAAGTTAGAAGTGGGCTGAAATATCCACATTTGAGCAGACAGTGCCATACAAATACTACAATACATGAACGCTGTTGTTTTTCTTTGTCTAAATCTAAACACGAGTCACGCACCGTTGCCTTCAATGGTAACGACGACCTTTCCAACATGGTCGCCACGTAGGCACACCAATTAGCTGGGCTGGCTTATCTCGTGTTATGTCCGGGAAAGCCCAATAGAATATGTGTGCAGTTATGCGACTTCATTGTGTCGTTTGATTGGTGAACTAGACTTTAACGTCACTAGCGCTTAAATTGGATTGTCGCAAACAGTCGAAGTCATAGTCTAAGCAGATCACGAAATAGTTGATAAATAAGAAGTAATTGATAAATAAAAGTAGCGCATGGCATTTAGATTATTGTAGCGGAGTAAAAATACATTTTACTATTAACATAAAAACCCAAGTAAAAGTAAATAGTGTGCTGTATTAAAACTACTTTGACGGGGAGAATTTATCCAAAATGTTACTTGAGTAAATGTAACAGAGTAAATGCAGCACTACCCACTACTTTATTACTACCCACCTCTGCTCGGGAAGTACACACTCTACTAATGTGGCACCTGGCTATTTGTACAATTTGCTCCTAAATTTTAAAAGAAACGTAAGTGCATATTTATTCCATAAGTCTCCTTTCGCTTCGTCCGCCCCCTGTGGAAGAAGGGGGCGCTATCGCTCATTTCCAGACGCACGAGGCAATATAAGATGACCATTCAAATTAGTCCAGTCTCATCTCTCCTGATGGGCTATCACGAGCTGAGCGTCTGTTTGTCACTGTAGCGTCTCAAGTTATAACTCGATATTGCACACTGACGAGTCAAAACAGACAAGTTGAGAATACATCAGATGGAGTGACATCACACGGAATGACTACAATTATGACTGTGCACTGAAGAAAAGGGGAACATCGAAGCTGGAGATAATCTTTACCACAATTTCCACATTTCTTTGTCATGTCGGCAGATGAAACAACACAGCATCGGCATTCAGATCAATGAATGAATATGTAAAGTCAGCAACTTGCCAGTCTGTGGGTGTGTCAGAAAGACTACTTAATTAAAACTCAAGAGCCAGTTAAAATTAAGCTGTCACTAATCTTACATTTCTTTTTTTTTTTTTTATAAATATGACATAAGCCAAACGATCGCAGCAATAAATGAGGTATTTTCTTCCCCTTCACTGATATTTAACATCGGCTTTTAAAAATGTGAGAGACCCTGCACATCAGGGAAAAAATAAATAAATGTTGTTCTCTTATTGTTGTATGGTGCTCTTGAGATGACCACCAGAGCACACCACACACATATTTGCACTCATAATTGCGAGTCTCCTCCCCAAAACCATTTTTGATTGTGAATATCAAATAATGTTTAACATTTAGGATCATCATGAAGAAAACTCAATCGCAACACATCCCACATGATAATCTATTAGAGACAACTATAGTCAGACCTTTGCTGACTTTGATCGAAAGGGGTGAATTGTAGTCAAATTCTGCCCAATTATCGGTCGGGGTGTACCCCACTTCATAATACAAATAACAATAAAAACAACACATCCTTGGTTGAGGTCTGTCAACCAATTTTACACACAATGCTAAGCAAAATGGACATGGACTGTGGTTAGCGCGTCTGCCTTACAGTTGAGAGGTTCTGGGTTTGAATCTCGGCTTTGGTTTGGAGTTTGCATGTTCTTCCTGTACTTGTGTGGGTTTTCTTCGGGTACAGCGGCTTCCTCCCACATCCCCCAAAACATTGCTCATTGAAGATTCTACATTGTTGAGTGTGGCTGGTGGTTTGTCATGATGTGCCTTACGATTGAATGACAAACAGTCCAGTCCAGGCGTACCCCACTTTTTGATGAAAGTCAGCTGGACAGACTCCAGCTCACCCTAATAAGGACAGACCAAATGGATGGTTGGATGTTAAGCAACACAAACACCGCTCCAACTTGACTCCACATGAGTTGACTCTCTTTGGTGATGTTTGGCCAGAAAGAAACAGTCTGTCCACTTCTCTGGGGACGCACGTTGAGCCAAACATGAGCGCCAAATAAGCGCTGCTATACAGCGGCGGAGGACAAAGATGGCAGTCCAAATTGGCGAGATGAGGGCGGGGACCGCTGGGCCTCATTTTGGGCTCCAGTTAGCAGCACTTTGGCCAGTAATGGGAGCCATAACAGAATTATTCCTATGATTAGGCAGACGCCGCTGTGTTTTCTTCACACGGGCGAGACAAACTGGCGACCGCATGTGCCAGACAAAGGTTGCCAATGACAAACCATCTTGGCAGGTCAGTTGAGATGCCAGCTGATGATGCCCTTTTTATTTGTTTCTTAACAACACTGTTCATAGGCCAATATGCTCTATGTTTAATCATTAGAACATAAACAGTTGTGCTCATAAGTTAACTACCCTTGTAGAATTTGTGAAATACGTTTATTGGCAATTTTGATGGATCATCTCATTATTTTCTTTATTGCTGTGCTTTGTTGAGATATTCTGCTGTACTAAAATGTCATTGTTTAATTTGAATTCCATTAAGAATAAAATAAATGTGTTTTGCCGGACCACTCATGTTTTCTTTAAAGAATGATGCATTCCTTAAAAATCCGCCACAGAATGAGCATGACTGTAAAACCACAATGCAAATGGTATCTAAAAAAATATATTTTTGCAAATTAAATGAAAAAAAATATGGCTAACAAAAGAAGGAAAAAAAACATCTATATCTAGATTTCCAAACAGGTCAATTTGACCTTCAACATAACTCTTCCAAGAACAAGGATGATTTCATGTTTCCTTGGCTGCGGCACTCCCAACCTCACATTTAACCTCTGTGGTTTGTTTGTTTCGTAACAACAATGGTCATGGGTCAATATGAACCGCTCTACATTAAATCATCCAAAAATATATTTTATAATTTTTCTCATTTTACTGTTTTGTTTCTTAGCAACAATTTTCATGGGTCAAAAAAGGAAGAAAAAAATAGCACAGTTCACAGAACTTGAACTTGGGCAGTGTTTTGAGACTTTAGAAGCACGTTTTTCTGGGAAGCGCTGGTTTAAGTATTAATTTAGCTACGTGTTGTTTTAAAGTGTACTGTCACAATCTTGTTGAGTACGTCTGGTCTTCTGAGGTCTAATAATGAGCAGATTCGTCATCTTCGTGACTCCTAAAAATGAGCTCATTCAGGAGAGGTTAATGCCGCACGATTGTAAAGCCATGTTTCCATATAATGTTACACTGAGCACAGATGGCTGTCATCGTTGCTGAATGCGCCAGCGAGAAATCAATTCTGACTGATGCATGAAAGATGCTCGGCTAAGAGGAGCCATTACATCTCAACGAGTGGACTTTCTCAGCAAAGAGGCTCGCGCGAACTGGAAGTCAATTGCAATATCTGCTTAGGAAGGAGCTGACGCATCAATAAGCGCAAAGCGGGGGAAGCAAAACAACAAAAGCGGCATCGATCACTCTGCAGCAGGCGCAAAAGCGGCGAGCTGGTGGGGCAAACTCACAGTGGCCATCCAGGAAATAGTATTTCAGTCTTCATTAGAGTGTCTTAAGCAGAGAGACGCCTCATCTAAGAGCCATCAGGCTGGGAGGAAAATGGACTGGATGCAGATAAATGATGATGGAGAGGGAGGAATGCTTAGCCAAGGGAGGAGGACGGTTACAGCGGTAGTGAGTTAAGAGGTGAGGATGAGGAAGATGGCGCGTAATGGTGTGTCTCATCTCGATGACAGTACCGAGATAGGCGCAGCAAAGACAAGACAGACTTTGTGAATATTTATATGAACACCCTAATAGAGAGCATTTGAGCCTCGGCAGTCCGTGTTGTTGTGTATAGACACGGCAAGTAATCACATCTGGCATCCCATTGCTGTCTCTTCTTTCTGCCTCTAATTGGAGATACATGCATGTTCATGTTTATGTGTATTCACTGTGGACATCTGAGAGCCAACTATGTGTGTGCGAGTTAAAATATGGCGTGACGTTCCTGTGTGATGCGTCTCCTCCTCACGACTCCTTAATGGCAGCGTTATGATGAACCGGCGTGGTGATTTCAGCTCCAGGCTGAGTGGTGATTAAATCTTCATTACGGCTTCTGGTCAGTGCTGCTCGGCATAGATTGCCACCTCCCAAAAAAAGTCAATTCCTCTTCATTCCGCAGGAAGCCCCTTGACGGAATCGGGACGTCGGTGGTGGCGGCGACCAAACAAATTATAGCTGAGAGTACGCAGATGATAAGCTTAATCTCTCTCAGCAGTGCGCCCAAACAAACTACACTGAAGTTTGTCAGCTCACGTTATTATACGCTCCCTAGACACTTCATGAGATCGATAAACTCTAATGATAGCCAATAGAAACACCTTTACAGGATTATATAATGAATTTTCATTAACACAGAGATGTTTTCATTATTGTTTGTTAGTGAGCGTAATTGTAAACAAATGACTAAACTGACTTCCCAAAACTAGCATTAAACCCAAAAGAGAAATGGAAATAGGATTTTTTTCCCCCCACGTGTGTTAATATTGCAAGATCAACATTTTCCTAAATTACTCAGTAAATGAATGAAAAAATGTGGTCATCTATGAACTTGGTGCTGATCCATCTAGGAATGTTCGGCCTTGGTGGGAGTCTGGGCCCTTCTGAATCCATTATTTTTGTAGTTTGCATGATAACATGTTGTGTTGACTGACCAACTAATCCATCAACCAACACATCCAACCAACAAAACAGTCAACCAAGCCAACCAACTAACCTAACAACCAACCGACCAACTAATTAACAAGGCGTCAACAACCCAACCTACCCAGCCAACGAACCAATCAGTTGACAAGCAGCAGCAACCAAACCACCTGCTAACACCAACCCAACAAAAATGGGTAAATACAGTACAAATTGAGTTCTACATGACTAAAAACAAAACCCACAATAATTAATTAGCTCGTGCAGGTGTACATAGATAGCATTTTTCTACTGCTTCACTCACAAGGTTGTCATGAGGCTTTTTGTGTCACTTTAATGTCATCCGTTGTGATCCTGAAGGACATGTATCAATTAATGGGCTCCTTTCTGATGTCTAATGAGGCACAGCAGTACGTGTCATCTACTTTAAAGTATCTGGCGGATGCCACACCATGAAAAACGTAGCTTTAGAGAGGAGCCAAAGGTGTTTTAATGCAGCAGCGATGCTGCAGAGGTTAGTGGCGAGGTCTCGCAAAAAATGATCGAATTGTTTCATTCACACAGTAAGAGGTCACATGAAGAGAATATTTAATAATAAAAATTAAAAAAAGCTGTTTTTTTAGCATTTCCACACCGCCTGCTCCTCACGCAGAAAAGGACAGCACAGTGCAAATCCATATCTGCTATAAAATAGACCCGTGTATTGGATATGCAAACGATGCTCATGCTTTGAGCAGTAAGAACAAAAAGGGCACCCTGGGGCGAGATACCCAGTTATCTCTGACATACAGTATAGTGAAAAAAGGACAAATCAAGACCCACTAATGTAAAATCTCAGCTACTGCATATGCATGGGGGGTCTTTTCAATTCATGTTACCATAAAAACTGGTCAAAATAGGGGCTATAGAAAAAAAAGTATGCTGTCACTTCTGCTCTGCCCTGGGCTGGTTTGCCTAAACACAAATGAATGCAAAATAATTTCATAGTTATTTTCAGAACTATTCTATTAATCTGGTCTCAGGTACATGGGGTCTAAGAGGTGTAGGACACATTACTGGCTAACGCCACCATGTTATTGCTGTCCACTTTTATGACCCTTTTTAATTCCCAACATTTTGAGATTCTCGGTGTTCTGTGAAATATCCTTCAAACAGATTATTGTGAATGTCTTCCGGTTTAAATGAGCAAAGTTTCGAGCAAACGCCATTACTTTTCTCAACCACTGTGCCATGGCACAATACTGCAGTGCACCGTCAGAGATGATCAGGTATGCTGAGGGAATTTATCCAATTCACTTAATTGGTCTGAAAAGTATGATTTATTTACTACAAATAATGTAACTTTGTTCATCTGCCCATGCCAGACGTATATTGACAAACAGAATAATTAAATGCTCTTCCACGAGACCTGTGCATACATCATCATTTAAGTATGAATACTTCTTTTGAGATTTTTGTTTGTTGGTTTGCCGTGAGATTTTTCTAATGCAAAAGATGTACATAACGGCTGGGAAACACTGTATTAAAGCATATGCGGACGACTTTGTATAATCAACATAATATTTTGAACCAAGTCTGAGTGGTGAATGCGGGTCAATGTCTGATGGCTAAATCGGCAATCAAACTAAGAATGATGTTCATTTCATTGTAACATAATTGGTTTATTTCATTGTAACATAATAGAATGCATCATTTTACCTTGCTATGAATTATTATTATTGTGTCACTTAAAATTTAAATGAACACATACAAAACAGATGCATCAAGAAATTCAGTTTCTGGTTCTAAAACTGTCTCTTAAGAATTTCTGCTATGCTTTTATTAAATACTTCACTGTAAATACAGCTGAGGAAGAAAAAATGGAAATGTGACATACTGTACATGGTTCTTGTCATAGATCAGTATGTCTGCATTTTGTCATTTAGCTGCATCATTCATAAATGTCATTGGAACTGTTGCAATGTGAAATACAATTTTGAAACCTGCATTAAAATGTAATGCGTAATGTAACCCTCCATGAACGTCTGTGCGTGCCTACTACAGGTAGGTCGTTTTAACTCAATTTTGTGGGACAATACAAATGGCAATGGCTATCATTTTATAATAGACTATTATATTCTAGCTGGACCTGCAAACCCCATCTGCCAGACACACGCTGCTTTGTGTACATGACTTCAAAGCATAAGCTAACTTTGGGTGAAAGGGCACCCGCAGTAGAAAAGATATTTTGGGGAGGCACCCTGCTAGGATGTCCATCAAACACAACACAGATGAAACGTGCGGTAATCACTTAGGACTTACCCGTTTCACATCCTTCCCAAAGGTCTCACTGTAGCTGGTTCCCAGAATCTCAAATTGCACGTGAGAATTAGAAGCCTCCACCCGGAAGTCCATCTGTCCAGTCAATCCGCTGATGCGTCCCTGCAGCCACAAGCGAGCGGGAAAAAGGGGAATGTCACAACAAACTGAACCTTGTAATGATGCTTATGCTATATTCAGTTTCCAGTGTGTGTTTATAATCTGTTGAAAGAAAAACACCTGCAGCCACAAACTTGACTAGCGTATCATGTTTTCCGTCAGAGCTTAATGGAATGACATGATATTCATCAATGTAAATCACGTTATCATTATGTATAAACCGTGTCAGTTTGTGAAGTATGCTTTTATTCTGACATTTTGCAGGTAAGTGAAAGGGGAATTCTCAGCTTTTAATTTTATAAGCCATTAAAAAGTGTCTTTTTTGTTTTTGTGAGTTAAAAAAAATGAGTCCAGAAAAAAACAGCACTATTTCAGTCTGAAGATGAAGCCAGCGTGATTGTCTGCAACCACTACAAATTCCATTATCAAGATTCAGATAGATGAAATGAAGTCATTTCTTCCCAAACATGTTACCTTATATCATTACAGTGTGTACGTGTGTGTGCGCGTGTGTGTGTGTGTGTGTGTGTGTGTGTGTGTGTGTGTGCTGCAAGGATGTGGCACGGGTCCCAGTAGATCAGATTTTTTCACAAGACAACCCTGAGCATAAAAACCTTTTGTATACTTGAAAATCATGAAAACCTTGGAAGCACACTTTGTCCGCCCTCATCGCCCCCAACATTCTAAAGCTAAAAAATAATAATATTGCTGCAAACCAACTGCACATACATAGAAGATTTCAGATAAAACGCAAACAGATAGATACCTTTTGGATGGTGTCCAGCATGGACCATCCTCCATTCCATGGCTTGGTGGACTTCCTCATGCAGTTGAGGCTGGCCATGCTGTGCCACTTCCTGTCCTCCAGTTTCCTGTAGAAGGCGTTGGCCAGCATCAGAACGCTGTCATACAGGTAGAGGTTGGACACCTGTTGAGGGAAAGGTTTAAAAAAATAAAATAAAAAAATAAAAAACGTTAAGCTATTGAACTAGAAAACTACTGCAGACAAGAGAATAACAGAATTATTTTTAAATATGGCTCTTGTCTTTTGTTTATGTTTTTCAAATTTGGTGGACATAGCCACATAGCCATAACGACAGCAATTGTGTTCAAGACTTGTTCCTATTGTGGGTCTACAGGTGATAGACATGTCATATTTCATTATGCTAAGTGAAACTGGCATCAGGGGCTGAATTTTCCAAATATTTCAGCGGTTGGGACCAAAACGTTTTTTGGGGGGTGTGGGAAGTCATGCCCGCACACAAAATGATGAAAAAATAAAATGTTTTTTAGTTAGAGTTGCCCATCTGTACAGTACAAGCGGGTCAAATTTGGCAACAATCAGCAAAATCTGACAAGCTTGTTTTTGACATATCGTTGGAAATAGTCTAAATTACTCAAAATGTTTGCTTCAAACCAAAATAGTGTCTTTTCAGCCATGAGTTATTGACTTTTTTGAGCGAGAAAACTATTCACCGGGATGAACGTGCCTGCAATTTTCTGTATTCTTTCAAAATGAGGAAGCCTCTCAAAATGGCGATTACTTTCTGCGCATGAGTGAACTCCTGTCTTTCAAATAAGAGAAAATGTTAGTTTAACGCTTTGAGGTGATAACACCACACTTTGATAGATTGTACATTGCTTCATGAAGAAAAAAAAAAACAAAAACAAACAAAAAAAACTCGTTCTTGTGTTTCGTGACGGTGGGTCAATAACTTGTGCCCGCAGACACACGCGGCCGTCTCCCAGCGCCCGTCAAAGTCTGCGCCGCGCTGTCATCCTAGCGCACTTCCAGGTGGCGTATTTTCATATTGATCATAGCCTGGCAGACAATTAAGTGTTTATGTCCTGTGACGGCAGCGAACCCCCCGCTCGCCTTGAGGAGGGAGAGTAAGATGACTTATTAATAAATCCATTTTTGTGCTGTGTGGCTTTGTGCGCACGGCGGTGTGCATGCCGGACAGGCGTTAAATCACGACGGGGGCCGAGAGCGGGGAGTGAAAAAAGAAATACAAGTAGTTGTCAAAACAGGCTTTATTTCTGCTCGCCTCGTCTTGCCTCTTCGATAACTGTCTCAGCAGTGCATCCTGTCAGGAATCATGTCCGCTGGCTCTGCTGTGGTGTGAGAGTAGAGTTTGTGGCGCATCCCCACCCCTGGGGTTAAATCCTAGCACTGTGCGAGACGTGTGGAAGCAATACAAGCTGCCACTTGGGGGGTTTGGCACATGAAAGGTTGAAGACTCTCAGGGGTAAGACATCGCCAAGTCAACTTCTCTTCCCTTAAGGTCAAACAATCATAGGCTGGTATAGAATAATACAAATGATAACACACCAATAGGAGTTGAACTTGGGAGAAACCATGGAGAAGACCCAACCCCAACTTTGCAGGTACAGTAATGCCCCCCACCTATTCGTGGTTCAATATTTAGGAGTTCAATTTTTTGTTATCCTATCCTCCATTATTGGTTAAAAAAAATCACCTATTAGCAATACTGTGCACACTCTTACTGTGCACAGTAGGTGCCTAAATTTGGCCTGATTGTTGGTATGTGCCTATACAGCTTTAGTGGTCTAGTCAGACTACAAATTGATTCATGAATAAATAAATAGATTAGGAGGATGTGCGACCAGATGGTTGGTTGAAGTGGCTTTGGTTACCATTCGAGGAAAGTTTCAAAGTACATCTGATGTCTCTGTAATTGTGAGGTTGTAAGAAGACCCAAAGGAGGCAGCGTTATCGCATTAGGGAGTTTTTGTGCTTTTATTACACAGATGATTTTATTAGGCAAAGCTAATATTCATTTCACTGATTTTATTATCCTCTTACTTCTTTCCTGAATTGAGAGTGGTTCGATTAAATTAGAATCACCAAGTTGGAAAGGCCACAGAAAAGTGAGGGAAGGTGGAAGCAACCAAGTTGCGAGCCAGCTTCTGGTCACATGACTGCAGGCGCGTCAGGTCATGAGCTCTCAAGTTTATTCTAACTAAAACAGCAACAGTAGTAAAAGTTTTGTTTTCTTGCAATTTGAGTGATGACAACTGAACATAATAGCATCCTTTCTGGTTGACAAATTCGTACATGAACGCCATATGCCACGAAGAGCATAAGTCATTTCCACTGAAAAGGCAACACGATGGAAAATTTACTAATTGCTTGTATACAAAGTTTTATCACTGAATTACCTGTCCACCCATCAAGTGTAAAATTAAACAACAGAATAAATCTTTTTTTAGCTGCCTATTTCTAAAATGTGTCTTTAAGTGAGCCATTCTGGTCTGTGATATACGATGTGATGTTGATGTCATTTACATACCATCAATTTTATCGTTTGCATTTATTGTAATTAACCTTTATTTATCCAAGATAGAGTAAATCAATGACTCAAAGCCAAAATATAAGCAGAGCTGCGTTGAGTTTCGTTGGATGCACACATTTGCGTTAGTTTCTGATAAGTGGCACATAAATGCTGGGTGAAGTTGTGGATGTTGGACTTGGTGGTTATTTTCGTTTGACGCTGTGTCTGCTGGATACGCTGCATCTTCAAAGTAGTAGATGTGTAATTCGGAGCGCCTTGGTGATGAAGTGCTGCCGAACAACAAATGGGGGGAAAAAAAAAAATACACACACACACACACACACACACACACACACACACACACACACACACACACACACACACACACACACACACACACACACACACACACACACACACACACACACACACACACACACACACACACACACACACACACACACACACACACACACACACTATGGTATACAGGCGGCACGGTGGAAGACTGGTTAGAGCGTCAGCCTCACAGTTCTGAGGATCGGGGTTCAATCCCGGGCCCCGCCTGTGTGGAGTTTGCATGTTCTCCCCGTGCCTGCGTGGGTTTTCTCCGGGCACTCCGGTTTCCTCCCACATCCCAAAAACATGCATTAATTGGAGACTCTAAATTGTCCGTAGGTGTGAATGTGAGTGCGAATGGTTGTTTGTTTGTATGTGCCCTGTGATTGGCTGGCAACCAGTTCAGGGTGTACCCCGCCTCCTGGCTGATGGCAGCTGGGATAGGCTCCAGCACGCCCGCGACCCTAGTGAGGAGAAGCGGCTCAGAAAATGGATGGATGGATAGTGGATCAGGTTTGCTTAGCAGATCGCCCTTACTTTTTTAAGACTCGGGGCTCAACATGCAGCTCTGACACTAGTCAACCCTACTCCTCAGTGGCCGAACAGTATATGGCCCCTCAAAATGGGCTAATGTCAGCAAGACAAAACATAGGCAGTGTAAATTATACTGTAATTTAATGATCTTAGATGAAATTTGATCAACAGCCTATGCTTTTAAGAAACATAAGAACTGTTTTAAATTGCATGCAAAATGCATGTCTTCTTTAAGAGGATTGCAAGAGCATGTAAGTGTATTAAAAAATAAGAAGCTACCTGCTACACTGCGGATAAAAATAATCTTTTATAACAATGTTTGACTCTGTTGTGCCACTTATTCCCCTGTCACATTGAGCTCCAGTCATTTATATTCATAGGCATTCATGTGCCTCATGATTATCTTATCAAGGGCCTTTAATCTACAGTATATTCACTTGCATACATAATCAGCTAATATCTGCAATAACATTCACGAGCCACTTGTGATGTCATCCTGTGTGTTCACAGTACGTGTGCAGCAGAAGGTGGGAAAAAGTAGAACAAAACAATATGCCACAACTTTGGTGTTGTTCTGGCTCAGCAACCAGCGGCTGATAAGTGGCCCTCTTGTCAGCGTTGAAGACAGCAGATGAAACATGCTGCTAGTTCCCAAAAACAAACAAACTTGTCCTACAAATACTTGCAAAGGAATAAAGAACACGAGAGGGATGATGGCGCTGAAAGACCCGAATCACCAGCGCTCTGCTTGCGTCTTCTGTGGTTCTCTTTACTTGGCCAGAAACGAATTTTCTTTTTTTTCCTTTAGAGTAGTGATTCCTAACCACTGCCCTGCGCCACTTTAGCTTGTTGTGACAGATTGTCAGGTCTGCTGTGGAAAATTATCCAATATCACTCCATTTCATTTTCAGAAAAAATATGTATTTACTACATATAATGTATCTTTGTTCATGTACAGCACAGGTGTCAAACTGGTGGCCTGGGTGCCAGATCCGGCCCGGCAGATAATTTTATCTGGCCCGCGAAAGCAAATCAAAATTGCTCATTGTGTTCTGGTGTAACAACATTGAGATATTTGCAAGCATTTTTTTGTTACCAATCGCCCTTTGAAAAGAAATGTAATAGTTGATAAATATGTTTTTATAGGCTTCTGATTTCAAAACTGGTTATTCATCATCGTATAGCCTATGTAATTATATGATGTAATCTTTCATTTATATGGGTTCACAGATGTAACGGCCCTCAGAGGAAAGTCATAACTATGATGTGGCCTGTGACAACAGTGCGTTTGACACCCTGATCGACAGTATCTATACCACAGATGTATAGTTAAATGCAGAAAAATGAAATGCTCTTCCACTACCTTAGATGTGTAGTAATGGTTTATTGTGTTTCCACTTGTTGCTACTCATACAACAGAATATTGTAAGCTTTGTGTTCAACTAAACAGGCCCAGATTTCACACTGAACAGGTAAATTTGTAAGTAAATTGAGAGATGATTATCAGATCATTATGATTTTCTTTAATGTCAGATATGTGTGTGAGGCACATATTTCATTGTTCTGCGAAGTTCTTGCAGGGGCAGGCGAGTATTCATATTTGGCAATGTGTCCAATGTATACGCCACACACTTTGAACTACACACTAATTGACAAACGTAGTTCTGCTGCTTGGTGATCAAGTTATGCCTCTGTGAGCGAAAATACAGTCCACGTTGTCTTCGTAGGGGTTTATGTGCACTTCCCAGTTTTCACTTGCTTGTCTAGATTAAACATTCTGCCCATAGTTATCATGGTAATGAAAGACTTCGTTGACTTTAACCCAGCAGTAGATGGGGCAGGCTGAGCAATGCTGTTGGGCCAAAAATGGGCCAATTTCAGCAATACAAAACCAAAATCTAATAAGAATTAATTTGGAAGAATTTTCTACAAAAAGTACCACACTACAATTGGTAGAAATATGATATTTAAAAAAAATACTTTTTGTCTTAAGTTTACTTGTTATGCTAGTTTTCTTTTTCAAATTATTTTCAAGAAAGTTTGTGGAACGATATACAGTGGTTTAGGGCTTATGGTGCTTAAGGATTTCTCTCTGTGATACAATTAATCACTAATTGGCGACTTCTTATTCGCCAACAGCAATCTTGAGTGTTATTTAGTAAAATGTCACGTTACGGACCATTTGCTTTGGTTTTAATACAAAGTCTAGAAGCCAATTGCATCATGATTGATGGCTGTATCGCCCCCACATGATCAATGAGTGTGAAAGGAACAGAAGGAACAAGCGGTGACACGCGGAATGTGGCAGCGTTACCTCCAGGGACTGCAGATAGCCTTCCTGGGGGTCACACAGCAGGGAGGAGATGCGGTGATTGTTCCTCATGCAGCGGACGTTGGTGTCCTTCCACAATGGGAACACTTGACGGATGAGGGTCATACGGCCCAAGGAGCTATGAACCAGCTCCATGATGTCAGCGTCACTCACTTCCTGTTAGTGGGAGGAGGGGGGTTACTCTGACACGTTTTTTTTCAGTCAAAGCAACGGGACTGTAGTATTCTACTTATATAAATAGAAACAATATAAATACAGTATCACACTAATATAAATACATATGAATAAATGTATATCATATACATTGATGCATGTAATGTACAATTGTATATAAATACAAATATAAATAAAAACACAATACACTGCATCGCCTCCTGCTAAGTCTCGTGGGTCACTGCCCCAATGCATGAGACTGTAACGGCAAAAATGAAACCAACATTTCCCGATTTTACACTTAGACCTGGATCAGCAGGTCTCTTCCTTGGCCAAACCGCCACGACTCTGCAAAGCGTTGTGGAAACACTAAGTAACTAACTAACTAACCCACCGACTGAATCAACCAACCAAAAAACTATCCAAACTACTGAACAAACCAACCAACCAACTAAAAGACAAATTAACAAACAAACAGACCAACCAAACTAGCCAACCAGGAAATTAAATAACCAACCAATGAAAACATAATGAATCAACCAACCAGCAGACAAATGAATAAACAAACAAACCGACCAAACCAGACAACCAACAAACCAACCAACCAACCAACCAACCAACCAATTAAAATGAAATTAACGAATCAACCAACCAACTAAAAAACAAGCAAGCAAGCAAACAAACAAACCCGAACTCACTAACCAAAACACCAACCACTAAAAGGTAACTTGGCGAGCATTTTTAACTTGGTAAGGCTGAATTATCAATACAGTTTATTACTGAAACAGATTTTCCACTCACACCAACAAATTGATCATCTTCCTTGCTAATATTATAAGTGACCCTCAGCCATTTTCCCTTGGGGTGAGGGATGGGTTGCTGCATGTTTGGAGCGTCAGCGAAAAATTATTATTCATGAGCAGCCGTGTTACCCGTTTGTAACCAGAGCGAGACGGTGGACTAGGGGCCAGTGCTGAGCGGGAGTCTCTGGAGAGGCAGCGGTTTCATGTAAAATGTGACAATAATGCTGCGGGGTTACCGCCGGGTCGCAATTTAAGAAGCAGGTGCGATCCCTCTGCGAACGTGTCCTGAATACATACTCCAGGTCTACTCCCCTAATGAGACATTGTGATCTTTGACTCTTACATCCACCCCTGCTGCAAGCAGTCATCAGAGCTTTTGTCTGTCCTCCATTACGGTTCATTATTATTTGCTTTGTGCGCGGCACAGCATCTTCAGCCCTTCATGATGTTGTCTTCGGTTCTAGGGTATGCGGGAATCTTCAAATACAACATGAAAGTGCAGCAGCGCATTTTAATGCTGTCAAATGCAGCCACGCAAGGCAACAAGTGGGACTACGATCCCCCAGATTGTGTGAATAATTTACCCAATCAATAAGCCTTAAAAAAATAAATAATAATAATCAGAAAAGCAGCTTTAATAGGAAATTTAGAAAAAGGGGAATGATAATGGAATAAACATACATTTCCAGCTATGAGGAAAATGAACAATCAAATGATATTTTTTTGTTTATTGCTGAAATAAAATTATTTAAGCGAAAACCACATATCTAAAGGGCAGTTCACAGGTGTTTTTGGTCAAAATACACAAAGAATTACACGACACATAACACTTGTTGAAATTACTCAGTTTTGGAGGGTGGTACTGTGTCATGCAGATGAGCCAATGCTCTCTCAGCCCCCCTGTACCACAGGACCAATACGGCTTTGTTACCATGACAACTGGAGGTGGCGCTTGGGTTGTTGCAACTAGGCAAAAGGCTAATTGTTCTCAAAAAACCCAGACTCGAAAGAGAAAAGGATGCAAATGCAAACGTATTTTCATTTGTGGGGGTAGCACACTTATCATTGAGCTGCTGAATTACACTTGTCAATGAGTGTGCGGATCTGTGTATGTGGCGCATGCGGCGGACACATCAGCAAACACAAATACATCGGCGTCCTCACACTGGCATCTTCTGAGTATGTGCCAGTTATCAGAAGCTCTTCTAATGCTGTAAGCTAATGCCATTATGTTCTTATGCTGATTCTCTGCTAACTTTTTGGCCTTGATATGATGTTGCTTCTGTTTGAGTACTGGAAAATTGGGAGATTTTAGCCCTGCCTAGCTGCTCAGTCATTGGCAGAGAAACTTGGTGTATAGATTCAGAATGGTTTACCTACAGAGACATTTTCAGAAATAGATAAAAGATTTACTTGTGTGCGTTGTTTTTTTATTTTAATATGGATGATGGAAAGAGATGCACTCCAGACACCCAAATATTTGTAAATAAGGAATTATAAAGTAACTTTCCCATAAGATTTTCACATTTAAGAGGTGGGAAAATATGTTCTGAACTCCTACCAGTACTATGTTGCAGTTTTTCCCATGTAAATGCAAATGGCTTGGGAAATTCTTCCCCTTGGTTAGCAATTTTGAGCAGACTGGAACTATTTCTTTCTTGCACAAGATGATATTTTCTGTCCCCCCCCCCCCTTTCAAATCATTGAGATGAGCAGTCAGGTAGAACCGATGCATATTCATGAGTTTTCGTGACACATTAATCAGATGAATTATGCCGCGCGGTTCATGGAGCCAAAACCCTCACGTCCAAGGTAATAATCGGTAGTGGCGCCCTGCTCCAAATGCTCTGTCACCATCACAGACGACCTTTGTGTCGGGAGTTGAACCTGGCAAAGGCAGGTGTTTAGCATCTCTAAGGGTAAACAGCTGTCATGGTTTCCTCTTTGTATTATTATGCAGTGTGTTATTAGCCATAGCATTGGAAGCTAACAAGATGAAAGGAGGTGTTAGGGAGTAAATTACATTTTGGTTTTTATATAATGCTTTGTCGTCGTAGTAGTGTCACCAAATGAACCAGCAATGTTGCTTTTCGAGTGGAAACGACACTAACAGCCTCTGTTATTTAGGTGTTTGTGTATCTATCCCAGGAATGAAACGGTTTACTGATGAACTGTTATAAAGTTTCAAACGGTTAGCACAGTGCTACCATTTTATACTGTCATTATCGTTGTTACAATATTTTTTATTGTCTCTGAGGGTAAAGGGCTCTGTCGCCGGCTCCTCTTTGTACTCTGACGCAGTTTTTTTTTTTTAAATTAGCAATAGCATTGGCAGCTAAGAGAATAAAAGGTGTTATAAACCAAATTTCATTTTGATTTTGCCTTTTATCTAATGATTTGTACTTGTCATTTAATGAACCTGCAATGTTTTGTTTTGAGTGGGAATGACACTAGTATGTTGTTTTTAGGTATGTACTAGGGATGAAAACAATTTATCGATAAACCATGAAAATTAAAATGTTTAATATTATGATTTTATATTGAAATTATTGTTAATACGGTATTTAGCCCTCTTTGAGGAAACGGCTCTGTTTGTTGCTGGTCCCTCTTTGTATTGTGACAAGAGTTATTAGTGATCACGTAGACAGTTATGGTGACGTAACTACAGGCCCCATGTTAAGAGATTAGCGCGTTGCTTAACATATACAGGTTCAGTTTGGCAGGCTAGTCTTTTCACTGCTGAAACAAGGGTATTGTATTCGAGTAATGCTTTTAAAGTGCACTATATTTGCTGCTTCGTTATAGCCTTCTTAATTGTTAGCTATCAACAAATGGAAGTTTTGCGGGATTTTGTGTTTTTGTGTGCTGCTTTATTCACGTACCACTTGTTAGTTCATATTGCAATCCTCCTTGCGACCAATTAGAGAAGAGATCAATGTCACAAACATTATTTCAATGTTTGTTGTGCGTTAGCTTGGGATATGCCAATGTTTCAAAAATTCATTTTGGGGACTGCTGTTAATCATTTCTCATGTGCAACAAGTGCATATGATTGCTACTTTTATGTTTTATATTCAAGATAAAAGTTGTTGCAATGCTTGAGGTAATTCCTTTTTTCCTGATAATACCGACAACTGTAGTAATTTTGGTCACTATAATGGTGATAAATGTTCATACTGTTGTATCTCTAATCTAGTCATATAATTCATGTGCTGTGTGTGCTCCCTGTATCCTCCACCTGATCCAGTATTCACTGCTCATATATTCACACTTGAATACAGTACATGAGGCCACAGACCTCGTCTTTTCTCTACCCTCAAACACCTTAGCCGTCTCGTCTTTTTCACCACAGCAACACTGCTGGCTCCTCACATTTCGACAGACTGAAAACATCATCTCGCATCACCTCTTGCTGCTGCACTCTAAAGCACACACTACGCCCAAACTGTAAAGAAATCTTCATTTAGGTAATCTTTAGTGTGCTAGTCAAAATCTGGCTTGAAATGGGCCTAATTCGCACATTAAAGTCCGCGGAGGACACGCATGCCCGATTTAATGAAGCTTTACGTGACAGACCCCACACATAAGGAAAAACCTGCCATGTGTGTTCTTACTGCTCTTATAGTGTGTGGTGTACTCAAGATGACCAACACAGCACACCACACACAGAATCTCTCTATCAACAATTGTAGTACTAAGACTGACGTGTGTGAGGCAGCATGATATCAAAGGGCATGTAGACAGACAGAAAATACAAAGAATAAGAAAGAGTGGCAGTAGAAGAATAAATAGAAGATGCCAGGCTAACTGTTTGCTTATCTGGTAACTACATTACGGTTGCCTTGCCGTTTCTACTGAGTTGCGTCTATGACTTGTGAAAGACATAGAAACTCAACAAAACTTGAAGTTGCTCCTCTATATGTCTGGCAAAGCTGCAAGCTTCCAGGTGGCTTTCTTATTGGATATTGTTCAAACTTGGTACTGACCATGCACAAAAGGATTTGTGATGGCAAATGTTGAAAACTTTAACATTTATGATTGTCTGCCCCGACAGTTTTCCCAACCAGATCAGGGCGTAAAAATCACTATTAACACACCCCACACCACAGAATAATACTGATTTAGTAAAATCTTTCACCAACATATGACAATCAGGCCTTTTATTTATTTATTCATTTATTTAACCTAAATTGGAAAGGGGTAGTTGACTTCAAATTATGCTCAGTTATATGCTGCACATGCCCTGCTTAAAATTATAAAAACAAATTAACACTATTTGGACACTAACACCTCTTACAACTGTTTTCTTCATTCACATCAATCAAAAGGATCAAACCACTAGAAAGGCAACTGCATCAAATTTGGGGGGAAAAGAAAAGTGAAACGTGGTGCAACTTTGCGCCAATGACAGCCAGACGAGCCGGGGCATTAATCAAATCCAGCTCATCTGACAGAAAGGTTAAATGATCCTCTGCGTGCCACTCAGTCCTAGCCATTAATCTTTCATCAAGAAATAAATAAAACATTTTTACCAGTAATCATGGCGGCGCTTTAATTAATTGGACATCAAGGTGCTTTACCCAAGATGCTGGGAGCGACAAGTGCCTTTTGAACATTGAAATACATTTATAGGAATGGTAAGCATACGAACTATTTGATAACGATGAGATCAGAAGTGGAAAAGAGAGAAATGTGCCATAATTTCACGCCAGAGTGGAAACACTTCGCACGATCCAGGGAGAATCGCATTGTAACTGCCTTTGCACTTAATATTGGACTTTTTGTGAGACTGCCTAATTGGAATGAGAGCCTCCCATCTGAACGCAACAAGGTGGAATGATGTGTGAATAATTCAATTATTTGTTTATTTAATTCACGCTCTGGCTTCCAGTCGAATGCACCTGTAAAAATAAACCGACCCATTACAGAGCTCATTGCTCTACTTCAGGGCTGCCCACGTAATGCTGGCATGAGCCTGACCCGAGGTGGGGAGGAATAAGCCACACTTTCACCAATTGGTAAAGTACAGTGTGATTTGCCTCGGTTCACTTTGCATCGGTAAATTTCAAACTGGCGCATCTGGTGCGTAGGCAGGAGGGTGAAAACTGCGTCAGCTATAGAAATACCGTGACTTGACACCAGCGCGACACATGTTACGTGCCAATGGAATTAACGAGGAAGAAGGTACACTGCGTTTGTGCTCTTCCTATTCCATTGCTGATGGAGCGTGTCTAACTCCACCAAACCACAGTGGTACCATATCACATGGTGGAGATAAATGTTAAGGTAGATCAGCTATTTTGGAAGAGAAGACATTTTCGTATCGTGAATGAATGGAACCAAAATGTCCCCCATTTCTACCAGGCAGTAATGTTTGGTTCACTTCTGTACAGTTTTTAACATTTCCATTGGAAAGGGTCCCAAAATATCTAACCAGTAACATTTCAGCATGCATTTTTTTGGGGGGTCATTTAGGGTAAAGCTAACTACTTCCTGATACAGGGCTTTGGTAAAGGAAGGCCTTCTATATGAAGCTCATCTTCAATGACACAATAATACGAGTCAAAGCAAATGGCTGTGGCTCCTGAAGTATTGCAGTTAGGTCAATCGTTACAGACTGGGGTCCTCTGTCTGGGCTTCCTTGGATTAATGATGATGAGGCTCTGGACCTTCCATAGTCACCATTTATGGTTTAGGGCATTATGCATTGATTGATCTGAATTAGCTTTCAGCACATTCTCCTTTAGATTTGACAAATATAGATGCTTTGGCATCTGGTGTCCATGGACATGGTAGTGATCCATCAGTGGTATTACAGGTCTGTCCTGTACCACCATGTATATCCATCCATCGACTCATTTTCTGAACATTTTATCCTGTGCAGAGTCACAGATGAGCTCTGGACCTAATCCCATCCTGATCTGGTCACCGGTCAGTTAGCGACTATGAGGAACACAAGGAAGAGATTATCACTGGTTTCAACATGTATTTTCTAATCCAAACACGATCTTTTCATCCATTTTCTATAGCACTTGTCCTCATTAGGGTTACGGGTGAGATGTAGTCTATCCCACCTGACCTTGGGCGAGAGGTGGAGTAGAACTTTAACTGGTTGCCAGCCAAGTGCAGAAAGCTGCTTTTACAACCCCAATTCCAATGAAGTTGGGACATTGTGTTAAACATAAATAAAAACTGAATACAATGATTTGCAACTCATGTTCAACCTATATTTAATTGAATACACTACAAAGACAAGATATTTAATGTTCAAACTGATAAACTATTGTTTTTAGCAAATAATCATTTACTTAGAATTTTATGGCTGCAACATGTTCCAAAAAAGCGGGGACAGTGGTAAACCTAGGGGTGACCTTATGTTTACCACTATGTTACATCACCTTATCTTTTAACAACATTCAATAAACGTTTGGGAACTGAGGACACAAAATGTTGAAGCTTTGTAGTTGGAATTCTTTCCCATTCTTGCTTGATGTACAGCTTCAGCTGTTCAACAGTCTGGGGTCTCAGTTGTCGTATTTTACGCTTCATAGTGCGCCACACATTTTCAATGGGAGAATTAGTCTGTTCACCTGTGGGATGTTCCAAACAGGTGTTTGATGAGCATTCCTCAACTTTCTCAGTCTTTTTTACCACCTGTCCCAGCTTTTTTGGAACGAGCTGCAGCCATAAAATTCTAATTTAATGATTATTTGCTAAAAACAATAAAGTTTATCAGTTTGAACATTAAATATCTTGTCTTTGTAGTGTATTCAATTAAATATAGGTTGAACATGATTTGCAAATCATTGTATTCTGTTTTTATTTATGTTTACGCAACGTCCCAACTTCATTGGAATTGGGGTTGTAATTTTGAGTCTGTAGCGAAGTTGTACAAAGTGACTGAGTTACGAGCATATTTTGTCCACACTCCTTAAACTGTAGCTAATCTCTGCTCCCAATCACAACCCGACATCTTTGTCTTCATCCAATTACTGTTAAGCCATTAAGTGTTCCCTCTACTGAAAATTCTCACTATCTGCAATCAAGCCCACCAATCAGAGGCTTCCTACCCCCTGCTCACCACGGCAACTCTACTTTCACTACAATTTCTCATCATTGTTCTCATTATGCAGGCAGTTATTCTCAGCAATGTGAAGCAAATGCTTAGAAATGAGAGCTAAAGCATCTTTTTCTCCCCTGAAAAAGACCAGGCAAAACATGATGCACTACTTGCTCAAATGCCTGAAATCCAATGCATCCATATATTAGTCTTGTACCTAGTGTAGTGCACCTACGGACAATTTAGAGTGTGAATGAAAATTCATCCTTTGGTTGTTTCTACATGCCTCCTGTTTGACTGGTACATACTACCACTCGCTCTTGCACTGGGTATCGTGCTGGTGTATCTAACATTGTATCCTGTGAGTGCACACCTTTAGATGGCCTTTGTAATAATCTGAATCTTTCAATTATGCAACGCCGGTTACCTGAGGATATCAATAATCTCGCGACTCTCCTCCTCAACTCTGCCTGTCACAGCGGGCGCAGCCACCTTATCCATCACGCGTTGTTGAGTGTCACCGTAACGCTTTTTGAGAAGAAAAACAACACAAGCTCCAACTCCTTCCTGGATGTGCAATCCATCTGAATTTTTGACACCAAAACAAGCGCGCATCTGCCGCCGCACGCTGCTTTCGGCCGGGCCAGCGGGAGGCTCGGCCGCCTCTCACCCCCCGCTGATACACTTGCTCTCGAGTCCTGCCGCAAATATCCAATTCGGAATCCTCTCTTCTTTTCTTAAATGACTATGTTGTCCAATGAGTTTGCCTGTGCTCTCAAGCCTCAAAGCCTTTTATTGACTGTGAACAAAAAAGCCCATTAAAGGCAGTCAACACTTGTCCAGTTTTACACATGGGCTCTTTATAGTACATTATGTACAGTACATGTATCAATCCACTGTATATCTAGCTAAATTAATGTGTATTTATACTACAATGCATGCACATTAATTATGCCATCCATTTATCTTAAAGTCTGCAGCACCCTAATGGTTTCACCCTGCGATCTTCCTCACACATCCTCCTCCTCATGGCCTTCCATCATCACCATACATGACACTTCTGAGCTCTCGCACTTCTCTTTGGAGCAAAATTTTAACATTCATTGCTCATGGCCGGTGCTGGATTAACATATCCTCCAGTGGAGCTGGAGTTGAATGAAATGTGAGAGGCTTCCCGTTAGGGATAAGGAGGTGTTGGGGATTGGGGCTTCGTCACTTGTGGGTCGAGAGCATGCGTCTGAAATGAATGTCATGATTGAGTTATGACCAGGGAGCATGGACTCGCAAGAAACATGTACGATTATTTCTATCCCTTCAGGATCAAGCGATAAAACAAGACTAATTTGAACTAAGGTCCAGTGGCACAAGTCGAAGGTCATGATATTTTTTTTTTCTCTTGAGGCTTTCAAAAATACATGTAATGGATTCTGTTGAGTGTTCCCCCCATTCCTCTATTTAATGAATATCGGGTCTGAAGTAAAAGCTTAAAACAACCTTGTTTGTTTTCATTCTTTATGGGTGGGTGTCTGTCACATACTGTACAATAAGCATCTGTCCACTCACATGTCAGTCAGTTTGTCTGTTCAGTCAGATACACACATAGTGTGAATGAAATCATCTGTTTGTCCAGTTCTATTTTTTCCATTGAAATCCACGCCCAATTGTAATGTGGAAACACCTGTCCATTGTAAACATAGATGTCCATTCACTTCCACACACTGTCCATTCTCATATACAGAATGTGATTATCTTTCTGTCCATTCATGTACTATACACACACATCTGTCCTTGTGTCACACCAGAACCAATACCGGACCACAATGTTTCAATGTCAAAAATGGTACGGTACCAGTTTTTTTGAGTAACCGGTATTTTAAAAGATATTTTTTTTGAGTGTGCTCAAATATTCAGTGTTTAATGTTGTATGTGCAAATGTGTTTAAAACCTTTCACTTTGTTTTTTTTTATTTTATTTTTTTTAAATCAAGTATCCTAAAATTTTGAATTGATAAAAATAAGAATTTGAAGTTTTGTCAGTTTTCATTCCGCTTGTACTGATCTTGTAGATTTTTACGGTGGTATTGTTTCAGTATTGGTATCGAGCTACTTTATGCAGGTATAGTATCGAATTTAGAATTTTGGTATCGTGACTACACTAGTCTGTCCATTCACATATACTGTACAGTACACAATGCAATTGTCTATTGACTCACATAATGTGAACATTACGTTGTTCATTTAGATATTTCCATTCACACACAATATAATCATCGGTCTGTCTCTGTCCGTTCACCTACACATAATCCAATTCGTTTGTCCATGTAGTTCCCTGAGCACAAATGAAATGAACTAAATCAGGATATGTAATTCAGTGTGCAATTACATATCTACGTCATTCATTATTCTGAAGTATTGTCCGTCCTTAAAATCTCCTCGCACAGCAGTGCTCAGGAACTTCTGGGAAAACAAATTTAGGGATAATAAATACAAATTAGCTCCCCATGATATCTCCTCCCACCCTATTGAGAAGCAAACATGCCACTATTTATTTTTGTAAATAAATGCACACTGAGATCCAGCTTATAGTGTGGTTCTTGAAGAAATAAAAACAAACACCATTTAGTTAACCTCTTACTGTAAGGGGTCATAATTGTATTTAAAAATGACTTCCTGCACAAGTGAGCAGTTCTGAAGGACAACTATGCATTGTCCTCATTTCAAGGTGAGCATCAGCTTCACGGGCAGTTTACTTTGGATAATAAAAAGGAAAAGAGAAAGAGAACTATAACAAGGAAAGACAACTATAACTTTTTTTATAGTTCCGAGAATTAGGTTAGAGAGCTGAGGGAAATCACCCTTTCGAAAAGAACATATGTTGATATGACAACATAGCTCTAAAGGAAGCGAACGCAGCATTAGCTCATACATAATTTCTCTCACTGTAATAAAAGACTTTAAGCAATGCACCAGCTCAAGTATGAAGACGGCTTCAAATTAAAAATTATCACCTGTCACTTATCAAATATGCTCAGACTGCAAAAGCCTTTCCAGTGCTGCTTTGTGAGGCATACAAAACCAATAATATGAATTAAAAGAGGCAGACAGAAAGGCTTTTCAGAGAGCTCAAGGCCTCTTTAGCCCATGTGGAGCAATATTTTACAGACATGCCGGGATGAACTGATTCAAAGCAAAAGGTAGTTATTTTAAAAAACTAAAACAAATGTAATGTTAGGGGAGGCAATTTGGACTGCAAGCTCTGCAATACCAAATGCCTGATTAACCTTGAGTAATCAATATTCAACCCCCTTGGTTAACGATTTATCACCTGAACTAAATTACATTTAACTGCAACAAGACTGCCACTTTGGTTTGCAAAATGCTGTGAAATTACGCATTCCAAAAGAATAACAGCGAACTTGAAAACTTGGAATGGGTGTGTTAATAGATTGCTAATATGTTTCAGGTCAGTTGTGTGGAATATATTAGTGATGAATTGTATCTAGAAACAATTAAGGCACAATAGGGTGTGGCACTAGGCTGTAACCAAATTCAGTAGCTTGCTGTCGAAAAGTGTGGACTATGACATCATCAATGAGACACGTGACACCACATGACAAAATTCACAGTGGGGCCAAAAATAAAAACTGGGACAAAGTTGCGAGCCAAACTCAATGGCATAATCCCCCCAAAATGTTCTACTCATGAATCATCTGGGCGGATCAATTGAGCCTTATGCACTGATTCCAATGATATCTTTCCGCACTCTAGCAAGTGATGTTTCAGCATGATAAATGCTCGCCAGTCTTTAAGTGTTTGTGTGTGTGTGTGTGTTATTCCAGACAGCGAGTTCCCTCCTGGGAACTGAAATGCTAATTTTTTGGCAGGTCAACTGGGAGCAACCCTTTATTCACTTCCATCCGTTTTCTTTTTAGAATAATTGGAATCATTGGAAACATACAGAGGCAGTTAAAAGAATGGCAGGGCGGCCCTTTATTCACTAGAAGCGCACTTCACTGTTCTGCTATGATGTCCACTTTAAAGCATTTAGCTTGATGTTGGTTCAGAACATGCTGACATCACGTGTTTAAATAAAAAGGGCCATTGTGCGGTATCAAATAAAGGTTTGTCAAACAAACAGCGTAGAAATTACAATACCCGGAATAAAAGTGCATTGAATCAGTATGTTTGTGTTCGGACTCACCTCGTTGGCATAGACCCAGTGACTGTCCTTGGACGCCAGGTTGGTCTCCACAGCCTGCACAGATAAAGCGAGAGAGATGGGGGGGGGGGGGGGGTAAGCCAGTGGAGCTTTTAACATCCCTGTGAGCGATTCATGGCGGTCTTCTAATGTCAGTCAAGCCTCAGGGAGCCTCACAGCTTCGTTTTTGTAATTCAAGACCACCTGTAACATGGAGAGGGTCTGACAGGCCATGGGGCAAGAGTGATTAGCATTAAAATCACAAGCTTTTTTGCCACAGTAAACCTTATGGTGCCTCCTGAAATCATAGTTCAGCAGGCATCTAAGGATTAACTCTGGACTTTGCGTTTTCTTAGAATTTTACCAGCTTTTTGCAACACTCAATCCAAAAGATGGACCAGTCTTTTGTTTGGCCCTTGGCATTCCCATAGTGTGGCATGTGGGGGTGTGTGAGCGCCCTCCAAAGCGGTATGCAATACGAAAAGTATAAAGTTGGACTGTTACACAGTGAACTTCTGTTTATGGATGGCAATACATCCCAGAACACAATATTAAACACACCATTATTTTTTTTATATACGTACTTCAAACACATTTAAACTTATTTACTTTAAACACAATTTTACAATTATTGTTTTTTTAAACCGGCACGGTGGACGACTGGTTAGAGCGTCAGCCTCACAGTTCTGAGGACCGGGGTTCAATCCCCGGCCCCGCCTGTGTGGAGTTTGCACGTTCTCCCCGTGCCTGCGTGGGTTTTCTCCGGGCACTCCGGTTTCCTCCCACACCCCAAAAACATGCATGAATTGGAGACTCTAAATTTGCTGTAGGTGTGAATGTGAGTGCGGATGGTTGTTTGTTTGTATGTGCCCTGCGATTGGCTGGCAACCAGTTCAGGGTGTACCTCGCCTCCTGCCCGATGACAGCTGGGACAGGCGCGACCCTATTGAGGAGAAGCGGCTCAGAAAATGGATGGATGGATGTTTTTTTTAAACACGTAAATGTATTTGAATAAAAAAACTAATTTTAAGCATAAAATGTATAGAAAATACTAGAGGTATAATATTGTTGTGTCTTTGTACATGGATGTGCCTTTAAGAGGCAGCGTCTCGTGGGATGGCGTGTGACAGCAGTAAGTACTGTATGTGTGCGAGTGTCTGGGCGTTAGCTGTGGCCCACAGCATGACAAAATCAACAATACTTTCAAGAGCGTGGGTTTGGATTTTTTCGGGTTGGGATGCACTGGGTGGGGTACGCTAAACCTGTCAGCCTGTTGAAGGGGGTAAAAAGGTTTGGGAAAGGCTGTTACACAAATTAAAGCAGTTTTAGGCTATACACAGTTTCTTTTTAATTCTTTTCACAGTTTGGGAATCTGTTTGGGTAGTGTGTCTTTTCATTCAATAACAATTAAAACACTATTGTACCACTGTCATTTCAAAGCAGTTAGATTTATGATTTGAACCCAGGAAATCAGAATGTTTTCTACTCATTAGTTTTTGGCATCATCTACTACATTCTACATGAGAACAGGCTCAACGTGGCGACGGAGGCACGCACATTAATCACCTGGGTGAATCAATGGGTGTCGTGTATTAAGGCACGAGCACGGATTCCACTGACACCTTTTCGTACGTTTGGATGTGATGTTTCAGAATGATAAATGAACGCTAATACTGTATGTCTGTGTGTGTTTCTTTGGACACTAAGCTCGCACTAGGCACTGAAATTTGGGAGCAACCCTCTAACTTGCTTCTTTCCATTTGTTTTTTGTCTGTTTTATTTTATTGTATTTATTTTTTTAGAATATTTTGAATCATTATTAACAGAGAGGGAGAGTTGGGGATAAAAGTGCACCAACTTTGGGGGTGCACTACATACCTCAAGTTTCAGAAATGCTGTTCGATGATGCAAACTCAATGTAGCTGTAGGGCAAATGTGGCTTGTTGAGATTTTTTGCTGGGGATGGATGCAGGTACACTAAGTCAGATTGTTATTGGAGTGCGTGGCTGAAAGGAAATGGGAAAGGCTGTTGTACAACAAAATCACTTAGCTTCTGTATATGATAAACCAGGTTTCTTAGGACTCGTCGGACCACAGAATTCTTTTCCACTTTGCATCAGTCCATCTTAGATGAGCTCGGGCCCAGAGAAACCGGCAGCGTTTCTGGGTGATGTTGACAAATTACTTTTGCTTTGCATAGTAGAGTTTCAAGTTGCACTTACGGATTTAGCGCTGAACTGTATTTACTGACATTGGTTTTCTGACGTGTTCCTGAGCCCATGTGGTGATATCCTCTACACACTGATGTCAGTTTTTGATGCAGTGCCGCCTGAGGGATCGAAGGTCACGGGCATTCAATGTTGGTTTTCAGCCTTGCCGCTTACATGCAGGGATTTCTCCAGATTCTCTGAACCCTTTGATGATATTATGGACCGTAGATGATGAAATCCCCAAATTCCTTGCAATTGTACGTTGAGGAACATTATCCTTAAACTGTTCGACTATTTTCTCACGCACTCGTGAACCTCATCCCATCTTTGCTTGTGAATGAATGAGCAATTCAGGGAAGCTCCTTTTATACCTAATCATGGAACCCACCTGTTCCCAATTAGCCTGTTCACCTGTGCGATGTTCCAAACAGGTGTTTGATGAGCATTCCTTTCTCAGTCTTTTTTGCCACCTGTCCCAGCTTTTTTGGAACGTGTTGCAGCCATAAAATTCTAATTTAATTATTATTTCCTAAAAACAATAAGGTTGATCAGTTTGAACATTAAATATCTTGTCTTTGTAGTGTATTCAATTAAATACAGGTTGAACATGATTTGCAAATCATTGTATTCTGTTTTTATTAATGTTATATATATATATATATATATATATATATATATATATATATATATATATATATATATATACACATACACACACAACATTAAGAGTACACTACAAAATTGAGCAGTTTCTCTGATTTTACAAGTAAATGAGTAAAAGTTGGTTTTATAACTACTAACAACATACTGTGATTCCCAATTGTAAATACAAGTCCAATGGACCCCCACATACTTGCGGTTCTGCACCTGGATATATATATATACATACATACATATATATATATATATATATATATATATATATATATATATACATATATATATATATATATATATATATATATATATATATATATATATATATATATATATATATATATATATATATATATATATATATATATACATACATACATACATATATATATATATATATATATATATATATATATATATATATATATATATATATATATATATATATATATATACATACATACATACATATATATATATATATATATATATATATATATATATATATATATACATATATATATATATATATATATATATATATATATATATATATATACATATATATATATATATATATATATATATATATACATACATACATACATACATATATATATATATATATATATATATATATATATATATATATATATACATATATATATATATATATATATATATACATACATACATATATATATATATATACATACATACATATACATATATATATATATATATATATATATATATATATATATATATAGGGATATAGGGCTTGGGCGCGGCAGCGGCTGTGAAAGCTCATGTTTTTGTGAAAGCTCATGTTTTTGTTACATCTGCGATGTTGCAACAGTGTTCACCTGCGATTAAAATCTTGAATTGCAGCACAACCAGTGGCCGACGGTCGGCCTCTCATGAAATGTATTTGCCAAACCACGCACACCGCATGACCGTTCAGTCGGTTTCCACTACGTTGTTTGGTGTGCAGCAGGCCTTTGATTTTTTTCCATGTTGTGCTGTCGGGGATTGGGTGTGGCAACTCTGTCAGGGTGTTGAAGGAGGTGCATGGTATGAAAAAGATAGGGAAAGTCTGTTGTAAAATATACAATTACATACTAATCCACTATTAAACTGGGTTTGTTTAAAATTTTTCAGGTTTATTGGGTTTCAATTTAAAAAATAAAAATGGATGGATGGAGTTATGTTGTTGAGCACAGAGCGTTAAGGAGGTGTGTGGCTTAGAAAGTATGGGAAAGGCTGTACTGAAAGGGACAGGGAAAACAGCCCAAAAACAATCAACCTCAGGTACGCACATGACACTAATCTGAAAAAGCAATCCGATGGAAGCAGCAACAGTTCATACCCATCAGCACCACCTAATACGCTCGTTGATGAAAAGCCAGCATGAATCTAAGCACCACAAGCCACTAATCTTATCTCCCAAACTCAGAACAGTCACGCTTAGATGTTAATTCCCCTCTCATTTATAGATTTCATCAAGCCATACGACGTCCATCGAGTCCAAAAGCAATATTTACCTCCACGCTTCAGACGCCACATCTCGGGGCCTAATTGCGCAAAACTGCTTTGAAATTTAAATGGGGTGCAATGAAAACATTGATGCGTGACTTGCAAGACGTGCTGCTCATACAGTTGAGTACCGTATTTTCACGACCATAAGGCGCACTTAAAAGTCTTAAATTTTCTCCAAAATGGACGGGGCGCCTTATAGTGCAGCACGGCTTATATGTGCACCGAGTTCCAAAATCTAGAAATGTTGTTGTGTGATGAGCGCTCCGCTTGACTGGCTGGGAGCATTTCCTGCCGACACGCTGCTTATGCAGAGGAAAAGCAGACGTGGCTGAGGACAGCATGCGGACGTAAAGGGGAAAGGGTGAGCGTGAAGGAGGACGCTAAAGGCACACCCCCAGCAGGTATTTAGCGCGGGTATGTGCATTGTGCAAAACATCGGTTTGGCTAAGGACCCCCGAAAATGACTGCGGTCAAGCCAGCCTCCACTCGTAAATTAGGAATCAAGACAGCCGCCCCTAATTTTGTTCATACTAGGCATTACGGTAATACGTCGCCAACTCGTGGCGAAAGCCACCTTCAAAATAAAAGCCTCCCAATAATACGGACGTATCTCATAGATTTTTTTAACGTATTTTTTTCTGTCAGGAGTAATGACAGCAAAATATGCAGTATTCAGAGACTTTTATTTTGAAATACAATATCAGATCTTCATCAAACCTCTTTTAGTGGAGTCCTTGGTGGTCTGTCACACAGATCTGGACTTGTCTTGCGATACCAATGGGATTATGTTGGGTTGGCTTTGGCTCAGTAGGTAGAACAGGTTTGAATCCCTGCTACGACTGTCCGCATGTCGAAGTGTCCTTGGGCAAGACACCGAACCCTAATTTGCTCCCAGTGGGCCTGGCAGCGCCTTGCATGGCAGCAGTCGCCCATTGTCTTATGAATGTGCATGTGAATGTGAGGCTTTGTCAAGCGCTTTGGGCACTGTGATGATGTAGATAAAGTGCTATATAAGTACAGTCCATTTACCATTTATATTTCTTAAGATATCAAATAAACTACATTTTTTTTAATGTATCTCAAGATTCAAATCAACTTTGCTGGTTGCATTCCTTAACCGAAGAGCACTGACTTCCGTATTATTGGGAAGCTTTTATTTTGAAGGTGGCTTTTGCCGCGAGTTGGTGACCTATTACCGTAATGCATAGTATGAACAAAATTAGGGGCGGCTGGCTTGACTGCTACTTTACGAGTGGAGGCTGGCTTGACCGCAGTCGAAAACTGCACCTACGAAGAGACACGCTTACGAAGCACAGTTTAAACTGCAAGGTATCAGTTACGCGGAGGAACATGGAAATCGAGCAGCCGCAAGAGAATTCAAGATCAACGAATCCATGGTTCGCAAGTGGAGGAAGCAGGAAAACGAGCTTCGCCAAGTCAAGATGACGAAGCTGAGTTTCCGCGGAAACAAGACGAGGTGGCCCGAGTTGGAGGACCAACTCGAGCAATGGATTAATGAACACCAACCGCTGGACATCGGTGTAAACAGGGCGTACAAAGTGCAGTTGCGAGCGGGGTGGGAGCCATGGATGACAGATGGCGAACACAGCTTTACTAAGACTAGGAGGCAGCGCCGGGCGAGTTACACCACAATTTGTGAATGGATTGTGGATGCTTGGGCTAACGTGTCTGCTTGCACTGTTGTTCGAGCTTTCATAAAAGCCGGCATCATTTCTGAGGAGCCGCACAGCAACGAGACTGACTCCGACAATGACGAGAGGGAACCAGGCGTGTTTGATGGAGAACTTGTCCAGCTGTTCATTTCGGATACAGAACAGGAGGACTTTGATGGATTTGCGGATGAGGATTGATCAAAAAATAACTTGAGTACATTGTTAAATACTTCAATAAAGTACAACCGAACTCCGTTTTGCTCCCGTTGCCTTTTTAAAAACATTGTTTCCGTGTGCATGCATGCTACCGTATGTTTTAAGCTAGCGTATGTTTTACCATGCCTGCGCCCATTAATACAGTGCGCCTTATGTATGTGTTGAATATAGAAATAGACCCCGTAACTGAGACGGCGCCTTTTAATACGGTGCGCCTTATGGTCGTGAAAATACGGTAATACATTTAGCACTTTCATACGTACTTACAAATTTGAAACATCTACTGAACATCTAATGTAAAGAACAGACAACCTTCAGGCACGCCATAACAGGACTGAAGGGCTTCTTCTTGGAAGCTGCATGTCACAGAGAGGCAGTGTGCATTTGTGAAGAAAGACAGGAGTAAGAAGAGCGTAGGCTGCACAACTTAAAAGTAAAAAAGCCGTAGGGACACTTTAGTCGTAGTAGTAATAGAGGAGAAAAAACAAAACGCAGACAAATGCGGGAAGTCGTGCAGTCTCCCGCAAGGCGGATGAGTGGGCGCATGTGTGCACGTTAATTTTAGAACGTCCAATGAACAAATGCATTCTTCTCTGCAAACACTCTTCAAAAACTCTTTAATGCTTGGCTTGCTAAATATTTTCTTTATCAAATGAATAAAAGAAACAATGCAATTTCTCACTGAGGTTAAGATACGAGCTGGAAATTTTTTTTTTAAATTGTAGGACCACTACTGCAACCAAGATTGATAGTTCTTGCCCAGACCTACTGAGCAATAATCCAAGACATATTTAAGGTGATTAATAAAAAATGATAAACTGAAGAAGGGTGGTGGGGAGCATGTCCTAATATCAATATAAATCAATAGTATTCTTGTCCAGTCATACAACAACAAACTCACATATTTCAAAGAGACAGTATGTTCAACTTGAAATTGATAAAAGAGTCTAGGACTTCCCATCACTGACCTAAGATCCCTGGTCTATCATTCAAAATCAGTAGGGTTCTCTCTCTGACTTCGAACAAAAATCCATGACATGTTTCAGGTGATCAAATTAATTCGAGGAACCAAAGAAGGTTGATGTTGGACCTCAGCTAAAATCATCTTAGATCACATAACAACACGAAATAATGTTCTTCTCCAGACATGAAAACATCCTCAGATAATTTGTCCACATTGTGACTGGTCAAGGTGAATAGGACGTAGGTATCATTCAAAATGAGTTCTTGTTTTGTCATTGAACAATAATCAAATGAGACATTGAAAAAGGTCTTCAAGTATTAGTATTCTTGACCTACAACAATAACCTCAGAAAGAAGAAGAAAGTCCATCAAAAATTATGACCAAAAGAAAGGTGGTAAGGGAATTTTACAAGTGTTTGAACTTTGAAGAATATCAATTGAAAAACATAGGTTTGACATTTGAGCCAGACTACCTCAGTAGGGTTCTTGCCTTGAGAGCCAACAATAATCAATTAAATCACAGGAGTCAAACTGGTGGCCCGGGGCCAGATCCGGCCCGCCACATCATTTTATGTGGCCCGCGAAAGCAAATCAAAATTGCTCATTGTGTTCTGGTGTTATACCATTGAGATATTTGCAAGCATTTTTTTTTTGTGTCCAATCCCCCTTTGAAAAGAAATGTAATAGTTGAAAAATATGTTTTGATAGGCTTCTGATTTCAAAACTGCCTATTCATCAATGTGCTGTGTATATTGTATGTAATTACAGTATAGGAGGTAATCTTTCATCTGTATGGGTACACAGTTGTAGCGGCCTTCCGAGGGAAGTCATAACTACGATGTGGCCCGTGACAAAAATTAGTTTGACACCCCTGAATTAAATGTTTCAGAAGAGTCGTAGGGTTCTTGCTTTGACCTACAACAATCGTACAATATGTGTTCGGTAGAGAGATGGTGTACTAATTTAATTTTGGAAGTTTTCCAGCTAGGTTCTTGCCCGAACATGCCCTGCCCCCCCGCCTAAAAAAAATAAATAATCAATTGATAAATGTGTAATATAATCAATTAAACCTTTGAAGAATAAGTTTTAACTTTTGATTCCAGCTATTTCATTTTCTAAAACCACTAGTGATCTTTGCCTAGCATAGCGCAGGAGAATTAGATTCATTCCACCGTTTTGTTTTATTACATTATCGACAACATGGAGCATAGGGAAGACAAATCCCATGCAGCTCTATCGCCTGAATACATATCCCATACATAAGCCATCTGTTGCTTTGTAACAATATAATGCAAACGACGTGTAGCATAAAGTAGGTTACTAATTAGGATGCCAAACGAGCAGCATTTAGAACACAAAAGTCATCTGGATTACTATTCCTCCATGTTGTAATGTGCCCAATCAGCCTTTTCCTAATCAAATTTGGAGCCAAGCACGGATTCTCTCCAGCCCCCTCAATTGCAACGTATCACACAGCCATCTCTGGAAATCCACTCTGGAGCTTAAATGCTGTCAACAAACTGGGCTGAGTAATTTTGGCTTTGTGAGTCGTCAACAAAGGTAAAAGATGACGCAAGTGTGAAACTCCGGAGAGCAACACACGCAATGAGATGGGAGAGCCTGGAGTGACATCTGAAGAATATTCTGTGCCCTTGATACCAACATCTCAGATCGGCAAAAAAAGGCCCCAGGCGTGTTCTTATGCGGCCGCCATAGCACAGAGGCGGGCCCAGGGAAACGCCAACGCCAATTTAAAGCAGAGGCAAGTCGAGAAGAGGATTGAGAGAAAGTGCAGCGGCGTATGCGGAAACAGGTGGTGGTAGTGACGGGGGGGGGGGGGGGGGGGGGGGTGTTCGGATGCGCTCCAGACGGCTGAATTTCTTCATTGGGAAAAACATTCAGGAGAATCATTTGCTGTAAATTCGCCCCGACGTTCACTTTGAATGCCGAGGGGGAAACGAACACAGGGCTGAAATACATCAAAGACTATCATAACACACAAGAAGCTGGCAGGGTACACACATACTGATTTTTAACATCTTAGACGACTTTTAAAATGTGACAAACCCCACACATGACCAGAAAAAAAAAAAAAAATCTGCATTTGTGTACTTACTGCTCTCATAGTGTGTTGTGTACTCGAGATCAGCACAACAAGGCACATACATAACCATCTACAATCGCGAGTCTGTTCTATGGATGCACCGATACCAACACCAGTATCGGGTATTGGTGCTGATCTTGGAAACATTTTCCAATACTGTACCAATACCTTATCACCAGTCTGACATATACCTTGGAGCCATGTCAGTCGTGTGTGTGTGTGTGTGTGAAGATATATATATATATAGTGTGATGAGCTGCGTTTCTTTGCCGGTCCGGAATAGTTAATAATTGGGTGTATTCTGTATATTCTGTGTATTCTGTTCGTGTTCTTTATTTTGCTCATTACATTAGTTTGTTATGAGCCTGTGATCTGTGTCACCTTTGAAGTGACATTTTGCAGTCAGAAATGCACTTTTTCCGCATTGAACAAATTAGAATTGTTTCGTGTTGTGCAGAGAAAACTAACTCCATCGATCTCTATGTCAGTTTTGTTTTATTTTTTTTGTTTCTATGTTATTTTTCACCTTTTTGACATGAAATTAATACTGGCGTGTTGTTCAGTGCGTGAAATGAAAGTAAATGAGAAATAAGGCTGGATTCCAATCTTGCTAGTATTCTGAAAACTTGCGTAGCTTACTTTAAAGGGTATGTGTCCCCCCCGCTTTAAGCTTCACTTAGTACTGATACAGTGGAATGTCTTCATTTTCTAATGCCCCTGAAGTCATACAATTCAGACAATTTTCTAAAGCCGCGTAAAACAGAGGTCGGAGGGAGAGACTTCACCTCAGTGAGCAAGTATTCCAGTCCCATAGTGTTGGCTTTCTATGACTTTTTTGCGCCACCACCACAGAAGAGTGCCGGTAATGGAAAACAAAAGTGTGCTGGAAACCCTACAACCAGAAATGGAGCCTATTGCGACGTAGCGGAAAGTGGTACATGCGTCTCACTTTGTCTTGGCTCCTTGGTAAAGTAATGAAAATGACTTTGCCAAACAGCTGAACAATTTTAAGAAAGAAAATAGTCCTCAAAGCATGGAAGAATATCCATCCATTCTCTGTACCACGTATCCTTATATATATATATATATATATATATATATATATATATATATATATATATATATATATATATATATATATATATATATATATACACACACACACACATATATACAAACAACCATTCACACTCACACTAAAAGACAATGAATGTTGGAAAATTTACGCAGGCACAGGGAGAGCATGTGCAGATTTTTGAACCCACGAGCTCTGAACTGTGAGGCAGATGTGTTGACCAGTCGACCACCGTGCCGCCATGGAAGCATATGACACTAGTAAATTCAAAGCTTATCATGGAAATAACCAAGACGCAATGTTAACGCTAGCTTCGGTCCCTGTGTCGTTAGCTTTCCACACATACTCCATGGTGTTAAAAGCACTAGCATCCAAAGCAGAAAGCTAAACTCCTAGCTTTTCCCAGAATATCATTACCTTCTGTCATGCCATGACATCCACAATGTCACTTTTGATTCTGAAACAGAAACTGTCAAGTAAATAAAATACAAACCAATTAAAATAAAGGTTCATCTAAATTAAGTTGCACTTTGTTTTTTGTTTTTTTCCTCTCAGCATTCACGTCCCAATCTAAATATCTTGAGATATGTTATATTTTCAAGCTAAAATATTCTACCGTGTTGAACTCATGAGGCGTGATGAACATTTATAACAGCTTTCTTCAAATAACCATAACCAAATCAATGACACTATATTACTTATTACCATAACAATTAGTGCCGGTCATTTATCGGTCATACTAACACCTGATTGTAGGGACTTAAAAAGGAAACCAATGGCCTGAACAAATGTGGCCTAACCATTCGTCAAGGTCAGGCGTCATCTCATCTCCCTATTGAAGGTGATACTACATGAGTACTGCAAAACAAATAATGACTGCCATCTGACACAGTGCTAATATTGCTAGCTTCTCTCTGCATGTTGCCTTGGTACCTTGTTAGCCTCCCATGTTTTTAAAGCATCTAACTTTCCACAGGTACCCAACTTAGTCAAAACTGTTAGGTTTCCTTAGCATCTCGTTAGCTTGTTGCTGAATGTGCTATTTTTTTCGGTCATCTTGTTAGCTTCTCACAGGTCGGGCATGTAGCTATTAAATAGCTATTTGCTTTTTTGTAATACTATCTACGTTGTGTAAATATAAAAATGTGTTTTAACAAAGAAAGTGGCACGTCCAATTTTTTGACGTCGAGATGAATTTATTTTTAATTCAATTTTATTCATTTGTATTAATTATGGCTTTACCGTTGCCTGTTTTTTAGTGGACTGTTATGACCTCTGTTTTTGTTCAGCTAATATTAGTAAGGATACGCGGAATGTAAGATGAATGTATGAATGAATAATATTATTACATATTATGTGTGGAACATTGAGTGCTGCCACGTGTTTGCAAAAAGATTTAAACATCACGCACGGCGAGGCACTTTAACGGAACATGAATTTGCATTTCTGAAGGACTCCCTTGGGGAGGTGCTGAGCACAAACTCCACACTTTCACCTGGGGGAAATTTAGCTTGTGAATCTTTGATAAACTTCAATTGCTGAGCTGATAGATAGTAATGAATCGGGATAATGAAGAGAGAGGAACCAGACTAGCACACCAAAAGCCTTTTTTTTTCATCTCGTGTAAATACAACTATACCATAAAACTACACATTTTTAATACTATTGTTTTTGGTTTTTTTATAATTTACAAGAGGAAGACATCAATGAGATGAAGGAGGATTGTTTATAAGGAGCTGATTAAATGTGTGTTCCAACTGGAATAAAAGTACATTTTTTTGAACCACATAGCTGTGTTTATGATTATTCATTGGTCGAAATAATTGCATTTTTGGGGGGCACAACAAATTCTTTTGTAAGGGTGTGTGTATGAAAATTTATGTATTTTAAGGGTGCAAACACAGCTCACCCCAAAACTATCTCAGTGGCAAAAGTTAGGGAAATTAGTCAGCGACACCAGTTTCAGCGATTAAATAAAATAAATTAATTAATAAAAGTTATCTCTATACAGCTACTGCAACAGGATGCACGGAAGTCTTTAGGACCCATGCATGAAAATTTTACAGGAAGTCATCTATTTTGGTTTAAATCAGTCATTTTGTGTGAATTTCAGGGATAGTACTAAACTCCTACCAAGTAAATCTCCCAAAGGAGCACCAATCTGAAGCAGGCATCCAAGATAGATGGGTGCTGCTAAATTGTAAAGATTTTTTTGCATGCATGGCATCTTTTGATTTTTAGGATTCACCATGAAAAAGGGGGTGAAAGAATCCAGGTTTAATAGCTGTTTAACTGTATTTTAGGAGCATGTCTTTTTTTTGTGGTGTTACAAAGAAGAACAAAGTAAGGTAAGCGCATGGTTAAGTTAAAAAAAACTTCAAACAAGGAAGCAGCACTATATTAAAACAAAGTTAACCATGTATTGTAATGTTTCTGGCCGCGAGGAAGGAGAGCCCATGGTTTTAAAAAAAAATGCTATTTAAATACATCTGAATAATGCACACTGCCATTACCTGGCATCAGTTGAGTGACTTCAGGTGGAAAAAAGCCAGTGTAAGCACTTTGTACATTTCCTATCTTTTATCTTTTTCCTTTCACACACTGGAAACACATTCTGAAAGAGTTAAGAGTTAAGTTTTATTTGGAAACATAAATATGGAACAAGTCACAGCATGGGGTGGGATAAATCGCGTCCGAAAAAAATAAAAATAAAGTAAAAAACGCTAAAATCTGTCAACTTGTTTTCAAAAGAATGTCTCTAAAATCTTCAATGCAGAGGCAGATTAAGTGTACGATAGCGACCTCTTCACCTTGTTTCCCTGATACATTGTGAAGACATGATTGCTCCATTTTCTTTGCCGCCAGAAATAGACTGTGGCTTTGATATGTCAGGACGCGTGCGGCGAGCTGACACATTAGCATCACATTAGACTTAGAGCGGCTTCTCGATCACATAAATGTCACGCCCCGACATGACAAACATGGCTGGTGAGGCCTCGCTGTTGCCTCGTTTTTATCATGCACGATCTCTGAAAAAGGACCACTGGGTCAGAGCTGACTGACAGTCTGCAGAACACTGCACACTTATTCCATCCATCCATCCATTTTCTATCGCTTATCCGAGGTCGGGTCGCAGGGGCAGTAGCTTTAGCAGGGACGCCCAGACTTCCCTCTACCCAGCCACTTCATCCAGCTCTTCCGGGGGAATCCCGAGGCATTCCCAGGCCAGCCGAAAGACGTAGTCTCTCCGGCGTATCCTGGGTCGTTCCTGGGGTCTCCTCCCGATGGGACGCGCCTGGAACACCTCACCAGGGAGGCGTCCGGTAGGCATCCGTATCAGATCGATGTGGCGGAGCAGCGGCTCTACTCTGAGATCCTCCCGGATGACCGAGCTTCTCACCCTCTCTCTAAGGGAGAGCCCGGACACCCTGCGGAGGAAACTCATTTGGGCCGCTTGTATCCGGGATCTTGTTCTTTCGGTCACGACCCACAGCTCGTGACCATAGGTGAGTGTAGGAATGTAGATCGACCGGTAAATTGAGAGCTTCATCTTTCAGCTTAGCTCCTTCTTTACCACAACGGACCGATTCAAAGTCTGCTTCACTGCAGACGCTGCACCGATCAGTCTGTCGATCTCCCGTTCCATTCTTCCCTCACTTGAGAACAAGACCCCAAGATACTTGAACTCCTCCACTTGGGGCAGGATCTCATCCCCGACCCGGAGAGGGCACGCCACCCTTTTCCGACTGAAGACCATGGTCTAAGATTTGGATGTGCTGATTTTCATCCCAGCCACTTCACACTCGGCTGCGAACCGCTCCAGTGAGAGTTGGAGATCGCGGCTTGATGAAGCCAACAGAAATCATCATCTGCAAAAAGCAGAGATGCAATACTGAGGCCACCAAACCGGACCCCCTCTACGCCTCGGCTGCGGCTAGAAATTCTGTCCATAAAAGTTATGAACAGAATCGGTGACAAAGGGCAGCCTTGGCGGAGTCCAACCCTCATCGCAAACAAGTCCGACTTACTGCCGGATATACGGACCAAACTCTGACACCGGTCGTACAGGGACCGAACAGCCCATATCAGGGGTTTCGGTACCCCATACTCCCTAAGCACCCCCCACAGGAGTCCCTGAAGGACACAGTTGAACGCCTTCTCCAAGTCCACAAAACACATGTAGACTGGTTGGGCGAACTCCCATGCACCGTCGAGGACCCTGCCGAGGGTGTTGAGCTGGTCCACTGTTCCACGACCAGGACGAAAACCACACTGTTCCTCCTGAATCTGAGATTCGACTTCCCGACGGACCCTCCTCTCGAGCACCCCTGAATAGACCTTACCAGGGAGGCTAAGGAGTGTGATCCCCCTGTAGTTGGAACACATGGTCCGGTCCTGCACACTTAGTCTTCATGTTTCAGAGGGGACATACTGTACATATTTAGTGTCTGGAATTCCTGCCCACTCATCAAGTGTGAAATTATGCAACCATGTACAGTACATTTTTCAAGTGAGCTGTGAATGTAAGAAAATGTGACAATGAACAAGCCAGGTTTTGACCTAGCTCTGACGCCACAATTAGGCTAAATTATGTTATGCATGTTTTCTACAATTTAAAACAGTTCCTTAATGTCTGAAATGCTTTCATCCCAATAAATAATGCACAAAGATATTAAAAAAAAGCATTTTCACTCATAGAGGCACCACTTAATACACTACAACTTATACACTTGTCAATTAGTGTGCTGAGCCGTGTATGTAGCACATGCAGCATCTTACAACAATCAATGCAGCGCTGCTTACCTGTTTCCTTGAATGCAATACTCCTATTTTGGGCTCAAAATATCTACGGCCTCGAGCAGTATGGGGGGCAGGTTGAGCAGTGTACTTATCCGCATGAAAAAGGACAGCCTCCCAATTTTTCATTTTAACAAACTGTTCAGGGTGATAAATGTGCTGTGATCACACTTTCAATTTATCCATCCATTTTCTATAATCTGTTTGTCCTCAATAGAGTGGCGGGTGAGGTGGAGTCTATCCCAGCTGACTTTGGCCGAGAGGCGTGGTATATCCAGAACTGGTTGCCGGTCAAACGCAGGTCACATACTTTACACAAAGAACCATTCATACTTACATTCACACCTAAGGACATTTTTGAGTCTTCAAATACCCTAACATGCATGCTTTTGGAAAGTGGGAAGAACCCTATGTACCCAGAGAAAACCCATGCAAGCACGAGCAGAACACGTAGACTCCACATAGGAAGGAAGGCCCGGGCCGAGAATCGAACCCTGAACCTCGGAACTGGGTGGCAGATGCGGTAACCACTCTTCCATCCATGCTACATTCCCTTGACAATTACATTTTATTAAGACACCTGGGAATGGTTTTAATTTGTGGAAAAATGACATAAAATGCCTTCTTTCAAACAAAATGCTGGAATGGTTTGTATTTTTTTCTGGAGGTCCACTGTTCATTTTTAGTTCAAAATGTGTATTCAGTCTACTTTTAGGATGCAAATAACTTTGCATGCAAAATATTGTAGATATCCTCCATTCCCCACTGTTTTCATCCATGCATATATCCATCCATCCATTTTCTGAGCCGCTTATCCTCACAAGGGTCGCGGGAGTGCTGGAGCCTATCCCAGCTATCTTCGGGCAGGAGGAGGGGTACACCCCGAACTGGTTTCCAGCCAATCGCAGGGCTCACATCAACAAACAACCATTCGCACACACATTCACACCTACGGGCAATTTAGAGAACATGAGAACATGCAAACTCCACACAGGGGGGAGTCGGGATTTGAACCCTGGTCCTCAGAACTGTGAGGCAGATGCTCTAACCAGTATTCCACCGTGCCGCCCCATGCACATATGTTATATATAAATTCTACCATGGTGCATCTCTTCCCAGGATAAAAAAACTAATTTGACATTAATTTCCTCCATAACAGGCACAATTTGGCTGTGTGCGATTTGATCATTATCTTCTAAACTACAGCCAAAGCTCTGGGAAGTGGACCACGAGGGCACGAGAAGATTAACTTCCTGACAAGGATACTCATTTACAATTTCCTGTTATGCGGTTTCACCACAATGTCATTCTGATTTCTGAAAATTGCTTGAAGGCACAAGAAAAGGTTGCAAGATGCCAATATTTAACATACCCTTTGGCATTAAACACTCCAAAGGTGTTTGAAAAGGGCGTCACGTCTGACATAACAGAAAATAACTCGCGTTGCTTTTAAAAAGGTTGGCTTTGTGACAGCTGAGGAAACGAATACAATGTATCTAAACATTCAAGGCACTTTCACTGCTCAAAGTGGGCTTTGTGATCTCAGAGGAATGTCTGGAGTTGACAGGAAAACATGCCAATTGAGGAAAGTTGCCACAAGTGGGTGCAGAAAAAACATGTCATGTTGTAGCCCAGAAGCTGTAATCGATGCTACAGTACTCTACGAGTCGGGAGCAAGTAGTTTTCACATTGTGAAATGTTCCTATTTTATTCTGGAAAATTTCTCAGGCAGAATGTGATTAGCTTTGTGTATTAAGGACAGTAGTTCCAGGTTCACATTCCAGAAGTAACCTTGGAGCAAGAGCACAGAGAATCGACCATTCCACTAATGGAGGGGTTATTAAGCCTCAGGGGTAATTTTCCATGTAACTGTACCATCACCCGAAGGGAAAAAGGTGGCGATGAGGTACGTGGTGTTAATGTTTTTGTTGTACTTTGCAAACTTAAAACGATCCGTAAGGACTTTTGCACTTCGAAGTGCTTCCAAAAGTCATGAAAGTGAATACATAAAGGCCAAGGTGAGATTACAGGCACATCAAACACTGTATACCTTCACCAGCCATAATATTAGGTACACCTTCACAATTTAATCTGATCCAATATGGAGACAAATGTTGCCTTCGGTCATACCTCATACCTCGCTCACGACATTGTCTAACCTTACGTAACTCATCTTTATCAAAAGTCAATCACGTCAACCTCAGTTCATTCCAAAACTATATCAATTATCTTTAATATCCATTCACAACTTTTTGAGATTGGCCCATTTCAAATATGAACTGCATCTAGGTCATAATTAAAGGTTAATCAATTCGCCCTTGGATCAAACTGGAGCAACACCCCGTATTAAATCCCGTAGTTGCTATGTAATAAATTTATTCATTACATTTTGAGTGGCGGCACGGTAGGCGACTGGTTAGCACATCTGCGTCACAGTTCTGAGGACAGGGGTTGAAATCCCGGCCCCCCCGTGTGGTGTTTGCATGTTCTCCCCGTGCCTGCGTGGGGTTTCTCCAGGTACTCCGGTTTCCTCCCACATCCCCAAAACATGCGTGGTAGGTTGAGTGAAGATTCTAAATTGCCCATAGGTGTGTATGTGAGCGCAAATGGTTGTTTTATGTGTGTGGTTGGCAACCAGTTCAAGGTGTACCCCGCCTCTCACCCGAAGATAGCTGGGATAGGCTCTAGCACGCGCGTGACCCTAGTGAGGATAAGCGGTACAGAAAATGGATGGAAAAACGTTTTGAGTATGTCCATGTCACAAAAACTGTCCACACTGTCATTTTGGGATAACTGCTCTTAAGAAACACTTTGATGTTTTCAGTGACACTACTACAAGCATTTTGTTTTTCTTTAATGGATGGTTTCAGAGTAAATATTTACATTTTTGTTTCATACTTTTTATCATATTACGCATGTATTTTGATGTTGTCAAGCTTAACATGTCCACTCTGTCATAGTGAAACAATGTATATAAAAACCTCGGTGAAATTCACAATATACTGTATTTGTTAAACAGTACACAGTCAGCTGGTCATCTAAATGAGATTGCTAAGTGATGGTCCACCATGTGCACATTAAATGCTGACAATAGCCAAAAATGTCCAACCTGTGTCATTGCGCACAAGATCACATATTTTGCTGTTTGAATGTACATTGTCAGCTTGCCGTTCATTCATTAAAAAAATAAAAAATAAAAAAACAGCAGTGTGGGCTCTTGACCAATATGGATTTCCAACAGCATAACATATACTTAATACAATGCATATTAAATTCAATGGGAGGGGGAATAAAAACATAAAAAATAAATCACAGCTTTTTTTGGAAGTGAAATTGGTAAGTTTTGGAGGCAAGTTAATGGTGATATTGTGACAATAATACGAATAAATGGTATAAAAAAATTGAGGGATAGATGGAGTTGCATACCATTATTATATTTTTGGATGACTAAACAATTGGGGCGGCACGGTGACCGACTGCTTAGAGCGTCTGCCTCACAGTTCTGAGGTCCGGGGTTCAATCCCCGGCCCCGCCTGTGTGGAATTTGCATGTTCTCCCCGTGCACTCCGGTTCCCTCCCACATCCCAAAAACATGCATGGTAGGTTAATTGACAACTCTAAATTCCCCGGAGGTGTGAATGTGAGTGCGAATGGTTGTTTGTTTGTATGTGCCCTGCGATTGGCTGGCAACCAGTTCAGGGTGTACCCCGCCTCATGCCCGATGTGGAGAAGCGAAGAAGCGGCTCAGAAAATGGATGGATGGATGGATAAACGATTGGTCACATTGACCCATGAATATTGTTGGCAAAAAACAAATACAACAGGAAGGTTAAAAAAAACAAATAAAAAAAAAAAAACAAGAAGGGGTGAGAGAAAGTTGGCAGATGAGCATGGACGTCATCCTGCATGTACCAGACGTGTTTTCACAGTCGACCAGGAGAGGTGCCAGTTTGTCGAGTGGGAGTGTAAGGACTTTGACGTAAGGTCCAAACAGCTCTGATAAACAGCACGTCTGCAGGGAAGGTGACAAGAAGCAGCACTCAGTTCGATTGGCGTATGTAGAATGTGCTGATAAGAGGCTGCAAAGTGGCACGTATGATGCCTCGCCAAAGCCATTGCTTCTTGAAACACAGGCTTAGCCAGACGTGAAGTCACAAATAAACAACTGTGCACTTTTTGCGGACAATAAATTAGTCAAATAAATAAAGCACTCGCGCAAGTGCTTCGCTGTTTTCTTGGCAGACCATTTGGGCCTTGCATCAAACATGCTAAGACATTTTCACACAACAGTGATTCATGTCTTTCCAGGAGGGAATCTAATTTGCTAGCATGCTCCATTTGTAGCCCCAAGTAATGGTTACATTTTTTATGTAGCAGGCGTGCACATTTCATTACACCTGAGGAGCACTAAAAATGTAATCTGTCTCTTTAGGATCAATACGGCGGTCTGAATAGCGACTCTTTGACACGTGCTGCTTGCTAGTTAATAGGCCACGGTGGTTTTAAGAGGGAGATAGACTATTCTATAACCTCATACTTGCATTGTCGCTGTGCTACACATTTCAAATCAAGTCCAAACAAAGTGCAGAGTGTCCCAACTGTGTAAAAGCAAAGTTTTTTTGCATCTTAACACAAGCCTAGTACAGTGATAATCTCTGGCACAGGACCGTCCGCACATTTAGGAGTGTGAAAATAGAAAGATAAGTGCAGCCGAGAGGAGACGGACTCCCGAAGCGAGGCAAAAGTGAGGATGGCGGCTGCATGATCAAAGCCTATATTTTGAAATCACTTACTTCTCCATTAGTTTGATTAATGTGTCCAGTCTCCCAGTCAGACACAGGCAAAGGGCTTGAAATATGATGCAATTACTGCTTTTTGAATAGCAGACTGAAAAGGCCTGTTTCAAAAGAAGGTTCGGCTGGAGATTCTACAGGGCAACCTGGACAGCTGACGACCACTTCTTCATCCATCTAGCTTCTCCCCCACACCACCACCCACTGATAGGCAGCCTGAAGCCCCATAATCCTTCTTGTTCTACACCCTCCTCATCCTCCTCAAGGAATCCCATCAGGCTTCGTGGCATGCTTGAATGGAAGCACATCATAGTGTGATGAATTTGCATCCCCACTATTTCACTTTACTCTCAGAGCTTCCTTGTATGTACTCACAACAGATATTTCCCTACTTACACCTGCACAAACTATTGACATCATATACACTGGCAGTTAGTTATAGTTTTAATTGGCATTGTCAGAGATAAATTAATTTATTACCTTTAATGTGTTTGGATTTCAAAACAGTCTTTCCCCTTACGAAATAGTGGAAATTCAATGACTCTATTGTTAGGTCAAACAGTGGCAATGTTTCGAGTAATACAGTATTTTAACAGGAGATACATTATGCATTTTTTTTTCACAATTGAAAACATGTGCCCTAACAAATGGTCTTTGACAGTTTTCATTCAAAATGTAATAAGGATAAAGAATTACAGCACTCGTAGTTGTCACTCGGTTTTTGTTTTTCGGGAGGGGTTAGTTCGGTCTCATGCAAATGAGCCACTGCTCACCCTACCCCCTGTTCTTCGTGGCCAAAGGGCTTTCGTTACCATGACATCTGGGGGTAGCGCTTAGGTGTTGGAATCTTCAAATCAGTTTTGGGGGGATAATTCTGAATGAGCCTGAAGAGAAAACAAGCCCTCATAAAGACGAATTCAAAGCAACAATGGTATTTTCATTCACAGAGGTAGCACTTAGAGGTAGCTGTCAAACTACTCTATTTTTTTCCATCTATTGAGATAAGTGTATTGTTCCGTGCATGTGGCCCATGTAGCGGAAACTTCGCGAAACACAAATACCCCCTGCCCCAATGTCGACAACTTTGTTGGTTAGTCACGTATGTGCCGGCTATCAGAAGCTAACACTGATAACACTGTTAGCGAAAACTAATCAGGACTCGCAACCATCCCTTGGAAATGGCAGATCTTTGCCCAGGCTAGCTGACAAGTCATGGGCGGGGAAGCTCAGTGTGGGAGATGTATTTTGTAAATTGGCCAAATAGTGACAAAATTCACATCTTGCTCATAGACACATTTTCAGAAATAGGCCGAAAAGATATACTTGGCTGTTTAATCACTTGATGCATGGGCAGGTATTCTTCGGACCCAACTATTTGCAAAAATAGCAATTCAAAACTCAATATTCCATAATCTGTCCCCTTTCATGGTGTCACCTCCAAGGTTTTCTGCAACTTAATTTTGTTTGGTTCCTGTCCAAGATTTTCTGCAATGATTATCTTTGCATTTGTAATAGAATCACACTGCATCCTATTGGGAGCCATTTCTAACATTGTGGTTACTACTGTAGTAGTGCAAAAGTAGTGCAGTTTCACACCACTGCAGATTAGACCTTTCGCCAGGACATGTCTCGAAATGAACTTTCCAGGCGATGGTACTTAGGCCATAATAAAACTATTGTCCACTCTGCTATTATGAGCTTCTGCAGAAGTAGCACGGTATCATAGGAGACTTGAACACACAATAATCTGTTAGATTGAAGTTAACTGATGGGCATACTCCACCACTGAGAAAATGAATAGAAAAGATAACAAAATCAATTGAAGGAGTGGAACGAGAGCTGATTGGTTTGTGTTGAAGGTCTTACTTGTCAAAATCTCTACTAAAGCAAGATGGTTCACGGAAATGTGTTTGGAAAGCCGAAATGGCAGAAAAACATTTGACTCTTGTTGCCCCTTATCTGAAATGCCAAGCAATGCTTGAGGTTTTGTTTGTTTGTTTGTTTTTTAACTCACTGGCTTTTGTAACTGTGATTACAGTGTGCACTCTGTCGGCGGCTGTTCCAATTTTGACTGTACTGAGACACCAAATGTCACTTTTATGACCAGCGTGGCAGCTGGCAGACTCTTAAACTCTCATTTTTTATCATCTGCTTGCCCTGAGTTAGATGTAAAAGCACACAGACCGCAAATGTCTCGCTAGCATTGGCCCGCCTGCGCTGCTACTACTGTGGATAAGTTCCTGGGTACATGGTTACAAGTTACCCCTTTAGAGAGCACTTACTGAAATACTTTTGTAGTACATTACCAAACTCTTGAACTTCACTATGGTTTGGATAATATGTTTGGGAAAGTAGCATGCTGTCTATCACCCAAGGCTTCCCTGTATACAAATTTCTCGTAACAGTAATAATAATAATAAAAAAATAATGCATTACCGCCATGGTGGGCGACTGGTTAGCACATGTGCCTCACAGTTCTGAGGACCGGGTTTCAAGTCCGGGTCCCGCCTGTGTGGAGTTTGCATGTTCTCCCCGTGCCTGTTTGGGTTTTCTCCGGGCACTGCGGTTTCCTCCCACATCCCGAAAACATGCAGGGTAAGTTAATTGAAGACTCTAAATTGCCCGTAGGTGTGAATGTGAGTGGGACTGGTTGTTTGTTTATATGTGCCCTGCGATTGGCTGACAACCAGTTCAGGGTGTACCCCTCCTCTCGCCCGAAGATAGCTGCGATAGGCTCCAGCACGCCCGCGACCCTAGTGAGGATAAGCGGAACGGCAGATGAATGAATGAATAATGCATAAGCATAAGAACAGTAATATAGTGCTTTTCTAGGCACTCAAAGACACTTTACAATTTCATGCATTATTTACTATTACTAATATTATTAACTCCTCAGTCACACCCTGGTGGTGGTAAGCTACTGGTGTAGCCACAGCTGTCCTAGGGCAGTCTGACGGAAGCGCGGCTGCCATTCTGCGCCTACAGCCCCTCCGACCCCCTCCAATCATCCGAGCACATTCATTCGTAGGCAATGTGGGTTAAGTGTTTTGGCCACGGACACAATGATGGCACGCTTGGGGATACGAACCGGCGACCCTCTGGTCTTACCCTCTGCGCCATGCTGCCGACAGTAAACAAATATTAATATGTCATGATTGTGAATGTCCGATAGTTTAAGTGCCCCCAGTGCTAAATCTTAATAGGTTGTGTAGCTCACCCTGAAAACTGCTTTCTCCAACCTCTCCTTAGTCTTCAGCCACTATTGGATTTTTGGTTTTAGCAATTCGATACTTGCCATTAGTCAGAACAGCGGTATAGTGTTTAGCACGGCTGGCTCACAGTTAAGAGGTTATGGGTTCAAATTAGGGCTGGGCGATAAATCAGTCAATATGTTTTGCGATATACACATGATCAATATCAATAGAAAATATATTTGATAAAAATGAAAACCACACTTTAAGGCATTCTGCAGGAGGCTCCTCATTTCTCTTTTTTCCAGGTCGCTGTCAATCTACTGTATGTGGAGGAGGGAGAACCTTGAGATCTACCCTCAGCCTCTCGACCCATCACGGCCCAGCTCAGGAAATTTGCTTACATCATCAAACTCACTCGGTAGCTCTTTTGTAACCTAGAAATAACCTGTTGAGTAACGATACATCGGGTTTCACCGTTGTGTCTCAGAACCTCTCTAAAAACAAAGAAGAACACCGAGCACTGTAACAGGACAAAATGTGTGTGGCAGTATGAGAAAAAATAGTTGACGAGAGGGAAGGTCACATCACTAGTTTAGCAGTATTTTCGATATTTAAAACCGAGGCTGTCTGTAAATTATACAGGATTATCGTCCCTACAAAGTCTGGCAATATGACCAATTTATTTTACTGTCTTAGCTGCTGACATTCAAGCCTGCCACAACAATGATTGTTCATGCTATGCATTACAGTAGCATAACAAACAACTTCTCTGGCGAAGGTACAACTTTAGGCAGGGTTTTCGTCACAAGTCAACAGTAGGTGTCGATATAATTGCCTGGCAGAGGATGAGGTTAAAGCGCGGCCTATTGAGCTCATTAACACATAAGCATTTATGTTGATTCTCAGCAAGAGTGCTCTCTGGGTTTGGGCTCACTGCAAAAAGTAGTTAGGGATTTCTTTTCAACACTCCACAAAACAAAGCCGTTAATGGCATTACAAAGGCTCTACTCACGGCCCCCTCAGTGGTTCTCGCGTTCCTTTCAAAGTGACACATTTCTGCACTGAAGTGTTGTTGGTGGATGAATACCCTAATTGAATAATTTGGGACAGAATCCACCATGATTACAGTGACACAAGTGTCTCTGCTCACCCTCCCAAACTGAACAAAAAAAGTGAGCATTTGTGCCCTTTAGAGGGACATGGGGGAGTGTTTTTGTTGTGCATGAATCACCGTTGAAACCGAGCCATTAAAGCGCAGTTAGCTTTAAGCTAAATAAGTACCGTAGTTGACGAGAGAAGAGGTGGCATGATAATAATGGCTTCCCTTTAGAAGGAGAGAGCAAAATAAAATGAAGGAATGGTCATTATTTCTGTTTGTCCAATCGTCTGCCAATCCACCCATATAAGTGTACATAATGTACATACCACCCACTTCACACGTAGAAATTATTTATGCATACATGCAATATATGTTTCAAAGGTTGTAGCATATACCAATGGACGAGACGTTAAAAGATCTTATGAATATGTGCACACGGCGAATAATTAATTGTACTGCATATGAATCCATAACACTAATAAAAGGGCAAACATACATGCAACATTTTTATGCTCCCCACTGGGGCTGTGCTGCATTTTAATTCAACATTTTATCAAGAGCGTTCTTTTGCATTGCGGTTTAGGCTGCATAATAGAAAAAATAAAATAAAATGCTTCAGTATTTGTTTTCCAAATGGTTGGCTTTGCAATTACCCTCGTAACTCCCATTATATTTTTCGACGGCATCGGAGAATAGGGAAACGCATTGAGGGAGTCCGCTCCCTGACAGCATTGTGGCTTTGATATAATTGCATGTCATGTGATGCTGCAGGGTGACAAATATGCACAGCGGTAAAGCCATATATGTTTGTAAAGGGACTCTTTTAAGATCTTCTAATTTAACACGTACTAACACAGATAAGAAGAAATGGGCTGCTTGATGCACAAGCAAAAAAACAGGCGCTCAGTAAAGAGCTTACCTCTACCAAGGCAGAGGTATAATGTGCGGTATAAGTGGGTGCATTTTTCATACTTTTTTTACACAAATAATACATTGCTAAAATAATTGATTGTGCTTTTTGCTATTTTCATATTAGTATGTCAGCATCATATGTAAATGCATTTTCTGCACATTTTCGTACGTAGATTTTCTGAATCATGTTTCATGGAGTCAGCTTAGTAGTAACCACCCCACCCCCCTTCATTTTTTAGATGCTGCCTTCCCCTAAAGTTCTCTGTTGCCTCCATGGGCATACAAATATAATAATAATACATTTCTATCATTGAGCCAAACTTCTTGACAATGAATTAAAAAAAAAGTACCAGAGGACAGCATGTTGGGCTCGGGAATATCACGATTCACAGTTCTGAGGTTCGGTCTTGGAATCTAGTGTAAAGTTTGCATTCTCTACCCGCGCTTGTTTTCGCTACATGTGTACGTACTACGGCTTCCTCCCACATTCCAAAACCATGCATTTAATGTTGATGGAATCCTCTAAATTGGGTAAATGTGAATGGTTGTTTGTTTATCTGTGTCCTGCGATTAAACTTACATAAGACCGGGTCAATTCCAGCGGACCGTCAATGAGCTTGCGCGGCCGACTGAGAAGCACTCAGAGGCGGCCAGGCGAGCGTGATGAACCGGTCTCTCCCTGGTTCTATTTTACTGTCCAAGTTTAGTGAGCTGGGGGCGTTTCCTTGTACAGAGACACGAGGTGGCGGCGGGGACTAAAATGAGGCTACATTCAAATACTGCTATCGGTTTGAAAACTTGTGTCATTGTGATTCTAATGAGGACAAGTATGATAAAAAAAAAAAAAAAAAAATTAAAATGGATGGCTTGACATACAAGCACTGGTTGGACAAACTGATGTGAACACAAACGCCTTCGCTATACAAGTTTTAAACCCCAAGTGCAACTTACATAATTACTTACAAATTATTTATGAAAAGCTCTTTAACTCCAACCCTGTTATTAATTGCAGCACGAGCAAGCGGCATCCATCAAGTTAAAAAGCTCGTCAGCTTTTAATACCAGTCTTTGGGTACAAAACATCTGATTATTCCGCCCTCCCGCCGACTGGGAAAGGACATTTGGTTTTACTTTGATGTCGTCGTTACAATCTCTCTACTCCAGCCAACCATACCTTGCATTGAGTCATCACAAAAAAGCAATTACCCTTCTCTAAATTTCTCCATGTTGTGTGGGAATAGCACCCTTGGTGGCCAGTGGCAGGATGGATGGTCTTGTGTAATAAAAATGGGGGGGGGTAAACAAATTAAAACACATAGGGAATTTCTTTTTTCTTAACTAAAACTTACGTAAGTTCCAGCTTGCGGACACCTGATTGCAGTTTGAGAACCACTGCACTAGACTGTCTTGTTGCGCACCGTATTTCCATGCAACTAATCACAGCATCGAGACAAAGTTGGTGTTCAGAGTGCACTCATTTATGATATGATGTACTCTTCTATGTTTCAAAGGCTGAGAGATGCACAAACACAACCTAACCAACGTAGAGGGAATATCACAGAGAGGCTAAAGAGAAACGGAGACAATGACAAAAGCGGGCCGAGGTTAACGAAGAGTAAAGACAAGGGCAGAAAGATTGTAAAGAGAGAAAGAGGGAGCCATTAGGACCTAGAAAAAAATACACACAGAGGAAATAAATGTTCTGTAAAGGGGACAGAAGGGGAAAGAGAAACAATGAAAGCAGGGGATAGGAGGAGGGCACGCGGTCCTGAAGAGGATGAGATGTAGGACAATGATAGATCATTTTATGGCAGCCTCAATTTGTCATGCTGTTATTGGGGGGGAAATGGAAGTGGGGTGCAGCGGGGAGAGCGCGAGGGTCCAGAGGTGGCGCCGTCAAGCCAGGAGGGAGCAACGGGAGGCAGATAAACTCGACACAACTCTCCACCTCTTTGCCGGACCGGCACGGTGGTCACGGTGGTCTGATAAAGTCCTGCGAACGTGGTCCACTGGGCTGACTCGTCACGCTTTTACAGTGGATAGACAACAGTGTGCAACATATTTACAACCAGGGTTGGGATGGTTCCTTTCAAAATGTATTCCGATATAGATTCTAGTCACCTGTTAAGAAATGTAGCCAGTAACGTAATCCAAGTACCATAATGTTAACGTAATGTAACTGTATTATGTACTCCAATAGGAAATATGCTAATAAAGACAAATGAAATTAAATACAGTTATAATGTGTCACGGTCCCTGACCTCTTTATGGACTCGTGGGACAGGTCACATGTGACTCAAAACATTGCCTGCAGAGTAATTAAGGTTTCAATGTCACTATAAGTCGTCCTATGGAATCCAATGTGCATATTTTCATGAGGTGTTAAACGATCATAGTATGTATACTGGATGTGATATTTCAAATCAGTAGTTTTGTCTTTAAAAAAAAAAAGAATAAATAAAAAAATATATATAAATAAATAAAGTAAAATGAATGCTAGTCTTTGCCTGAGTCATTTGTCATTGCCTTGGGCTTTTTCTTGCACTTTAAACTCAGCCAGTCTATTGTAATTGCCTGATATAGGTATATAGTTGGTGTACTTGATAAATTTCTTTGTTGTAATGGAAATTTACCACAACAGACTGCTGCATGTCATCAGATACTAATGTGTTTGTCTTCAGAGTTGAAGTAGCATGCGGCCCATCACCCAAGGCCAACCCTGTACACAATGATCCATGTAACTGTAAAGAAATTATATCTCATGATCACGAGTCTCCTATAAGTGGCCGCACTTCAGCATGAAAAGAACTCTAGTGCACGCTGCTCTTTTGAGTCCATCATTTTCATCCTCTGCCTTTTTCTTTTTTCCCCCACATTTGTTTCATCAGTTCAATACTGACCTCAGAGCAGTACGGTGTGCTAGTGGAAAGCATGTCTGCCTCACAGTCTGGAGGTAATGGGTTTGAATCTCACCTCAAGTCTTCTTGTGTGGTGTTTGCATGTTCTACCCTCTTTATTATTACTTTGGGGATTTAGTTGATCAGAGAACACAACAATGAGCACAAGAACAGTCCAGTTGCCTTGTTTCAACATTTGCGGATTACCATGACCTGGATGACTGAGAATCTATACAGGTATTCAATTTACAGATTGGCTCCAGTTAACCTGCAACCCGGGTGAGGATAAGCGGTAAAGAAAATGGATGGATGGACAAGGGAAAAGAAAAGCTATGTCATGCACTGTCATTTCTGCCTGCCTTAAGGCTGCTGCACAGTGAGTGACGCAGCCGAGCCCGATTGAACTGACGCACAACAGTGTGCGTGGTTTGGCAACAAAATACATTTCTAGGTTTTAAGCGAGCGAGACAGAACGGCCGCCGCGCCAACCCTAAGCCATATGAATACAGCATATTAAGTATCAAATGTGTTTTCCAACAAAAACTATATATTTTTTAATTATTATATATTAACAATTTCTAATGTGGCTGTGAATGAAGAAGAGAAGGTTGTGGACAAAACGTACGCTCGTTGTCCGGGTACGGACCGCAGACATTTGAATTAGCCATGTCTTCTCGACCAATTACGTGAGGCGGACACGCCGACTTTGAGGATTTAATTAACGACTTCACAAAATCCTGTCAAGAAGATGCAACAGGAGAGGCGCACTCTGTTGGCGTCGCCACACAAGTCTGGTCTGAATATAAACGTGAAGTAATGTCACGTTGCAACAGAGAAAAATCAAATTTGCTTTTTGATTTGCAATTGGCTAAATATCTCTTTGTTCCACTTTTAAGAAGAGCAAAACATTTGATAATCGACAATTTTATTAAATCACCCTCATTGTGCACTGACACACTTCTGAGTGCTATTGTTCCGACAATACCTTTCTACATTACAAAAGGAAAATAAGTTCTCTATAAATGTTATCTGCTGTTCATTGTAAAAGCCTTTTAAATTCAAAGTGAACCCAATCAATATTCTCTTTTCACTCATTTCATGTTCAGAAAGACTGACAGCACCACCCACAACTACTTTTTTCACAGGTCTGATTGGATTTACACTGCACATGGCTCTAGTGACACAATTCCCATTTCTGGCTCTCGGTATTGGGATATGCGCCATGGCAGCATAAATAGAAAAGAAAAGAAAAAAAATGCATGGATTTGGATATCTTCAGTTGCAAATAAGGACTTTTCCAAATGTGGACACAAATCTGATACATCTGATATCTGCTAGTTCAAGTGAAACAAAGCACATAGATCAGATATAATATAGTTTTTTTTATTTTTTATTCTGTGTTGTCATTGCCTGATGTTGGCGCTCGTGAAGTTATTTACATGCTCCTTATTCACTGACCTAGAATGGAAACGTACCTAAACTACAATCTAACATTTAGTAGACATGTTTCCCAAGAATTCCCCTGATAAAGACATTGCTTGGATGGCAGCATATGTGGCTCCAAAACCTGTATGAACTTTGTATATACATATTCCCCATTACAAGTTTACATGGAGGTGTCCATTTCAAATAAGTGTGTGTGTGTGTGTGTGTGGGTGTGTGTGTGTGTGTGGGTGTGTGCGTGCGATGCCCAGTTACTGTGCCCTCTCTGTCAGGTTAATGAGTCATGCTGCCTTTGGCCTTCTTCATTCCATCTAAAGAGGGAAGAAGGGAAGTAGCAGGAGGAGGGGGGATCTATGGGTGCTAATACACCTGTGATGCATGCTGGGATATTTTTAGCCTGCAAAAAGCAGCGTGTCAGATAGAAGCTGATGACGTTTGATATTCTTTGACGCTACAGGGGCAACAGTGACGACAGCGTCAGGAAGGCAGGAAATGAAGATGGTCTGGGCTTTAGGGGCGTATTAGCTGTAACTGCAGAGAGATGCTGCAGGTGAAATTTGTTTTCCCCAGATCTCTGCTACGCTTTGATAACATACAGATGCATCAGATAGTAAGGAGTGATAATAGGTGTACTGAAGTGCGACAGAGCAGAAATCAAAGTCTTTTCTCAGAGTTTGTACTGGGAGTGTATGCTCCAGGTCATGTAGCAAAGTTAAGTGGCTAACTGTCCATTTTTCCACATTAGTGCTTTCCACCAGCTGAATGACGACGAGGCACGTTACTGAAAGGAAACTGTTGTTGAAAGTTATTGTAACTGACGTGCTGATGTTGTTCTTTTTTTGCACCACAATGCATTGCTTTGTGTCCTTTTATAAGCGCTCAGGTCAGGGGCGACAAATTGCCAGAACACAAAAAAGCCATCATGCCCGTCTTGTTCCCTGAATAGTAATACATGTGTCAACCAGGGCTTCTCCTTAAAGAGACAACCACAAGCATTTGTGACACTAACACAAATGAGTCCTTTGAATCAACAGAATTGTGAGAAAACGTATCAAATTCAAGCATCGCTAGGAGTTAATTTTTGTTCAGAAATTTCAAGACATATCTCATGACAAAAGGTGGATTTCAAATGCAGTCACGCGTGTCCGCTTCTAATAACCTTTGTGTTTTAAATCCTAAAGTACTCGTCTGTTTCTCTTATGCAACCTACAAAGTGCAATAAAACTGTCAATCTCAAGAATTTTCTCATCGGCTGATTTTACTTACAATGGTTAAGATCATCGCCTACCACCGTGGGGGACCTATGTTCAAGTCCCCGACTGGATCATCCGCCAACATCCCATGGACTCACGGCTGTGGTGTCCTTGAGCAAGACACTGATACCCGAAATGCTCCCCGGGCGCTTCAGCTGCCCCCTGCTCCAGTGTGTTCCACTAACGTGTATGTGTTCACTGTGATGGGTTAAATGCAGAGAACTAATTTCGTGTGCATGCATGCATGTTCATGACAATAAAAAGTGTTTCTTCGTCTTCGGGCGAGAGGCGGGATACACCCTGGACTGGTCGCGAGACAATCGTAGATTCATCGTAGATTGTTAATACATGATATCGGAATATAATCCAAAAACAGTGTACAGTATATTGTTCTTGGTATTGTTAACAAATAGCATACATTTATTTATTTTTTAAAAACTTTTTTGCAGTTTGATATCCCAAGATTCTTCGATATCCTTTAATCTCTCAATACAGTTGGGTAACGTGGGAACCTAAATAAACCACACCACATTGAACGCATCGGCTGGAGCGAGCCATGCTACACATACAGTAAATCTCCTGCAGTCTCGTAATGAAACAGTGTACAAATAATTCAATACTGTACTTTAACAGAATTTTCACATATCAGTTTCCCCCATCTATCCATTTTCTGAGCCACTTCTCCTCACTAGGGTCGCGGGCGTGCTGGAGCCTATCCCAGCTATCATCGGGCAGGAGGGCAGGGTACAACCTGAACTGGTTGCCAGCCAATCGTAGGGCACATACAAACAAACAGCCCTACAAACAACCATTCACACTCAGATTCACACCTGCGGGCAATTTAGAGTCGTCAATTAACCTACCATGCATGTTTTTCGGGATGTGGGAGGAAACCGGAGTGCCCGGAGAAAACTGAGGACTGGGGATTGAACCCCAGTCCTCAGAACTATGAGGCAGACGTATCAGTTTCCTTTATTCTTTATATTTCTGGTGACTTTCACTTTAATGCCATTACATTTCCTATACTTTTACTCCAATACATTTCCCCTAACCATCTTCGTTACTCGTTACTACAAAATAAAATCCAAAGAAATTGTTTGTTGAGGTAATGCCTGAACAGAGGAGCACAAAGTGGAATAGTCCTGCCTGTAATGATAACGTAGGGATATCTGGAAGGGAAGTTGATGAAAATGAGTGGTAGGTGTTCATAAAGTCTTTATATAAGCATATCTGCTTGAGGCCAGCCGACGTCAGTGTTGTGTGATGGCCAGACTACCCCAACAGTTTTTTGAATACTTTTATTTTTACTTCAATAATTATTGTAAATTGGGTAAGTTTGATATCAGAAAATGACTGGATACTTAAGTAGAGTAAATCTCACATACTTTAAGACTTTATTTAATACAATATTCTACAGGTCTACCAAAATTATTCTCTTTTACTCACGTATCATTTCATGTACTTTTTACAAGACAGGTCTTCTGTATTTACTTCTTAGCAGGAGACACTCCAGGATATGCCCGGCTTCTCTCGCCAAAAAATGATAAATACAATTTAAAGAAAATCCGCTAGCATAGGCCAACTCACTCAAGTGCAATGGAAAATGGATGGATGGATTTTACTCAAGATGAGACTGAGGGCAGGAAGAAAACAGACTGCTGCTGCAAAATGAAGACTGCGGAGTAGGACTCTATGCTATTGTTAGCATGTGTGTTTACTTTTGTCATTTTCCAGCCTTGTATCAGCAAGCAGCAGTGGTATTCTGTACATCATCTGTGTGTTAGGTAGCTCAGCCCTATGCGATATTTCACATACAATACTTTCTATGCACTCATATATTTCCTCCATCAACCCAGACTTATTGGAAACGCACTGAATTTATTTTAATAAGGCGGGGCAAGTGGATAAATGCTGGTCTCACACTGTTGTACCGCAGCACTTACTTTAAGAGTTTACCATCAGTACAGTCTATCCATCCATTTTCAACACCGCTTATCCTGGTTAGGGTCTCGGGGCGCCGGAGCCTATCTCAGCTGACTTCGGGCAAAAGGCGGACTACACCCTGAACTGGTCGCCAGTCAGTCGCAGGGCACATATAGGCACGGACAACCATTCACACTCACATTCACTCCGTCACTGAGTGGGAACTGAACCCACGCTGCCCGCACCAAAGTCAGGCGAGTGTACCACTACACCATCAGTGACCCAGTACAGTCCAATATTTTCTTAGTGCTTGCATGTCTTATTCCCTTTAAGAGAAATACAGCTGGGACAACGACGGGCCCAGTTGGCCAAGATGGTCCATAAAGTCACATATTGAGAAACGAGCGGCAACTTCGGTACTCAATAAAAGGCAAAAGTAAAACAGCAGCAGCCTGCTACCAGCGGTCCAGCACAGGCCATCCAAGCTCCTTAAATGTGCTCCTGCAGTATCTTACACCATCCAAAGTGTCAATAGTACACTGACATTCTTGTTAATTCACCACATACCATACATAAAGTGATTACACAGTAATTAACTAGTTTCCACTGTATCATGGGATTTTGGTTGAAGTCACACAGAGTGTTACTGTATTTAGCATGCAGCAGAATTGTGAAGCTGTGTGCTCCCAGCATGCATTGCGCCACAAAATGTTGAACTGTTGCATAATAAAGACGTTAATCCCTAATGTTCATGAATGATAAAGATACGTAACATTGATCGTGTGTTTATGTTACCAGTAGTTCATTGAATGCGTGTCTTATTTAACTCTCACGTTACATGTATGTTGGACTTTTTATTTTTCATGAAACCCTGACTGTGTGCCATAGAGTCAACTGCTAAATGAAGCTAAAATAAGCATTACCTGACCTCGTTCTTCTGTGAGCCAAAAGAGCTCCCATTTATACCATGTGTAACTCATCAACACCGCAATGAATGGAAACATTGATTTGACTCTGTTGTCAGTAAGTTATTGCAATTCAAGTTTACAGGAACTTACCGGTAACAGTGTTGTCAGTATCCTACTATAAAAACCCTATGAAATGTCTAACAGTGTAGATACAGCAAACCCCCAATGTTCACGGAGGATTGGGACCGATCCCTGCCGCAAATAGCGGAAATCTGTAAGTAATGGACGCCCACCCAAAAAAAAGGTTTGTAATTCCCTATAAAGGCCACACGATGGCAGCAAAGCATTTTTTTTTCTTTTTGACAAGTCTATGGTCTGATAAAGTGAAGGTCCTCCCCTCAGTTCAACATAGTTGCTTGGCACAAAGATGAAATCAGATTGCACTAAAGCAATCTATAGACAAACCTTTGGTTTGAGCATTAAAAACAGTAGGTAGGTGAGGTTTTCAATGAATAACAGATGATAATCGGCGACATGGCAAATTTGCGAATGCTCAACCGTGAATTTGGGGAGGTTCACTGAAAAGGGCTTTGCTGAGACAACTATTTACATTTTTTTTGGTGCTCTTTCTATAGCACTTCATGATTTCAAAAGATGGCGCCAAAGCCTTGTCCAATGAGAAAATTGTAATTGTTGTCTAGGAAGTATTTTTTTTCAAGTTTTATTTTTCTGAAATCATCTGTAAGCCATTTATTTTCAAGGGTTTGCGTTTGAATTAAAGTGTTTCCTATCTTAGTTTGTGGTATATATTGATACAGTTTGAATTATTAATACTGTATCGGCAATTATACAAATTCTTAGCGGCATCAGTTACTCACGTTTTTTCAAGGCAGGGCTTGGTCCCAACCCCCCGGGAATAGCTCGGGTTTACTGTATTTATTTTATAGAAAAATAAATTTCAAGTTTTCTCAAACAGTTAAATATTTGTTTTGATAGTAAACAAAAGCCAGAAGATTCAGTATTTCCTCAACACAACACGTATGAGTCATAGATTTTTATTTGATTGACATTTAAAAAGTGCAATAATGACACACCACAATGCATCGCCAGTCTTTCGCCGTCTTTCGGCGTGTCGGAAATGATTGTCGCGTTGACTTTTACTGCTGCACTGAGAAAACAGATTTTTTAAACTGTCACGCCGGTAGACGTATAGACATAATTACCTTTAAAATGATTCACTGTATTTGTATAATTTTTGTATTTCTTCTGTACGACTCACACAAGAGCAGCTTTCACGCCTATGGGGAGGTAATGGTGGTGAGGGCTGTCAGAAATCTTTAGTTGGATATTAACACAATGGAAAGAGTTCATTCAAAAATGATACAGTATATGCTAAAGAAGTTGGGTCGGTCAGACTCAAATCACGCTCAATCTTTTCATCCCTCAGCAAAACCCTGTCTCTTTAAAGCATTCATCTTATCACAATAAATCAAATAATATTAATTACTTAATGACTAACATAACAAATACATTGTAAAAATAAACTGTCTATTCATGTTTTGAAATAATACTACTGTAGTACGTGCAATCACTGTATATAGTACAGGAAGTCCTCGAATTGCGAACGAATTCCGTTCCTACGCTGGCGACGTAAAACGATTTTCCGCGTAAGTCGGATTTCACCGTTAAAGTCGAAATTTACGGCGAAACACTTCTGTTACGGGTATTGTCCCACGTGATTGTGACAGCAAGCTCAGTGTGTGTGGGCGTGTGCGTCGATGTGTGAGTGAGACGGGACTGTGAAGGAGGAAGGAGTGCGCGCCGGTGCGAGTGTGTACAGTGGCAAGTGTAGTGACGGCGACCGGGGAAGAGTAGCGATTAGCGGAGGACCCGTTGACGTTGAATGTGCAGAGGAGCTAAAAAGCCATTAAAGAAGCAAATCGGTGCTTCGTGCCTTTATTGTTGCCGCCACCCAGCTCAGCTGCGCAACGAGAGAAGGGAGTTAACCCCTGCATCTCCCGACCACGGTCAGGTGACCGTAGCAGGAAAGGTTAACACTTCGTATAAAGAAACTATAATACATTAAGATAAAAAAATAAGATGCTGTACTTACCATTACTGCTGAGAGTGTGAAAAATGGCAAAGATACTCCCCACGCACAAACACAGACAAGCACTATGCACTAGCTAAGCAGAAACACTATGGTGCTGGGACAAAATGGCGGACGAGGCGCGGGCGTCGTAAAGTCGAAACGTCGTAGGTCGAGTATGTCGTAACTCGAGGACTTCCTGTATTAGTAAAATGTACAGCATCTTTTACTAGTACGGTTTCCTATTCAGTTCCGCATGTCACATTCCGTTTTCACAAATTTGCCTAAAGCATTATAATCATTGCTGGTGAAAATATAAATGACTCTCTCTTAAAAGCCAGAAGAATCCACTAGACTACAAGAATAATAATCATTTGTCGAGTTACCCCCTACCCTCTAAAGATGAATACTCTGAGCAGCTCACTTGTTAATTGGGGAGTGACTTGGTATCTCACAAAACCGGTCACGTCTTTTGCACCTACATCAAGTGCTAAGTGATTTTACAAACGCTCGCTACTACAAGCCAAGGACGCAGAAGCAACGTCGGCGAGCTTGAAAATGCCACTTTGCGACTCCCGCGGGAGGCTGGCGTGACTCGGCAGAGGGGTCGCCTCACATGAGGGGTGCACAGAGCCGTCAGGTGTCAAGGAGGGAGGAGAGACTGAGCTGACACCAGACGCCGCACCCACTCACGGGCGATGTGAGAGGAGAGACGATGTGGCAAGTGCCTGGCTGGCTGGGCCCAGACACAAGAGGCGAGGATTCCGTGAATCGAAACATGAGAGACGACATGAGCATCATGAGGACAAAAAGGGCGAGGAAGGAAAGACATGGAAGGATGATGTCATGCTAATCATTAGGGTTAAGCACTTAAAATAGATTTAAGGGTCCAGGCCAAAGTCAGACTCAGGAAAAACGTGACTTCTTAAGCCTGATGCATTGTGCGAGATAGACAAGTGACCTTGACAAGGATTAGATGCGTCGAAGCAATGAATGAAAATTGGATAGAGTACGAAAAGGGACTGTAATGGAGCTGAAAAGTCATCAACCTCAAACACTAACAATACTTAGAGACATATTGTGCATTTGTTTTCACAATTTAAAACAGCTTGCAGGTTTCTTAATTTCCAAAAAAAAAAACATAAATAAAAAATGTAAAAAGTCAAAATACAGAATACTTACACACTCCAGTTGACCCCTTGATTTTGGGGGAGCGCTTCTGTCTAATACAAATGCGAATACAGCTTTGTTACCATGACGACCAGAGGAAGAGCTAGGGCATTGCGACAAAGTGAGGGCTACTCAGTGTTGCCAATTTAATGACTTTTATTATTGATTTTTTTTTTTTTTTTTTTTTTTTATAAAAGAGAGACTAGCACTAAATCTAGTGACTTCTTGTGGTGTTATTGAGAGAGTTCTGGAGACTTAATGTTCACCCCTTTTCAGCCCTCCCCCTGTTTTTGTTACCATGACATCCAGGGGCGGAGTGTTGCAACTAGGCAAGCAGTTTACTATCTAAAGAGAAAATTGAGCCGCCAAAGAGACAGAAGGCATCGGTTGTATTTTCACTTACGGAGGCAGCACTTCATCACCAAACGGATGAACTACACTTTGTCAACCACACACAAATACTCCTTCTACTCCACTTTACATTTTGTACATTTTCAGTGCATGCTGGTTATCAGAAGCTAACTAATTGTTATATGTCTTAACATTGCCTGTTGGCTTTGACATGGTCATGCTTCTGTGCATGCTTGAAAATGGTGAATCTTCCCCCAGCCTGGGTCATGTGGCGAGAAATGCAGAGTGGGGCGGTTTTCATGTAATGTGTCAAAATATTAACCCACAATTCAAAGACGGGGAAAAAATCTGAAATAGGCAGCCAATAAAAGATTTAAACTTGGATGTGTAATTTCACATTTGAAGGACAGGCAGACACTCCAGAGAACCAACTGTTTGAATGCAGGCAATTAAAAATTCCCTTTTCCATAATATGTCCACTTTAAGGCTGTCATTGTGTGTCATCTGTAATTAATTTGCGATAAGAAGCTATCCAGCAACTTTTACCTAACATGCTCAAGGCACCATCTACATCATTGTCATTCCTCACTCAAATTTTCCATGCACTTCATACCCTTCCCAACATCCATCAGTGTCTCACCTGAGCTCTCTGACAACAGGTATTAATGAAGCTCAGATGGATTATCAAAGCTGGGAGCACGTCAAATAATTCAACGTATTCACAGAGGCGTTCGGGAGCTGGCGTCGGAGCGTGACGCCGGGGCTTATTGCCCAGGACGCCTCGTATGAATTATAAGAGGGAAGACAGAGAATGTAAACGGGGTAGATTAAACAACTTTGGGAGAGAAATAAAAGAAGGGAAGAAAAGACTATGGTTTTAAGTGCAAAAACGAAATTCGTGTAGTGCAAGCAAAGCTCAAAGCCAGGTCATTAATAAAAAGTAGTACATTTTCACACAGTGAGTGATGTCTTTGGAAGGGTTTCACTTCCATGTTCATCAATCGGGACTCACAAGTCAGCTTTTTGACTGACTTTTTCTGTCACTGGGCTACTTGCCAAACAGGATACAGTACACATAAGGAAAGCACAAACATGGCTAACTTTTACCACAAAAACCCTATATGTGAATGTCATTTTAAAAGGGCAGCGGTGTGATATATTTCCTTTTACTCATGGCAGTAAAGCCTACAAAAGTCTGGTGAGAACCAACCGGCTCCGAGATGAGATGGATTTCAGCAAAATGTCACATCTGAAAGACAAGCGTCTAATGATTCTTTGTCTATTAGTGCTCTGTGACTGGCATGGGCCCAGTCAAGGGCATACATCGCTTCTTGCCTAAAGTCAGCTGGGATAGAGTCCAGCTCCCTTGTGACTCTAAAATGCACTGAAAATAAGCTAGTAATTACAAATTTACGAGATAGGGACATTGTATCATAATGTTCCAGTGACAAAAGTTGAGGATTTGGATTCGGAAAGTATTCCTGACTACTATAGAGATATATAGAGTGGATTTTATGTTAATTCTCTCAATTCTGACAACTACAAAACTTGTGCATCAGACTCTTTGGAAGGGAAATGTATGCATGGATCAGCCAAAGACAAATGAATTGGAATAGAAATTCATAGGTTTAACGAAGCTTCGCCTTAGCAGGTACTTGCACTCTCCTCCAAAATGAACTGAACGGTGAGGCCAATTTCAATGTTTACGCATTTAGTTCCAAGTATTTGCATTTGTATCTGATACACAATTTAGAGAATAACATTATTTGTAAAGAAAGACTACATTCTTAGGCGAGTAAATGTTTTGGAACAGACCGCCTTAAAATCAAGACTTCATATTTGCTTGCAAATCATTTGCTTGCATCAAGCTTACGACCCATGGACATCAAACTTTTGCAAGTAAAATTAATACTCTTTACGCTTTAAATCTGGGAATTGACTTGGCACTCTTGTTCTCATGTTGGTGACACTTCTAATTGTAAAATAATAATAATAATAATAATAATAATAACTATTCTGAACCTGAGCATTCTTCTATTGTGATGGTTCTCCGGGCCTTCACTACAGCCTCTTTCAGTCGTCAGTTGTAAAATTCATGCTCAACAGGATTTGAGTCCGGAGATTTACTTGTATTGTCATTCCGATACTTTTAATCATCTGAAAAATGTGGTGTTTCATTCTAAATATTGCTATATTAATTTGTGCTTCAGCTGTAGATCTAAATACCTGAAAGACAAAATACAAATGTTCCACTTATGTCTCATTTTCCTCTTTTGACGTAATACCCAAATGTTTTTAGTTTTTAGAAAGTAAAGAATTTGGCTTTACTGTTCTAAAAGTTAGAGGGGAGTGTAGTTCTCCAAACTAGCGGACGTAATACGGCCCTAAATACCTCAATTAGACAACATGTTTAAATATGTAAACCGCCTGCTAAGATGCTAACGTGTAAGGTTGCATTATTCGCAGTTTCTGGAGTAGTCTGAATTATTGTACTGTATTCTCCTGCCCTCACATCACTGACAATAGATCCTACCTGGTGGATGAACACCTGTGCTCCTCGGGGGCTCATGAGCAGCACGGCCCGCCGCAGAGTGTCCCGGTAGCGGTTGAGCTCCTCGGTGCGCAACGTGTTGAAGAGATCGTTGAAGACCCGGCTAACGTTGCGGTCGACCCGCTGCAGGGAGACGTCCAGACCCAGACGAGAAGCCTGGTCCATGAAGGTCTGCAAACCGCGGATATCTGGCGGGAGAAAAGATAATAATGTTACGTTTAAATTATGTTGTTGGTAGCCACGCCAATCACGTTTTAGGCTACTGTGGTCAAAACGGGATGGACATGACGTAATGTCGGGGGGATGGGACGTTTAACCGTGACAGGCCATGATTGCCATGGACACCTGGCCAGATTTTTAAACTGTCCACAAATTTGCCACAGCAGTCACGGTGCAGATCACAAACCAGATCGGCCGCAGTAATATAATGTGAACGCAATAAAACGTGACAGTACCAAATAGGGCATTACAAAACTTGGAGGCGGTCTGTAGTGGGACAAAAAGTACGGAAAGTATTCAGAACCCCTTATACGGAAAGTATTCAGACCCCCTTAAATGTTTTCACTCTTTTTTATATTGAAGCCATTTGCTAAAATCATTTAAGTATTTTTTTTCCCACATTAATGTACACACAGCACCCCATATTGACAGAAAAAAACAGAATTGTTGAAATTTTTGGAGATTTATTGAAAAAGAAAAACTGAAATGTCACACAGCCATAAGTATTCATACCCTTTGCTCAGTATTTAGTAGAAGCACCCTTTTGAGCTAATACAGCCATGAGTCTTTTGGGGAATGAATGATGCAACAAGTTTTTCACAACTGGGTTTGGGGATCCCGAGTTAAATATATGAGTGTCAAAACAAAGGGTCTGAATACTTATGGCTGTGTGATATTTCAGTTTTTCATTTTTAATAAATCAACTAAAATTTCAAAAATTACCTTTTGTTTCTGTCAATATGGGATGCTGTGTGTAAATTAAGGAGAAAAAAATGAACTTAAATGATTTTAACAAATTGCTGCTATATAATAAAGAGTGAAACATTTAAGGGGGTCTGAAAACTTTCCTTACCCACTATATGTATTTCCTGGACATGTCTCAGTCCTTTCAAGTTATGTTTCATTCCACTGTGTTTGGTATATTTTTTGTCCTGGTTTTCCACATTGTTCTTCTTCTTATGACAAGCTAAATTTTGTCGCGTTAAATTTCAGCACGTCCTGGCTTGTGACAGTTTACGGGCCCAGCAGGAGATCTTTTTTCCAGTCTGCCGTGGGGCCAAACATCCTCCAAAGCTGCATGGTATCCACTGTCATCTGGAAAAAGCCTTGATAAAACATGAAAAATGTGTAAGACCTTGATCAGACTGTAAGAAACGTGAAGGACCCCATCAAATCGTGACAGCCCGGGGTGGGAACATACTGGCCTCTGTGGTAGACCGCCGGCCGAACTGTCGTGCGCCTTTGAGCCTTCGGGACTCAGCGGCCCCTTTCCCCAACGGCCTATCATGACTACCGTGATGGACTGTGAGAAAACAGCAAAACCTGAATACTGAAAAAAATAAAATAGCCACAATCCCATGGCACACTATGTTTCGAGGGAAACGGGGCTGCCATGGCATTAGAAATTCAGTTAGCAGGTTGTGCAAAATAATTGAGGCAACCTTGTAGAAGGGGTGGTGCATGGAAGAAGGAAGAACACATTAAAGTTTCATAAAAAAAAAACAGGTGCAGCTACCCGAACTTATTTGAATGGCACCAATGGCATCATCAGCATTAAAAAAACAAATACAAATATGACGTTCCACTGATTTTGCAGTCTTGCACATTGTGTGACATTGTAATTATGAGAACTAGCACAATACCGTACTGCATATTTAAACAATCAATGTGCAGCGTAAGCCTATCCCTCCATTTTCTAGGCTTTTCGCTCCCTTTTCCATCTAGTCAACCCCAGTTACTTTTACTCATTAAATGTCATTTATTCTCATTATCACAAGAGAATCAATAAGATAGAGAAAGTGTATTCGTGATTTCAAAGGTCGGTAGATAAATCTTCACTCCTGCTCTCTGTGGAGATGGCATCCCGGCAGTGATGCGTTTAAAATTTCAGCGAGAGATGTAATTTTCCTCCTCCCACAACAGCGTCTCTTTCATCTCTTTTTAGGATAGTTTACTGTGTCTCTTGAAATATGAGAAGATGCCGCTTTAAAGCAAATATTAAAATGAAATGTAAGCTGTACATAATGAATCACGTCATTAGACACTTTCGTACAGTTCACTGTACTGTATTTCTAGGAATGGCTCCAGGGCAGATTTCGCTCTCAAAACCAAAGTATGACAAAACAAGTGTTATTGTCTTTGGGTTCCCTCCGGTCAGCAGGGGATGAGACTTCAGGCACTTCCAGTTACCATAGCCATTTGTTTTTGTTTTTTAATTTGTTTAATTTTTATTTTATTGTCCCTTATGGGTAAATTCAATCATAAACAATATGAACTATAATTTCTTATGAGCATTTATGGCCATTATCCATTGTTTTCACACTAAAGTCTTAATAAAAGGTGTAGAACTGAAATTATTACAGAACCCTAAATATCCACGTGTAAGAGTGGTTGAAATAACTGGGGCTATTAATACCAAGACGGTGAGGGCGGAGCTATGTCATAGAAAAGAAAAAAGTGAGCCTCCGTAAACATTTGATTGCTCGCACTGCAGCTCTGCTTACCTTGTGGCTTTGACACGATAACGCAGCAGTGTAGGCAGGCAGCTGTTTAAAAATGGTGGCTCTTCACCCGGCTTAGCATCAAGTCATGGACGGAGAAACCCGGTGTGGGGGCGGGATTATATAAATCAGCCCAATTTTGACGCCTTAATTCAGCAAGAATGGTTCACTTTAGACACATTTTTGGAAATAGGCAGATAAAATATTTGGTTATTCAATTTCACACTTGACGGGCGGTCAGGCACTCCAGAGACCCAACTACTTGTATACAAGCAAATAAAAAGTCAAATTTGCATTATATATATTATTTATATTCTTATGTTTTGTAAGATTATCCTACACACATTAAGAGTGGATTTGTCCCAAGTAAATTGACTGTTCTGTAAATGTTGTACTAGAGCGGCTCCAACTACCGGAGACAAATTCCTTGTGTGTTTTGGACATACTCGGCAAATAAAGATGATTCTGATTCTGATTCCGGTATAGGGTCCGAAAAAGACTGGGGCCGAAAATCTTAAATATTAAAAGTGTTCAATATTTACAACCAAAAATCTTGGTGTGTGGGGAAAGACGACGACTCCCGTGTCGTGACTCCTTGAATTGTGACGTGAAACGGAACATGGCCAATCAAGAAGCGACCTGACAGAGGAACAAGGAAGCGGCCATAAACAAACATGTCCTACCGGATGTCGTATTTTGTATTAGTGGGGTCACCAGACAGACATAAGTATTTTCCAAAGCAAGTCTTTTTTGATAACATCATCATTGTACAACACTCCCGCCTCCGGTGCTTTGGCAACACTTGGGAAATATCCGCTCTACATATCCTGGATTCTAGAATGGAAAACAATCCTTAATTTTGTAGTCTTCCTTACTGATAATATCAGAGCACATCTCATTCAATACTACCAAAACTGTTAAATGGTTGATTTTTTATCATCATGTGTGGGTCTGTAACAGATAATCTTTTAAAATTTGACAAATCCCTCTGTGTGTACCTTGCCTAAATCACATACTGTATGTGCAAGTCATAAATTCATGCAAGTCCTTTAACGTTTACATTTCAATCAAGTCCCAAGTGACTGCGGCAAAAATCAAGCAAGTCAAGCCGGGTCGCCACGAAATTTCAAACAAGCCGAGTCAAGTCATTGCTTGGGTTAAGCATGTCACAAGTCAAGTCATACAAGCTTGCTGAGTCAAGTTGAGTCTCGTGAATACCGAGTCAAATTCAAGTCCAGTCTGTCATAGATTTTAGCCAAGCAAGTCCTAAAATTGGTGATTTATGTCTATGTCAAGTCAAGTCACGGGACTCGAGTCCCCGACATGTGCCTTTCAAATGTTTTTTAGGCTTTTTAAAACAGTCCCTCCCGGGCTTTATTTTCTTTTAGAATTGTATGACAAACAGGCTCAGATGTGCATGCATTTTGTTCTTTAGCCTTTCTATATGTAAGCGTGTGTTTTTGACTGCAACATTTATGCGTTGCAGTTCTTGGAGCTGTGATGAGCACACAAATATGATCACAGGAAAATCAATAAACAGCGGGAGTGCGCCAGCGCTAATTGAGTTGATGTTTAGCTGCTCAGGGCAATGTATGCAAATGGTCTTAAATGCGTTTTTTGACTTAGTCCTGTCGCCAAAGCGACATAATGGTGGGTCATTGTCACTGCACTGCCTGACCAGAGGCTAAACTAAAACGATATATGACCAAGCACCCTACCAAAGCACGTCTTTGCAGAAAGAGTGCAAAGCGCACGTTTGCTGTTTTGCCATTTAAATTTTAGGTGCTGCTGCATAAAACTGTTCAATGTGCAGAACAAAACATGAAATCAATTTGTCAACTCCGAAGCAGTGCCAAGCTCAGTAAATTGAAGTGGCCACACTCCACGGCGCTACTTTGAATTGAACGGACATTATCTTGGACACTTTTTTGACGGAGCACAAACATGATTTGTGATCTAATCGCCATTCCCTCTGGCCTCACGAGGTGACTGAAATTAATATATTTTGGCAAAATTATTCATCATAGTAATACACTGTGATAACTGCACCAAGGCTCCTGTTATCAGTAAAAAGATGTTGGTTACACACCAAGCCCACACAGCGTAAAGTTGAATGAGATGTGACGAATTACCACTACACCTACATTGTGTTTCTCAATGGCCATATTGCCAAATTTTACAAGTGCTCCTTCAGTGTTATTACCTCCCCCGAGCGGAGGGAGGGACTGGTTTTATGAGTGGGTACTTTTGTTTACAGTGTTTTAGTCTCTAAAAACATGGTCGTTAGTTTGGCAATAGGCCATAGAGGCAACCAAAAATGATGGAGTTCAGATTATTTTTTTCCAAGAACTATTGCATCAAATTCAATTCTCTCTGGGTGTGTGCGTGACATCTGGAGAGCAAGTTGCTGTTAATTCTTGCAGTGTAAATCTAGCCTCACATTACAGTAGCCTCTAATACTATAACCATGGAAATATCAGCTGTATTCAAGCCAGTTCACTCTGAGCTGCCTACCAAGTTTGTAGTGGGTCATGAGGTTAAATACCTAGCAAATTGTTATATTTTCTCATAAAATGGTTGCAGATGAAATCATCGGAGGACTGTCTGCTTCTTGCTACCCTGGCAGCAGCCTTGTAGATCTGAACATTTTAACAGAGCCAGTGCAATGACCATCGGCGTAATCCAGTCAACCCAAGAGCACAGCCGGTACCACATCATCTGTCACCCAACACTCTCATCCTTTAAAAGGCAGATTTTGTTATGAATTTTTAAAATGTGAATATATATATATATATATATATATATATATTTTTTTTTTTTTAAATCAGTGTGCAGTTGTGAGAGTGTGAAGCTACTCTAACATGTCTCCCGGCGTTCGTCTCACTGGAGCTGAAACGCTAGCCGGGGCTCCCTCTCGGACTGCAGTGGTGCGGCAATGAGCGTATCATGATGAAAGGGCTCAGAGGTTTTTACCGAGCTGTCAAGCTGCGTCGCAATCTGAGCGGAAAACCCCGAGACGTGGCGACGCTGTAAGCCCATGTTTACTCAACACAGAGATGAGTCTGTGTAAGTGATCACAGACTCTTACAACAATAATGCCACTTCATTCTGCGATATATACTGTAAATCAATTCTTAAAACTGAATTTTTAGAAGGTTCTGAGTGGGATATTAGAAGTTCAAGGTCTTATGTAACTCGCTCTGATGTAGACTCTAATTTTCAATGAGATGTGGCGCGGGGATGTCCTGTCTCATGCAAATGAGTTATTGCTCAGCCCGGGGTTGGGTGTTTATTTAGCCTAAAAAAGAGAGCGTGAACTATGAAGCGCACGAGCCCTGATAAAGATAATTAAAAAGGAGGCAACACTTCATCACCAAGTCGCGAATAAGGCTTGTGTGCACATCTGTGTATGTGGTGGTATAAGTGCCGCGAAAATGTATTTCTCATTTTATTGTTCTTATTCAACACATTTAAATGTTTCAGATCATCAAAACAATCTTAATATCTCACAAAGATCCATCCATCCATCCATTTTCAACACCGCTGATCCTGGTGAGGGTCACGGGACGCTGGAGCCTATCCCAGCTGACTTCGGGTGAAAGGCGGAAAATACCCTGAACTGGTCGCCAGTCAGTCGCAGGGCACATATAGACACGGACAACCATTCGCACTCACATTCACACCGTCACTGAGTGGGAACTGAACTGTAGTGGTACACTCGCCAGGCGAGTGTACCACTACACCATCAGTGACTTCTCACAGAGATAATTCAAGTAAATATGAAAAGCAGTTTTTAAATTAAATCCAAGGCTATCTGGCCTTTGTGAATGAGTAATGCCCCCCCTGAACCTCATAACTGGTTGTGCCACCCTTGGCAGCAATAACTTAAATCAAGAGTTTGCGCAAACTGGTGGTGAGTAATTCGAATCACTGCAGAGGAATTTTGAAACTCTGTCTTACTGGTGTATTTTTTATTTTTAAATAATTAACTACCCACTTAAGGTCATACCCCAGCATCTCAATTGGATTGAATTCTGAACTTTTCACTTGGCCACCACTCCAAAACTTTTTTTTTTTTTTTTTTTGCTACTCAGAGGTGGACTCGCAGGTAGGTTTCTGATCATTGCTCTGAATAACCTAAGAGTGCTTGAGCTTGAGTGCACGAGCATAGCTGCACATTGGCCTGCAGAATTTTCTGGTAGAGAACAGAACTCATTCTTCCATTCATCAAAGGAAGTCATCCAGGTCCTGAATTAACAATACAGCCCCAGAACATCACATTGCCACGACCTCGTCTGACTGTTGCTGAAATGTTCTTTTCATTAAATGCTGTGTTATTTTTTACACCAGACCAGATTTAACTTTTGTCCAATCAGTCCATACAATATTTCACATTGGGCCAGATTGGTCAGGATTTTTTTGAAAGCATGTTTAACCATTAAAAAAATAATAATAAGTGAAAAAATAAATCAATAAAATTCAGACAATACTCACTCTAAAATTAAAAATTAATTTTTCTGTGAATATTTAACATTTTACACATTTTATGCTTTTATACTAAACTGTAGATTAAACTGTGGCCAACTGGTTAGAGCGTCAGCCTCACAGTTCTGAGGACCCGGGTTCAATACCCTGCCCCGCCTGTGTGGAGTTTGCATGTTCTCCCCGTGCCTGCGTGGGTTTTCTCCGGGCACTCCGGTTTCCTCCCACATCCCAATAAACATGCATTAATTGGAGACTCTAAATTGCCCGTAGGCATGATTGTGAGTGCGAATGGTTGTTTGTTCCTATGTGCCCTGCAATTGGCTAGCAACCAGTTCAGGGTGTACCCCGCCTCCTGCCCGATGACAGCTGGGATAGGCTCCAGCACGCCCGCGACCCTAGTGAGGAGAAGCGGCTCAGAAAATGGATGGATGGATGAATTTCTGTGCATGTGTGGCAGATACAATATTATGGGAATGAGTGCACAATATTTGCCAAAAAGAAGTGTACAAATGAGACATTTATGTCTCTCTTTTAGCCCATTGTGTTACTGCGGAGTCAATATATTGAATCTATCCATCCATCCATTTTCTGAGCCGGTTCTCCTCACTAGGGTCGCGGCCGTGCTGGAGCCTATCCCAGCTGTCATCAACTCCACACAGGCGGGGCCGGGGATTGAACCCGGGTCCTCAGAACTGTGAGGCTGACGCTCTAACCAGTCGGACACCGTGCCGCCTTGTATTGAATCTACCACTTAGTAAATAAAAAATATAGAATCAAAAGAACAAAAGATGGACCATCTTATTTAAAACTCCATAAATGTATGATTTCATTTTTGCAAACTTTAAAATGCTTTATGACAGGGTTTTTTTCCTCCTAGAAAACAGATTGAAACTTCACTTCACTGGCAGAGGTAATGAATCGATAGAACAATCAACAAAGATAATCTTCAAAAACAATTTATTTCTTTTCTTTTTGAATTTTAGACCTTAGTCACACTCAAGTGATTCAAGCTATTATGTTTCCTCAATCAGTAGGATTGTAGTGTCTTATTTACGTGAGAATAATACTGACAACACAAACTGTCAAACTATCATCCCGTGTCATTTATATTGCAGTTATTCTCTGTTTTACAAGCTCCTTGTCTTTTTATGGAACGGCAATTAGCCAAAGGTCACTCGCACCTTTCCTTTGCATCACAAAATGATTTGACAAGTTAGTCAGCGATGTTATAGACCTTACGACTTGAGTGAGTGCTTAAGTGAGACGGAGTTAAATAACTCATTGTGAAGGCATACAAAGAAAGCGCACGTGACATTAAAGGGCCCGCTGCCGCTTTTGTCGTGTGCCTTGTTTTGTTTTCTGCGACGTGTCACCCGTGGTGAGCTTCCCGACGATTCAGGCGCGCTGCAGGAGATATCCTTTCGAGTTTGTCATTTGCCTTATAAATGCCTCCTCTCGACGAGACAGAGTGCTTCGCCCTCAATGCAGTTTAATCAAGCCCACATCTAATCCCTGCCTAATTCTCTGCTGTGCTAACATGGCTAAGCACTAAAGGAACGCTAGAGTGTCAAAAGAGACCAACTAATCTCAAAGAACACACTGTAACGCCTTCCTTAAGCGGGGTAGACACACTGATAATCGGACAGAATTATTTCTGATCAAAGTCAGCAAAGGTCCGATTGTCGGCTGTCTGCCAGCGATTGGCTGGCAACGAGTCCGGGGTTCACTCCATTTCTTCGCCTAAAGTCAGCTGGGATTGGCTCCAGCTCACTCGCGACCCTAATTCGGACAAGTGTTGGAGAAAATGGATGAATGGTTTGGTGATTTCATTTATATTGTTGAAAAAGTAGCCTTTAGCACTTCTACAAAAACTCATAAATGTGGGCAAATGCTGACATGATCAATCATGCCGACTCAGGCTCTTTTTGACAAACGAAAACATTCTGGAATATATAATTAGAAAGGGAGGTGTTTGTTTCTTGGCAGACGTTTCGCAGATGAGTTCATATTTTAGCACGCTGTGATGCCAACATTTGCTAATTAGCGCTGAAAACCAAATGCAGAAGGTTTGCTTATTACCTGACAGCCAAGTTTACTGCTTGGGAGGAATTACCAAAAACGATTACAAGTCATCCGGCGGGAAGCAAATTTACCAGCAATTTAATGTTGAAATCTAATTGGATGAATTCACTGGATAATGTTTGTTTAACACTTTGGATGGATGGATATATTTTGATTGCAAAATAATAATTTATTTATACATATACAACTATGAAACACACTGAAAGGAACACTGATTCACCGCTTGACCAGAGTTGAAGGCCAGTGGCTTGTTTACACGGCGCTTGTCATTCACTCCATGAACTGTGTCATCTTTTTTCACAATCTGGACACACACTTTCTACGAACTACAGAGACACATACTCTATTTATACCATACATATACGCACACTGTTCGAGTGTGAGGTGCTTAAACTTATCCGATTTACGTGTTGCTATTACGCTCCATCATAATCCACGGGACAAGCCGAAAGTCAGACCGTAATTCTTCTCCTCACAAGCAGTGCTGAGCTCAAATCCAAAGCGCTGCACTGCTAGCTGCAGGAATCAGTTCTTCATTGAGTTGTTTACAAGCTTGATATTCACTGACAAGCTGTGCCAGACACTCCACTGTGCCTCCTTATTGAAAAATGTACTTAACGTCAATAGACGTTAATGGCGGTGAAGGGTTGGATTCCAGTTAACATATACTGATGTCAACACTAGTGAATGAGTTCAGATCATAATTATATTTGCCAATTGAATGTGAGGACCTGTTCATTGCTGCTTTAATTTTTAATTTCTCTTGCATGAAGGTGCTAAAAAAAATAAAAAATAAAAAGTGTTCCTGCAGAGCTGATTTTTCTCCATTCTCACATTAACAAATTATATCTGAAAATGTATAATGACCAAGTGAACTAGTAGCAAAACAGTAAAAGTGCTTTATGTGCCTTTTTTGTATTTTTTTGTATCTTTTACTTGAGATTGGAATGAATGAGCTCAACAGATTCATTACATTGAGCATCATTCTGCTCCACAAACGGGCTGCGTAAATGCAAATAAAAGACCCCATCATCAGAGGCTGACTACTGAATGCCTTTAACAAATATGTTAATTGACCACATACACATGATAACAGAACCCATACTTGTATTCAGCTACATAAGTTGGATAAAGGTAGGATTTTTATTTGTTTGGATACAGCTCTCCATTTGCATTCATTAGTGCACAAATCCATCACAAGTTCTGCATGCTCATGAATAGTGAAAAGTGATTTGGGTGTTCTACTCATCGCTGTATTACTTCAAACTGTCAGATAAAAACTAAATTGAAATAATCGATGCCATCTTTTTGCACTTAGTCACACTAGATGGAGACGGGTGGAGTGCAACAGACGCGCTGATTCTCATAGATAAGCACACGACTTTCAGTTTTCACTTGAAGACACTTATCAACAGAAATGGTATTATAGCAGCCAATTGAATCCATCCATCCATCCATCCATCCATTTTCTGAGCCGCTTCTCCTCACGAGGATCGCGGGCATGCTGGAGCCTATCCCAGCTATCATTGGGCAGGAGGCGGGGTACACTGGGTGCCAGCCAATCACAGGTCACATACAAACAAACAACCATTCGCACTCACACTCACACCTATGGGCAATTTAGAGTTGTCAATTAACCTACCACGCATGTTTTTGGGATTTGGGAGGAAACCGGAGTGCCCGGAGAAAACCCACGCAGGCACGGGGAGAACATGCAAACTCCACACAGGCGGGGCCGGGGATTGAACCCGGGTCCTCAGAACAGTGAGGCAGACGCTCTAACCAGTCGCCCCAATTGAATCCACTAGAGCAGGGGTGCCCAAACGTTTTGGCTCAGGGGCCACATTGCCGTAAACAAATTGTCATACGGGCCAGCATTAATTTTACATGCTACCGACGAGGGGAATGCTTTTTTGTATTTTTATTTTACTGTTTTACTGTGCTGTCTGCTGCTAGGTAGATCTTATAACTGCCTGACCTGGATAAATGAAGGTTAAAATAAAAATTAATGAAATGCCAAATAAAGTATTTTTATGAAATTTGACTCAAACTCAAACTTTATTCATCAGAATCAACAAACAACGTTTGCATTAATGTGAAGGGTGATACTGAGATCTCGACTGCAGTAAATGGGGCAGGTGTGGCTCAAAAGCGGTGGTTTTAATGCGCAAGATGTCACGCAGCTGGGAGTCACTTAGTCTTGTCCTCGCGCGGTTCTTATTCATGTTCATGACTGAGAATGTCTTCTCACACAAGTATGTCGAGCCAAACAAGCTCAACATTTTCTTAGCAAATGTACAAATCTCTTGGAACCTGTCTTTATCCAGCTGCTGGTAAAACTTGACAAGAGGGAGTTGTTGGTACCGGCTGCAACACTGTGTCACACTGCAGCTCAATGAGCTCCAGCTGCAGGTGGGCTGGAACGTCACTGAGATTCACGGAAACGGTTTGGCACATAGAACTTTTTGGTGAATAATACAATGGAGTTTTATAGCTTTACCTCCTTCTTCGCTTACTTTGTGACACACTAGGGTTGATAATCCACTGTGCTCGCCAACCATGGCAGGTGCGCCATCCGTAATAATCCCCGTGATTTTATTCCACTTTAATTTTATGTCATGTACGGCGGAACAAACAGAAGCAAATAAATCTTTCCCTCGTTTGGTCCTTAAGGCTCTGGAGGTCAAGTAGCTCTTCACGCAAGTTCATTTCACTGTCCACTCATCTAAAAAAAATCAGTAACTGAGCGCTGTCGGATGCATCCGTGCTTTCGTCACAGGCTCACGAAAAAAATTCAATCTCCACTCCTTTTGCGTCCAACTGTCTCTTAATATCAGAAGAAACTTCTTCGCTCCTTCGTGACACAGTGCTACGAGCCAGGAAAACATTGGCGAACTGTTGCTTTTTCTCAGGACAAATGTTCTCCACCATTTTCATCACACAGTCTTTAATAAATTCACCCTCAGTAAAAGGTTTGCGGTGCTTGGCAATCAGCGTTGCCACCTCATAGCTTGCCTTTGTTGCATTTTCATTCGACTCACTGGGTCTTGTGAAAAAGTGTTGCTGTGCCGTTAAACCAGCTTCCAGTTGCTTCAATTTTTCACTGCGTTCGTTCCCAGTTAGCTTGTCGTGATTCGCATGTTCCGTCTGGTCGTGCCTCTTTATATTGAACTCCTTGAACACAGCCACAGTCTCTTGGCAAATTAGGCAGACGCAGTTGCTTCTAAACTCAGTGAAAAAATATTCAGACTTCCATTTGTCCTGGAAACGTCGGCCCTCGCTATCAACTTTCCTTTTCTTACTTCCAGTTGCCATTTTAGAAATGGGCAAAAAACAGATCATGCGCAAAACGGCCCCGCGAGAGTTCAGCCACAAGTTTACTGCCATCCTGTGGTGAAATATATAATTGCGCGTGTATTTTGTACTGCCGGGCCACATATTATTGGTTTTATGACAGAGGCTTCGGGCCAGTGGAAATATGAACACGGGCCGGATTTGGCCCGGGGGCCGGACTTTGGGCATGTCTGCACTAGAGTAATTACCATCATGATGAAATATTACAGTGGAGAATTATTCCTTAAAATATATATAGTTCTAATACATTTAGCCTGTGTGTGTTGGTGTCTAGTGGGGTGGCATTGGGTCCCTGCGGCCTCCACCGTGGCCAGTTGTCGGGGCGCCTTGGTGGGGCCGTCGGACCGCCCTGGGTCCCTCAGTGTGGGATGTGTCCTGTCCACCGGGCTGCTCTCGGGTGGACCTCTGGCCCCGATCCCGCCCCTCGATTGATTGGGTGGGGTCATGAGCCTCCGCAGTGCAGCCACAGCAATTACGGGACACTTCTGTCCGCAGGCACACACACCCCCGGGACTCTTTCGCTGGGTGTGGGGCCACTCACTTATTGCAACAAATAACTCATGAATATGCGAATTGCTTGGGTATCCCCCGCACTCACACTCTCGTCCTATAGACTTTCATAATTTACATAGTCAAGCCCACCACACTTCAGTTGTACAGCCGGGTTCACGACCCTTGTCCTGCATGCTTCTTCTCCGGCCCTTGTCCTATTCTATCTTGTCCTGTGTCCTTCCCTCACAGGGTGCAGCACTACAACCCCATGCAACAGTGATATCTAATGTTTCATTTTTGTCGATGTCATAATTTACTTTTCTCATCCTGTTTACAATTAGTGCTTTGTCTTTTGTCTTTGTTTCTCTCTCCCCTCTAGAAACTTTGTTCTGTTCGACTGATCGATTCTGATTCTCAATTCTCAATAAATATAATACTAAGAAACCATAGCAGCAGCTTAAAAACTCCACTGTGACACAGTAAAAACTGTTCCGGCATAATAGGGATACAGATCCTCCATTGTGCTTGACCGAGCAGGCTGTTAGTATGGAGGAGAAGAGAAAAGAGAAAAAAAAAAAAAAATGTACAGTGGTGCATTTAAAACAACCACAACTTTTCCTTGAAGTGTGCTAGCTTAATGCGAACACAAAGGGAAACGCCATAGACAGGTTAACAAATTGCATCTACGTGGTGGTGTAATGCACATTAGAAGGTGCCGCAATGAATTAATCATGATGCGCAAACTGTTTAATTATTTACATTCCATTTAATTATGTTATTACTACATTTCTTCTGATGAAGTAGGATAGAGGGCTATTTTACTTATTAGATAACACCTAAAATGAACCATTAAGGCATTTCCCTTCATTTAAACGGGGAAAGTATGAGTTTTGAATTACAAGTGTGGTCACGAATTAAACTCTTATCACAAGGCACACTGTAGTAGTAATATAATTATTACCCACTGAAGAGTCTGCAGGGTGTTGGGGGGAAAATTCAGCAGAACCACAAAATAGGCTGAAAACTCAGTTTCTATAACGATGTTCAACCAAGTTATCTTTTTGACTTACTTTCCGGCAAGTAAGCGCTTGCCCGCCAGGAGATTGTGCGTTCTGTGTAAATTGAAGAAGAAAAAAACAAAACAAAAAACAAAAAACATGATCTTGACCTCCTTTCTTTCCACTTCTATTTTTCTGCAGGCGGTTGTGCTTTGGCCTCAGTAATCGTGCTGCAAGGACAACGAGCTTCGTGGCTACTCTGACTGCTCTTGGATGAGGATCCTAATTTGTCGCTGGAGTAAGAAAAAAAGCGTATTAAGTAGTCTTAAATGAGCCTCGTTTGTTTGTATTCCAAAGCTCACTTTCACAGTTTTATAACACTTATTCACCAAGAGTAGCTTGTGATTTGATGAATAGATATTTCCACATGAAAAACACTGCCTGGGGTCATTATACGCTACATCACCTGTGGGTTCCGCTGCACTGAAACAATAAAAAGATAAAGCTCATTAGCACCCTGAATGGCACTCCTCCAAACTTGAGCTCACTTAGAACGCAGCGTCTGAGGAGTCACAGCGCAACAATGTGGCATGTCCGTGTGCGGCCTTGCCAATCAAGAGTTCACGCGCGGCCATCTGCCTTTTTGCCAATGAAAGGTCGGGTCCACAGAGCCGCCGTAATGAGAGCGATGAAACTAGAATGCAGAGTGTCTGAAAATACATAAGACACTATTGGGACACGCTTGTCTTTCATGGTGCCACAGATGATCCAATTAGGCTCTGATTTGTCTCTTCGTCTGGATGTTAATAACCGCCTCCTATGCTATCCTGTTGTTGTTGTTGTTTAACAGTGCCGCCCGACGAGCCGGATGGTTTGTTTCCCAAATACATCTGGGAAAGAGACTGCAGAAAGTGTAGTGTGACTGCAGGAGCTCCAATAAAGCTAACATCAGAATCGGAATCATCTTTATTTGCCAAGTATGTCCAAAAAACACACAAGGAATTTGTCTCCGGTAGTTGAAGCCGCTCTAGTATGACAACAGACAGTCAATTGACAGAGAACACTTTTGAGACATGAAGACATTGACAAAAACAGTCACTGAGCAATAAAGTGTTGCTAGTTATCAGGTAATGCCGGTACAATTTTGATTTTATTTTTTTACAATGCAGTTGCAGAGTCCTCTAGCACTTAGAGCAATTTGAATGACTAATATAGCAATAGTCCGGTGCAAACTACCAAACTCAGTTTTGCTCCCACTGCCTTTTTAAAAACATTGTTTTAGCGTGCATGCATGCTATCGTATGTTTTAAGCTAGCGTATGTTTTACCATGCCTGCGCCCAATAATATGGTGTGCCTGATGTATGTGTTAAATACAGAAATAGACCGCGGAACTGACACTGCGCCTTTTAATACGGTGCGCCTTATGGTCGTGAAAATACGGTAGTCATGCAAGAATCTGAGACAATGTTGATTGTGCATATACTCCTCAGTCAGTGTGCAAACGAGGCAGATGCTACTCTGGCATGAGTGGCCAGTAGTGGTTAACAACAGATATGCAAATAGTGCAGTGGCGAGACTACTTCAGTGAGTCAACGAGTATGTATAATTGGCCCGACAGAAATGTGACAACAAACTCAATACAAAAACCTTGACAGCATGTTGCAATGGAATTGTAGGGTAGCTGTTTAAGAAGTTGATTGCAAGAGGGAAGAAGCTGTTGGAATGTCGTCTAGTTCTAGTTTGCATGGATCGCATTGATTCTGACTATTTGCGGCTTGGGAGCACATACCTCGGGGTCAAAGGTTTTGCATTGCAGAAATGGGTACCATGTCTTTAGCAATGTTCACCGTGATTGACTCCATGATTGCCCTCTACAGGGCTCCTTTCTCGTTGTACGGTAAACAATATGGAAATAACTCAGCTGCATATTTTCTATTTCTTAGTAGTGGAGGGGGAGGCGGGGGGGTGCTAGAGTGGTTGTCATTAAAGTCTGACGGATGCATACATACATTAAACAATTGCTTCCATGGAGTATTGAAGTCTTAAAAGAAAATTTTGAAGTAATATATAAAGTAAAGCAGATTTAGTAAATTTCAAGGATTGATAAAATATCAGTTGAATCGAGATTCACGATATACAGTATTTCCCAACAATATAAGACTCCTTCAATTGGGTTCTGTGTAAAAAGACAAAAAAACAAAAAAAAAACAAAGGCAGTTTTTTCTAATAAGACTCTGATGTGGTATCGCAGTTTGATAAAGAGCCTTTTATCTTCTCAAAGGATGTTCAAAGGCCACAGTCATAAATGATTTATACTTACGCCTCATTGCCATTGAAGTATGCATTACATTGTAAAGGTCCATTGTCACTATTCGTGTAGGGTTGCGGATTATTACTCAGGTACCAAACAAAAGTGTGTGAGTAGACTGGTTGGTGAAAGAACAGCAAATACTGCATGTACTCCATTGCTGTCTACTGTGAGTCCTTCTTTATTCATTTGTGGCTTGCTCTAGCACCTTTCACACTGAGGTTTGGCTAAACTGGTTCTTTAGAGATGTAACAGTTTACTCACCTGTGCCTTTCACAGAGTGCTTTTGGCATGTGGGCAATATTAGCATGTGTTGCCTTCCCGCCATCAGATGTGTGGTGACGTATAAAATAGCTGTCGGACAAATGAGTCTGGTGTGTTCAACTTTACATCCAGCTCCTAGCTTTCTGCTATCCCCTTGTGTACAGCTGCAAAGCCTCTGTACCAGTTCGGAAACTGTAAAAATTTGCAGGTCAACTCAAGTACAGTAGCCCATTCCATGTTGGTACCTGAGCCCGAGCTCTGATGCGAATTGTGGAAAAAAAACGAGTAATAAAGGCCACTCCCTCAAAATGTTTATTATTGCCTATATTAATAGTTTAAACCACAGGTGTCAAACTGGTGGCCCGGGGGCCAGATCCGGCCCGCCACGTAATTTTATGTGGCCCGCGAAAGCAAATAAAAATTGCTCATTGTGTTCTGGTGTAATACCATTGAGATATTTGCAAGCATTTTCTTGTTACCCATCCCACTTCGAAAAGAAATGTAATAGTCGAAAAACATGTTTTTAAAGGCTTCTGATTTCAAAACTGGTTATTCATCAATGTGTTGTGTATACTGTATGTAATTACAGTATATGAGGTAATCTTTTATTTATATGGGTTCACAGTCATAGCGGCCCTCCGAGGGAAGTCATGACTATGATGTGGCCTGTGGTAAAAATGAGTTCGACCCCCCTGGTTTAAACCATAATGATCTTAAAACAGCTTGATTTTTCTAAAAAATGTACCAGAAACGCTGGTGTACATTCACATGCGACAATGACTAACAACCCAGGCTTCACTTAGCTCCTGACCAACAGACATACATAAATTTTGTTGAGCTGTATCACAAAACAAATTTTGTTGAGCTGTAATTGGTATCTGTGACACCAATTACACTTTTACACTTAAGGATTTTAGGGCATTACAGAAAGAGCACAAAAAAACGTGACTAGGTGAATGTGTAAAAATGTAACCACAAATAGGCAGAGGCTCACTATACTGTGTTGCATAGCTGTAAAATCATACTATTTACCTTAGGGATGGGTATTGTTAAGAACCTCATGATTTGAGTCAATTTTTATTCTTTAGGTTGCGTTTCAATTCGATTTTCATTATTCAGGTTGTGATTCAATTCGATTCGATATTGATTTAAATGACTCGGTGTCGATTCATCAAGTAGAAATTCACAAATACAGTACCTATTGACAGTTTTAAAAAAAAAAAAAAAAAAAAAGTATTTTCATGCACATTTTTGACCAATAAAACATCTGAAAATTGATGAAAGAATTTACTTTTGTCTATGTACTTTGTTCAAGAATTACACAGAAATTTTAAATTTGACGTTAAAGCTACTGCTTGCTTTGGTCACTATTGTGTTGTTGTTTGGTCAGTCTCTGTCCATACAACAAGAGACCCTCACTGGCCAGGAGGTGATTCGATCAAGATGATTTGTTGAGTGTATATTGGATTGGGGGGGGGGAAGTATTGCGATGCATCGATTAATAGATATTTTTACCAACCCCTAATTTACTAACTCTGGCTAAAAAACAAAACTATCAATATGGAAAGCAAGATCTGGATATACCATACCAAATCTGACCATTTCAAGCCATACAAAACTGCACCGCCTGGAAGAAACATGGATTTGGTGTATTCCTTTCAGCAATCCAAATAGATGAACTGAATCTTACCATAGTCACTCTCGTAGAAGACGATGAACTTCTGCCAGTACAGCTCCGAGATGAGGGTGAGCAGGACGTCATTGATGCGGACAGGTGGCCGGGCGGCCAACGTGTAGCTCTCGCCGTCCGGGCTGCGGTTGAGCTGGCAGGCGGTACGTGGAACGCCGTCGCCGTTCCTCTGGATAAACAGGTGGGGGATGTGCATGGCATCGGTCAGGGACTGCAGTGCGCTGGCGGCGGCGCAGCCTGTGGAGGTGACCAACGCGAGGATCCCCTGATTCATCAACTCACATGCTGGACAGCAGAAGAGAAAAATGGAAATCAATTGATCTGTGATTTAAGTCGTGCTGTAGAACTCAAAATCAGTCTTCAAGTCTCAAGTTTTACTGGTCTTGGTCTCGGAATCAATTGACCAGTATTTCAATGCTGTCTTGTCCTGCACTCATATGGGACAAATGTAAGGGACTCTTCCCACTCCTTGTTGAACATGGAAAACTAATGTTAAGTGTTTCATTGTCTGTTCACATTTCACAGATTTCTACAAATGTTTCATAACTAATACTAAACATAATAACAAATGTATTTAACCTCAACCTGGTTTCTTGGTCTGAACTCCTCAAAGTCTTGATCTTTACTTGCTTAATGTAAGACGGGTGGCCCATCATTCAAGGCCATTGCTCTACGCAATCTCTGTCACTGTTAAAAAAATAAATAAATATATATATATATATATTTTTTTTTAATTAAAAAAATCCCACTATCCAGCTATATATCCCTCCATCCATTTTTTGAACTGCTTATTCTGTTCATGGTTGAGCAGATCCCAGATGACTTCGGGCAAAAACTTAGACTCCACCCTGGACTGGTTGCCAGTGAATCACATCTCCTCCACTAGCACTCTGCTAATCAGACGACCTTGTCTAGAGCATCCTGCAAACAGCTCCATCCAACTTTTCTTCAATGCAATGGCAGAAAAGAACACTTGGTTTTCCTGGTGTTTATTTCAGTCATATATTAAATATTACCGACAGAGGTGTTCTGAACAAAAACACTAAATTTAATGATGGGAAATGACAGCCGGATAAAATGAATATCAGAACAAAGCACAGAAAACAGACACTCTTTTGAGTCAATTCGCAAAGCAGTCAATTAAAAAAAAATAGATATATATTTGTATTTATTATTCAACAAAGTGTTCTCATCTGGGCTTCAGAATGTAAGACGGGTCTTTGTGTGTCCCGCTGAGGATTACGGCTGAGCCTCTGCACTTCAGCAGAGATCACATGAAACAAGGAGGAGGTCGCTGCTGATGATGTAAAGTGACAAAGAGAGGCTCAGCAGGAAGGCATCTGCTGATCTCTGTCCTCCAAAATGAGACAAGCTCCCATTAACGTCATCTCGAAATAGGGGACTCGAGCATCGTCTCTGCCATCATCAAGTTTTGATTGACATGGTCCATGTATGTTAATCAGCCAAGATTAAAACCCCAAACGCATGTTACGAGTGCCTGAGTTGTTCTTATCGTCCCGACATCTTTTATTTACATATGCTGCTCGGACTTTTTATCCTCTTAGAGTGGATCAGGATGTCTGCCGGGAAAGGTGCCAAAATATCTTTGAAAAATGAAAAAGTCATCCTTAGCATTATTAATATGTCAGTATCTGGCCAAAAAAAAATTTGTTTTGTCTGGCTTGGGGTAAATAATGTATTACTGTGAAAAGACTTGAAGGGTATGTTTGTCATCCATTATTGAGAGTTTGACAGTTCATCTGAAGCCAGTGAGGCTGACAAAGTGGCGCAATAGCATCGTATCAAAATAACTTTCTATGTGATGGAATACACACATCACAAACCTTAGTAGAAATGTTAAACGGCATCAATTCAATCTTTCATACAGTTGTCAGTTCCGATGGTATTAAACAGTTCCTAGGATTGTACAAGCACACCGACAAAACTGAGCACTACTCCGCGAATAAATTGATTAACTGACGTGAGGAAATGCAGTTATATGCCAATCAATATTTCTACCAAAGATGCCATTAACAGTTGAAGGTTGGATCTCGACTATTGACCTCATACTTCTTATCATGCAGTCAACCACAAATCCAAATATATCTGCATTCTCTCCTTGATGAGTTGGGAAAGCCATTTTCTCCAGAGATGCAATTTGATTGCAAAATTACAGTCCAAGACACTATGTGTGGCGCTCAGACAAATTGCAGCGCAACAGTGGGGAACATATTGTACAAAATAGCAATCCAATGTCCTCCAGAAGCTTTTCACACTGCCCAATTACAGCATGTAGTATGCTTGAATAATGGAACAATTTAGGACAAAAACAGCAGACAAATGACATCACGTTTTAAAAACTTGCTATAGCAACCCTTTTAAACAGCCATGTACAACTGGAGAAAGTACAGGTACAAAAAGGAAAATCAATGATGCCCGTTGATGTGTGGAGGAGGAGGCAAGAAAACTACTGACCGCAGTCCAAGTGTACGACTACTTTAAGGCACAACAAATTGCAGTAGTAGGTGCAGCCAAATAACGTTGAGGAAGAATGGAAAAGTAGGACTGAAAGCAAAACAGGATTCATACGTGTGGTTGTTTCGTACGTGCTCAACAAGGGAGTGCGGAAGAGATGGTGTGAGGCTTTGTAGCATTTTACATTAATGCTTGAGAAGTCCCAGGTAAATAAGACCTGCTAGTGTGAAGGGAGAGCACACAAAAAAAAGGTGCACCACAAAGCAAGCTACATGCAACGGTGACACACCATTTGTGAAAGGATGTATTGAAAAGGACAATTTGTCAAAGCTGAATCCGAAAATGACAGCAATTTCTCTTGTTCAGGTCACAACCTTCCAACTGTTAGTGTAATTCAAGGAAGAACTCACACTCCACTAGGGGGTGACAATACCTGTTAAAATAAATAAATACATAAATAAATCGGACATATTTCAAAAACTTGACGGAGCTGTGATATTTGGATTCAGCACAAAACTGTTCTATATCAGCTAAAAGAATCTTAGACAATAAATCTGTTGACCAGTGTCATTGTATGGTTATGGTTGATGGCACAGTACCAGCTTGCCACTAAGGCACAGTTCGAGCTTGCTTTAAAGCCATCAAACCTCAATTGGCAAACCATTTTTTTGCTTAAATATTGCTCTTCACGTCCGGAAACTAACTGTATTTTTCAATGTTCTTATTTTGGCGTGACAATGAACACACACACACTGCAGGAGGTCCGCAGACAGACAGGAGGAGGGGTCCACAGTCATTGCCAAGGATGGTAATGGTGGAATAATGACCCTTAAATGGTCCCTCTGAAGTGGTCAGGCGCCATCACTCATTCACTGGAAGCTATCTGACACCTTTGTCACCACCATTATACATACATCTTAAAAATGGTTTCTTTGGACTACATTATTCTGATAGTATCTTCACATCAAGCTTTGTAATATATTTTTATGTATCTGGACACTTTTCCGCAAAGATGGATGCACAAATGAAAGGATTGTTTCTTGGATTAAAAGACAGACGGATTGTTCGAAGGATGATTGATTTCTTGGATCAGTGGTTGAATGCTTAGATAGATGGCCGAATAAAGGGATGGATTTTATGTATTTAATTTTAGGTGGGTATTAAGTAAGAGCCAGTAATCACACTTTGATCATCGCCAATGCAGATTCGGCGACTGAATAAAAGCATGTGAATTTTTGTCCTCGGAACAACTTGTCTCATCGCACCAGTTCGTTGTCGTCAGCCGCACACAAAAGAAAGGAAGAAGCAAACGATGATACAGACACTAGGACAAAAAGAGACATTTCAATTTGGTCCAACACAGTCAGTTTGCCTATGAAAACAGGATGTCATCTGCCTGTCGGCTCGCCCACCTCTTTTTAGGACCGTAATACGACAGGATACTACAATGAGACTGAATGCATCGTGAATTGGAAATGTCGCATTGATTTCGCAGCCTGAATGAGGCGGTCTCATGTAAATATGCTTTGCAAGTGAGAGCAAAGTCACAAGATTCGACACGGGAGTCACCACGGAGGCTCATGTTGGGGATGTTGTCGACACAGTCTATCCCGCTGCGAACCTCCCGTGACAGATCTAATGGAGACGGCTTACGCCATGTCTGATCTAAAAGTACCACGTCTTCTGATTTCTTTTCCCAAGACACTGTCTGTTATTATTTTGCATAAAACATGGAACGATTCGAAGCGGTGCAAAATCGGAATAAATCGTCAATGTAAAAAGTTGGTTTTTATATTAGAGAGGAAACAATATGAATGCTTGGGTCAGTTGGTTTTCCACTTAAAAATGTTTAAAAACAGTTACTGCATTGAAAGCATCAGTTGAAACACGACAACAGTGGAGGTGAGGCGGTTTTCTGTATTAACGTCTCGGTATTTAGCGTGTGTTGAAAAGGTTGGTTATTAAGAGTTACATGAGGGGAAACCCCCAAATGTGAACCCAAATGATTATAGACATTACTTGTCTTGGCCCAGTTGGCTTTCCACTTCAACTTATGAAAGAAGCACCGCATTGAAGGCATAAGGCTGAACCAGCCAACGACCAAAACAACAGTAATGGAAGTGGGTGTCCGGATTTAAGTTCTCAGCATTTGTTTGTTCCACGGAAATGCGGCAAACTCTACATTAACGTTAAAAAAATTAAACAGTATGAAATTGTCACGTCACGATTATATTGATATCACAGGTGCCGGTACAAAGACATGCAAATATCAAATCAGCAACTATGTACTTTTTGCTAATGAGAAATCATAAACAATGACCAAAATGAATTCTCGTGCATGCAAAATGCCCATGAAATTTACTTAAAATTATAAAAGACAACTGTGATACGATACATTTAATTAATAAAATTGTACAATTTTAGGTGATAATCACAGCGATGACTGAAACAATTTGATGTGTTGCCTCTCCTTCAGACAGCATTATCAGCACAGCCTTAAAAGAAAACTGAAATCTACCCACATTTTTATCATAGTTCTCTTTGTGGCTGAAAAAATATGACTGTCATCTCTCTGCTGCCTTCCATCATGTTTCGTAGCACCGTAACATGGGCATCTTCTTTCTCATCGGATTGGAGAAGACAAAAGACAACTACTGCCCTCAGAGACACGAAATACAGTAGTACCGATTTGACAACTTGAAACGGTTGTAATGATCAACTGAATGTTATGGTAAATCACTTAACCGTTTCATTCGTAATGAACATAAAGGAATTGCTAATAAGTGTTTACTCATTACGAATGAAACCTAAAATGCACAAGTGAGGAAAAACATGCAATCAGCATTTTAAATCATGAACAACGCTGCTTGCTTTAACATCTAAACGTCCTACAACACTGCAGTTTCGGTAACAATGAGTCATCTTCTGCAAACAGCCAGCCATAAATCTTGCCATGCCCTCACTTTCAGGAAGATAAACATCCGCAGCCCTCTATCCTCGCTTTCACTCCAGCTGTCAGACTTAAGGTGAGAGTATATTGTCGTCAATACTATCGATGCCAAGGCGGCCGTGTCATTTGTACTGTGATGTAGTACTTCACGGCAGTAAATTGTCCCCAACAGACAAGTGACAGGCAGTCCAGCAGAAACTGACTTAGTGCCGCAGATTTTCAAACAGAAAGTAGTCGTCAATGACCTCCCCGCCCCCCACCCCCTTTCCCCGCCCGAAGAGCTCGGGAGGTAGAGGAGGTCGTCCCTTATGCGTTTCCAAAGCACTGCGATGAAAAACCACTGATGATGCACTGCGATGATAGCAAAGTGTCGTGAATGTAGTCTTTTCTCTTGCCGTCGGAATGACAATGCAAGAGAATCTTAAATCACACACTCTTACCCTACGGACGCTATCATGCATGCAAATCACATGGGAAAATCAGCTGAGATTCGAACACAGAACTTCTTAACTGTGAGGCAGATGCGCAAACCACTCAATATCATAATGACGATGACAGAAAACAGTCATGATTACGTGCACAGCCAACATATTCTTATTTTTGACAGATTGTCATTTTTTGGACTGCTGACAAATCTGTCATTTACCAATTTTTGCCACTACTGTCACCCACTTTTTACGTCACAATGCAAGCAAAAATACAGAAAAAGATGTTCAGCAGGCCACATTGTGCTCATGCATTTCCAGTCGTTATCTGACCAGCTGCTGCTACGTTCCATTGAGTGAGTTCATTAAACAATATAACCAATAAACAGTAAAAGCAGTGGCGCACGCAAATGCATCCGTGCTGAAAATGTGCATCTTTTTTAACTTTTTTTGTTTTGTTTTGTTTTCCAGCTGCTGCTTTATGTTCCGTGCTGCAAGAGAGGTGGCAATCAATAACATATAGGGAGTACACGGAACATGAATGTGGTGTATTTATCAGAAATGATCTGACATTTGGAATACTTACTTACACGTTAACTTGAGATAAGACTACAGAGCATTGAGCACACTGTGACTATACGAAACGTGCGGCATCTTATTTGAAATTACTGCCAACTCGTCGTCGCTTCTGCCCACGCCTTATGGCCGCGAACAGATTCTGTTTTTCTCTCTTTTGTATCACAACCCATAAAATGCCTAAATCCGTTGAAATAAGCTAGACAGTCGTACCCAAGGGTGTATACATGTATTGTAGTATTTGAGGTATAGTCTTCATGTTATCTCTTTTGGTGTCTGATCTATAGACTATTTCTTTGTTATAATACTGATGCCAAGTCATGAAGTGCTTTGGGATTGTGCCAAATCCAACGGCCCCCTCAGCTACAATAAAGTTATCTACTACTACTACTACTACTTGTAAGAGGTCATATTTGTCACCTCCAGAAGGTTCGCCGGGCTACGGAGTAGACTCAAAGGATTCTTAAGTTCTACTGCTGACAAGAAGGAAGCGCCCGCAGCGTTCATCCCTGCAATTTTAGGGCGGAAACATTGACCCAGCGCAACAAAATCATTTTTACAACGCATACGAGCATGCGTCCATTCATTTTCTATACTGCTCATGCTGTGCGGGATTTCGGGTTAGAGCGTTTGCCTCACAGTTCTGAGGACCGGGGTTCAATCCCCAGCCCCGCCTGTGTGGAGTTTGCATGTTCTCCCCGTGCCTGCGTGGGTTTTCTCCGGGCACTCCGGTTTCCTCCCACATCCCAAAAACATGCATGGTAGGTTAATGGGGTGTGAATGTGAGTGCGAGGTAGGTTATTTGACAACTCTAAATTGCCCGTAGGTGTGAATGGGAGTGCGAATGGTTGTTTACTTGTATGTGCCCTGCGATTGGCTGGCAACCAGTTCAGGGTGTACCCTGCCTCCTGCCCGATGATTGCTGGGATAGGCTCCAGCATGCCCGCGACCCTAGTGAGGCGAAGCGGTGAAGACAATGGATAGATGGATGGATCACATAATCTTTCATTTTAGTGTGAGAATAAGAAAGTAGACCTTGTTCCTCCCTCTCTGATATTGGATTATCACTTCAGTGTGACAAAGCAAGATGTCTGTGTTTGGGGGTCCAGTTGTAGATGATGTTCATGTGTGTATATGTATGACCTCACCTGAGAATTAGGCAGAAACTTCTTAAGAGCAATCAGGTGTATTTGAACCGTTTCCTTGCATGCAAGTTATTATTACATTGTATCTTTACTTATTCTCAAAGTGCTTGTCCTGTCTCATCGACTGAAGAGTTCATTTTCCTCCATTGATAATTGCCTATAGATACAAAAAGCTGACAGCAAAGCACCACTTTATTAAACAGGGCTTTGGCCTGAAAAACAGAAGCTCCCCCCCCCCCCCCCCCTTACTTTAACATAGTTCATTGGCAACAAAATCCCACAATATGGTGTCAAAGCATAGCTTTTATATAAAAGGGGGGAACATGTGTTGAGTGACCTTTTCCATCCGTGAACAAGGATATTGTGTGGGCGACACACTTCGTTGTACACTGTGTGGCCATAACTTTTCATCGAAGGGGTGGGTAGTGGGGGATTTCTGGGCAACTACAAAATAGTCTAGGGGGGCTAATACACTAAAACTTGGGCATGTCCACATACAGCCAAATTATTTTGGGGGGGTTCACAACATTTAAAATAGGCCTAGCGACACCACTGGAGGATAGCTTTAAATAAATAAATACGCAAACAGGTGAATTTGTATGTAGGAGTCGCAAATAGGCAAGGGAAGACTGTACTATAAAAAGCCATAAACATAATGGCAATAAAATGTATATTTCTGCAGTAAGGAGGAGAAAAATAAAAATCACTGATGTTGCAGGGGCGTGGTAGGTGATCTGCGATATAGTAAAGGAACGCTGTAATTGGTTGTTTCATTTCACATTTGATGGGTGGCCAGGCACTCCAGAGAGCCAACTATTTCCATACAAGCCATTCAAAAGTCCATTTCCCATCATATATCACCTTCAAGAGGCGGGATTCACCCTGCACAGATCACCTGCCAATCGCCAATCACGCATGTTCTTTGGAAACACTGACGACCATTAAAACTAGAGACCCCGACACCGTTTCGAGGAAGCGATGAATCACTGCGCCCCCACTGACTCTGATGCCACGAGACGAGAATGCGAGCCACGGCGGACAGAGTGTGACACAAAGAGCCGCCATGTCTCGTAGCATCACTTTCACCTCACGAATACTCCACAGTGACTCAAGTCTTTCAAGTCCCTCGCCTAAAGCACAACAGAGCCCTAAAGTGTCACCCTGAAATTATTTTTTTTTTAAATAAATACATTTTTGATCTGATGTGTGACTCTTTACAATAAATGAGATATCACAGAGAATCAAACTATTCAACACAAATATCCTGTCAGGTTTTCTCGTTAACTTCTCTGTCTCTCTTTGAATGCACTTTTATTTGCTCTTCCATCAGCTCGACACAACTTCAGCGCTTCATTCCGTCTAACGTCGTCCTTTGCATTCAGCACGATGTTTGTTTCCTTCACACAGCCGACACGAGACTGCAGGAGGTTGAGGAGCTCCATGGCAGTATACATTATAACAAACTAATTAAATTAATACCTCACCGACAGTGCCAATCAAAACTGCACACTATCGTCAGAATTTCTGATACTGCGCTTGTTTGTGTTGGCTCTCAATAGATTTTGCAGTTGTACTAAACCTTGTCTCCTAGATAGAGTGCATGATTATTAATCATCCTCACCAGGCGGACTGTTTAGAATTTTCAATGACTCATTTCACATTTCGAAGGAGCCTTTTTTTTTTAAACGCATAAAAGGCACAATATCATATGTTCCCCTTCAAAAGTTCTCCAACATTGAGGCCAATTTAATTGTTTTTGCTGTAGATGGAAAACATTTGGATTTGATATCAAAATATGAATATGAAGCAAAAAGAACAACCTTCCAGCTGTTTACATCTGAATTGAATACACAACCCACCCAGTGTTTCATGTGATCAAAAGTATGCAAAATGTGACTGACAGGTGAGTCCTATTACATTGATTACATTGATTATTTAAACAATATTTACCATGAAAGGCGTGAAGTCACTCTCCAAACTCAAACCCCATTGAACATGCATTTTACCCACTAAAAAACTTTGAAGGGACGATAGAAGAATGCAATAGTCTGTTGATATCATTGGGTCACAGGGGGTTATATGCTTTTGCAAGCACAAGATTTACTGCACAACTAATTATTAAGCCTTAGTTACTTTCATTTGTGATGGTCCAAGGCTAGGGTTTACTCAGAACATCTTTAAATTCATATTTGAAACATTTATGTTTCGTTGCACTTGGGATATATATATATATATATATATATATATATATATATATATATAAAATTTATTTTTTTTAGTTACTGTTTGATTGGTTTATATATATGTATGAAAAAACTGACCCACACATAAATCCTACGGAGTATGCATTTTACCCACTAAAGAGAAAGAGAAACAAAAGAAGAATGCTAAAGTCTGGCATCAATGGGTCACAAACATGATATGGTTATTGTAAGCAAAGGATTTGCAACTAAACAAATGTTATTCCCGTTTATCTGTCTCAAGATTTGTTTTCCTTATTGTTTTATACAGTCTTACAGGTATTTATTCAACTACAAAAAAAGACATCTAGAGCTTAGGTAAAAAAATTTCATCCATTTTTAAAACAATCTTTGTATACACTTATGATTGAATCCTAATAATATGGCACTGGAAGTTGGATTGCTTTCTTGTTTTAATAAGCATCTGTTCTCTTGATATGGTCTCATTTTATCATGATCTTTTTTGGTTTAAGTGTTTTTTTATCTTCTGTACATTTGTCATTGTCATTTGGTGCACAACAAAATTGGAATGCTACTCCTTGGTGTGATACAAAAAAAGAGAAGGGAAACACAAACAAGGATAGTGTGCAAATGAAAATATTGAAATGTGTAAAATGCAGTTGAAGCAATTTGAAGAAGAAAAAATAGGTGTACCTAATTAAATGTCTGGTTCGCCTATTTGGTACACACTGACTGGCAGATAAAGTGTTCACATCTCCTGCACAGTGGCTAAATAGAAGACACTGAAACTCAGAGCTCGTTCAGATAAAGAATCCACACATGACGGTGCCCTATGGACATATTTTTCTCTTGTACCACAGGAGATACCAGAGATGAAAATCTAGAATACAGAGACCATATTAAAAAACACTTCATGTATAGCTTTACCCCTCCCACTTGCTTTAAAAACATTAAACTCACTTTTTAAAGTATTCCTTAGCATCTGTTCTCATTCCCTCGCAGTAAAAAAAATTTAAACACATTTTAAAAAAAATGGAAGACTCATATCATTGAGGAAACGAAAAGACTCTCTCACTCGCAAGTGTTCAAGCTGTGTATTTGTCACTCCCAGTTTAAGTTTACTGGAAAACTAACACATAAAACAAAAGAGAACTCAACATGGTTTATTTTAACAGCAGCAAACCATGACCAAACCAACACAAGTAAGCTCGCTTAATACTAACATACTGTAGTATGTGAAACATGATAGACGGACTAATGGAAATTAGCATAGATGTTACGCTAATTACAAAAACTCAAACTAGTGCTACTTAAACACACGGATTAGCAACACACACAAACAGAGCATACAATAGTTACAGGCATATATTCTCTCAGCTCTGTGGGAACAGCGACTGCTACTGGAGCTTTATTGTGGACCTTCTCTGCCTCTTCTTCTTGCTCTGAATTACGCTGCATATCTTCCAGTAGACCTCAGTGCTGGCCGGCATGTTGCGGGACAACGTGGTACACAACTATGAATTCAGACTTGTCTGTATACTATAACAAAATTTTTTTTTTTTTAAATCATTCAAAAAAATAAATAGCTGAAAAACCTGCGATACAGGGGGGGTTCACTCTGAGTCAAATGACTTTTAGCCCACTAAAATTTGAAAACAACACGTGTCACCACTGACTATTATTTTTGCTTTGCAAGTGACATTTTACATAAATTGCTGAGCAAACTATTGTTGTTTTTGTCAACGAGGGACACAATTCTGTAGTCGCTCGAGTTACTGTAGACTTGTGACATTAATGAACGTGAGTCACGGTAACATGGAAACACGTGTACGCAAACCCGATCATTAACCTTTCCATGGGTTAGGAGATGAATGGATGCAGACACTTCTGCTGACTGATTTGCATAGAAAAATATGCTTAGTGCCACAGGTACGAAGCGACTTGCTCTCGATAAAGAGGAGCAATATAGCTAAAAGAGACGCAGACAGTCAAGCACTAACCAACAGAACAGCTATATTGAACAAAATCAGAATGGCAAGTAAAAGCTGGTCTTATCTATACAGCATGTTTCTATAGTGTACCGTGTTATCTTGAGTTTTTAGTTGAATTTGTTCCGTGACCAAGCTTTTAAATCAATTGAGTCAAAATATGAAATACATTTTCTCGACTGAAATGAATTGAAATTCCACTCATCTGTTCCAGCCTGCCCCAAACGCCATATTTTTTACTAAATAAAAATAGTAGTGTTTTTGTTTTTATCAAACAAAGAATATAAGAACAGTGGTTTTATAGAATAATTACTGTAGTATTCTCAATGGTTGTGTGCCTTTAAGGGGCGTGCCATAGTAAGTGTTGGAACTATATTTAGTGAATAAATAGCTTTTTGGGGGGATGTCAACATGCCCAAATACTCAAAAATATTGGTAAACAAGTGCATCCTGGTGAAAATGTAAGTACTGTATCTATTTTAGACATCCTGAAAATGAGCCGCTGAAAAGTGACCAAGTAGCACCCTGTGCAAAATTGGTACATACACAGAATGATAGAACAGGGCATTCACTGAGACATTATTTCATACCCTGCATTTTGTAAATACAGTACCTGTACTTATACAGTAGATACATTTTATAATGCCGTGAGGAATTTTTTTTTTTTCTTCTAATTTATGGCAAAAGGTGGAGGACTGTGGTTGTCGCAGCGTAGGGGCGGCGCAATCCAGGGGTCTCGCACTGGGCGCCATTCAAGCTAGTGCCGCCACTCAATGTTCTTAATTAGCTTGGACCAGAGCCCGTTAGGTTGCAACATTCTTAGTATATTAGGAAACATGAATGTAACAATTAACACAGTGTACTTCTTAACAAGCAATTAAGGGTGCAGAATCTTGCAGTCTAGGGGATGTGTGGTTAAGCTACTGTCGGGCAGATGGTTCTCATACTTCTTTCGCAGGTATTAACCTGGTTTTAGTAGCTAACAAGCGGTGCTTTCAAGGGCTGTTTAAAATTTGACTTACAGTGGAACTCTGCCCTCGTGATCACACACGTGCTCGCCGCGAGCGCGGACCGGTTGCAAAACAAACAGGGTTCATTATCCCGGGAAGGCCAGGCTCCAAACAGAGATGCGTGACAAACAAATAAACCTCAGAATAATACCTCGCCAACGCACATTAAAAACAGAAGCTAATGGCCATCACAAGACATATTCCCCGTTACGATGTTAATTAAAGCACCACAGTCCTTACTGAATAAACACGTGCAGCAGCAGGATTTGCATAATCTGCCTGCATTTACTGTACGGAAGCTACTGGTATGAATGTTGTTGTGACATATTTAACCTGTCAACAGCAGTGCCTCTTCATTCCTTTCCTTGTTGCTAGGCAGATATCGTGGGGCACAAATAGCTCAGAGGAACATTAAGATGCAAAGTCATGCTACACCACATAGAAGAAAAAGCACAGAGAGTAAGCAGCAGCACGACAGTGAGGAAAGTACAATGAAAACAGCACTAATATTTTTTTTTAATTAAGAAAATAAATACTTTGCAATATAAATTATGTAAGGCAACACTGAAAAAAAGGCCATTGAATTTATTTTAATTCGAACATGTAAATTGCATATGAATAAAAAGTGTTAAATTAAATTTGTTTCATTATTTTTGCAGAAAAGAGGGGAAAATTACAGTTTACTACCACTATTAAGTACTTTTTTTTTAGTGTAGGAGCAATACAAAAAACATATATTTTAGAGCTAAATATTATATAAAACAGTTTTGTACTAGAAACGAAAATCTCTTTACACATGCATCACCGTATGTTTAAATGTTTACATTACATACAGCATGTGTACATGCAGCCATGGCTTCCTACTTTTGAGCCATTAATGTTCCTACTTGGGTATATGCGGCAAGATAAAATGACATTTCTAAAAAGGCCATACAAGACCTTCCACATAAATAAGCACAACTCTTATCATTTTGAATTTAACCACCAGATTTCGATACATATGCATCAATAAAACATGACAGCCATAATCCAAGATCATCTGTCAATTTGATTTATTGAAACAAAGTAACAGCAATTGGCATTTGTCCTGCCCATTCAATAAAGGAAGGAGTTGTGCTCTGAAGAGGAAGTACATGTTTTAGGATAATTGAAGCAACCAAATCAATTTTCTATAATACTTGACCTCATGGTTCACGGCCGACTTCGGACGAGAGTTTGGGTCCTGTCTGGACCTGGATATTTATACCATTGGACTATCTGCTCGACCTTGCAGCGCACATATGATTTTGCCACTTTATACAAATACTACCTTTACCTGCTTGGTATATTCTGTGTCACAACATATTCCTTTCGATATGTATTTGCATGTGTAAGGAGGCAGGATCCTTCCAAAATATCCTCACTTGTGCATATTATATGTGTTGTATGTGCAAGTATTTGTACCCGAGAAGCCTCTCACAGGCTTGGCTGGATGAAATTCTGATGTTTGTTAACAACTTAGAGAGAACATGTGGTGCAGCAGCTGTGTGTTTTAGTGCACTTCCTTACCAGTGAACACGCTCAGTTTGTGTGTGTGCAGGTGTGAGCGAGAGGCCCATTTGCAAGCTCTGATTTGCTTTATCGACCACGAGATCTCAAACAGATGCAAAGCGCGGCGCATTATTATTGGGTTATGTCAAATGGAAGGTCACAACACGATAGGTGTCTTAATTATTGTTTAGAACCAAAGGAAGAAGAAGAAGGCGAGGTAATCATTCAGTGACTGATTTTACTGAAATATTTGTAGCTCACAGTTATGTGATTAAGATATATTTATTTAAATGCCTGGCTGTGTTGAATACATGCAAACAACATTAATTGAAGGAAATTTCCTCATGCCACAGCTGATTTTATAAAATTATCATCATTAATTTGAAAAAGAGTCCAATTTCCTAAACATCAGCCATTCTCTTTGCTCAGTTCACCCTAGAACTTATTAATTTCCTCTTTTGGGAAATGAGTAGTGTGTCGAGCAGCGGCAGCAGCAACGTGTGGAAGAAACAGGAGGTTCCTCAAGCACGAAATTAAAGTGTTTCTTCCTGTACACAGAACTACTAGCTCCCCCGAAAAAATAAAGAGCAAACGTTACCGCCGCAACATGTCCATAATATATGGCCTAATAACAATGCATAGGCGCAAAAACACATCCCAAAAGGGTCTGTTGCCGAGGTAATTCTTGTTCAATGCAAACGTTACCTCCGCAACATGTCCATAATATGTTCTCGTTTATCGCGGGAGTTAGGTTCCGGACCATCCCCGCAATAAGTGAATTCCGCGATGTAGCATCCATGTCTCTTTTACAGATTTTTAAGTTGTATGATGCTCCAGTACCACAATATAGATAGACGGATTTAAAGCTATGTGGTTGTTTTAAATAAAGGTGCAATTTTCTTAGTTTAATGTTTAGTTTGGCAGGAAAATTCAACTGGGAGTGACATTAACCAACTCAATGTATTTTTTTTTTTAAGAAGAAGAATTGTTCACTGTGAAACTGCTGCTTGTTGTGAACTGAGTTGAGTTGACTTTACGGCCACCACACAGTGCTCATATCTCAAGTCAGTGCAAGAAATCAGCCGGCTCTTATCTTGAAAAACTCGAAAGTCCTGTCTGTCGTATTTGAAAGCGCCACTGTACTGAATATGCTGAGATGCATGTTCCTTCAATCTCAGACACGCACATAAAGACTTTGCAGGCCGCCTTTCACGTTGCGCTTCCCTTTATCACATGCGACAATATGCATAGTTTGATTTAATACGACATCCGTGCCAGTGAACATTGCTTTCAACAAAACGGATACATGGGTATTAAAATTCACACCACTATCCCTGGCTTTCCACTATACCTTCGATTCGATTCCGAGCAGTCTGTGGCTGGAAACCGCTGGAAAACCCATCTTTTGACGGGCAGTGCGAAAGGGGCTAGGGTCACATGTACTGCAAATTACGTATTTCATCAGCTTTTATCACTTTAGTCGCCTCAACAGAATAATGTCCAAGGATACTCATGCAGTAAATATATTTCAAGACCAACTTTAATGGATTTCCGCTTAAAAGGGGACATAATTCCATGTTTTTTCACGGTTCCGGAACATTTTGTTTGGGGACGTGGAAGGGCGCGAGCAAGGCCTGGCCGTCTGCCGAGGTGGAAATATGATTTAGTTTATGTGGCCCCTAAATAAGCTGTCATCTTCCATAATGCATTGGGGGAGATGACAAAAGTAGCTCTATTACCATGTTGATAACATCAATTTGGGTTGTCAAAATGGGATGAAGTGAAAGCCCGGCCCCGCAAGGCTGCTCGCTCTGTGCCGGGCCACGAGGTTTCTGCTTTGATTGGAATCTCAGACTATCCATTATTCCGTGCCCCCACTACCTCCTAACAGCAATTAGATTTATATAGAACCTCCAGGGTATTTTCACTTGAGATAGAGATAAAAGGGACTGATTCCACAAGAAGACATGTTGCAAATCGAGTTTATGATAGCCTTGTATTGTATTGGACCGTTTGATTGGTTGGAGGTCGACGCCAATCGCAATGTAGCTGCGAGGGATGTTGCGGAAAACATACAAATATGGTAATACTAGTAAGACTACTACAACAACAACTACTGCTAATACTAATAATATAAGAAGAAGACGATGATTACAGACAAAAAATATAAAATATATCAAAGAGAAAAACAATATCAAAATAAAGACTTTGCAAAATCATTTTCAGTCCTTCTGGTGTGCTCTGCTATGGCCCAATAATCATTCATCCATTCATTTTCAATACTGCTTATCGTTGTTAACTGGTGAACTGGAGCCTGTGCAAGATGTGTTTGGGCGAGCGGCAGGGTACACCCCTGACTGGTCGCCTGTCAATCACAGTAAGTTTAATAATTTAATGATTGATTAATGGTTCACAACAAATAGCACAACCAGTCAAAGCGCTGTGTATAATGATTGATATGATTGCTTGAGCAGCAATTGAAGAGCCAACCAATGACGGACGGTGGAACTGCAACTGAAACGCAAGTCAGAGCAAATTGGATAAATAAATGCTGACTGGGAGAAAAAAAAAAAGAAAAACTGGATGTCTGGTCACCATTGAAGTGACATCTTTTGTATTCATCTGTTTTCCAGGCAGCTTACTTATATACAGTAGAGACCTGGGTAGAACATATAATATACGATAACAACCTTAGGGAAAGGTTTCTTAATTCCAGTCTGTTAGTGTTGTTTAATATATAAAAAAAAAAAAAAGTATATTCTGGCTGCAGCACAAAGCAGCTGTGTGATGCCCTGGATTTACAAGTGTTGTATACTGTATAATTGTTTTCCTTCCTGATAGAGACACAGGTGGCCTGTCCTCTTGACTGTGCTGCAGTGATCAGCCATGTGAACGACCTGAGCTGCCATGTGCTGCTGGTCGCCTGCCATCACCGCTCAAGCTGCCTGATCTTAAAACATCATGTGTTTTTTATTGTGTTCCCCCATTTTATCTCCGCTATGGATCATTTGCATTTGTGTTGTCATTATTCTTGTTCATTCTACAGCCGATGATAGCTTTACAATCATCATTCGTTAGCTCGTCCAGGGAAACAAGTGGATCTTTGTGGATTTGCATCATCTTTTCTCATTTAAGGCTTCAACCAAACAACTTAATGCTTACATTATGTGCACACATGGAGACGAGACCATGGAACACTCTCTTCAGGGGTACTTACAGATAATTACCTTGAATAATTTATCATGCCATACAGGAATGATCCCTTATAGCACGTTTATCAGCGACTGGATGGAGACACTTAATTCATCTGCATAAGCAATTACAAAAAGCATTTGAATGAAAGGGGAGGGGGGGGGGGGCAAGACAAAGGCATAAATTGGGTTATTGAAGCAGGCCAGTGATATAACCAGTATGGATAATAAGTGAATTTTAAACCCATGAGCACTTGTACTCTATACTTTAGGTTGGACTGAGAATTTTGTGTGTGTGATCCTCAATGACTTAGCTTGTCTTTAGGCTATCGGACTAGTTTGCAACCAGACAATTTCACAAGATTGAAAAGATACTGTATCTATATACAATTCATTTGACTCATCCCAAACAAGCAAGGGAACAGTTCCAAATCAGCAGTACACTGGAACTTAAACCAAGATACACAAAAAACATGGATACGTGGGAAAATGGAAAGAAGGGAACTACACATAAGAATTGCAAATCTTTCAAGATCATCAATAATCAATCCATCGATTTTCTGTAGCGCTTGTCCTTACTAGAGTCAATGGTGAGCTGGAGCCTATTCTATCTGGCTCTGTAAGAGACGCAGGGTACAGCCTGCACTGGTCACCAGACAACTGCAGAGCCCATCAACAATCTACAATCAATTTCCTCTATTCTTGATGAATGAATAAATACCTAACGAAGATGACAAGATAAAAAATGGATTGTCACAAGGTCAAGTGCAAAGCTAGAGATTTGGTGGTGGGAGCCTTGCTTCTTACCAAAGTATCAAGGTCTTGCATTGTTCTTTATCACACAAATAGACTGTCTGAGCATGTGGATTACTTTTGACTGGATACAGTAAGATACATAAGCTTCTGTCAGTCACTTTGCAACAGCTTAATGGTGATAACCTTGAATAACCTTTGGCCAACATGCGTACAAGCCAAGCTGCCATGTGTGACGGGCAACACTGTCGTTGGGTGTTGCTAATTTTAAAGATGGGTAGATTTTTGCAGTGTTTTGTACAACGTCACCACAGCGACTAACCAAAAAAAAAAAAAATAAATAAATAAAAAAAAAAAAATATATATATATATATATATATATATATATATAAATAATAATAATTCCAGGAATGCTAACGCAATGCATCCAATCACTGAGCTGCCCAATAGACTTGAGTGCACTGGGCATAACTCTTGTTGTCTGGCACAATCACGCCCGTTTGAAATTGCAGCGTCATATATTAGGGCAGAATTTAATAGCGGCATTGCTGAACTTGTTCACCCCAGACGAAGGGGATAAGACAATGTGTTAGGCCTTGATCCGGTGAGTGGGTTAGCAGGGTGATGAAACATAGAAGCAAGATGAGGACCACGTCAGTTGCATTAACTACCAGATGACACCTGCCAGCACCCGAACACCCTCTCATCAGCTCGCCCAGCTCTTCATACAATTTTCCTCCTCCAAACGTGATGAGAAAAATCATGAGAATATTAAAGCTGCCTTTAAGGGACGGACATTTTTTTGATATAATCTTTAAAGGGCACCCATGTGAAAGGATTAAGAGTGAAAGCCAGCCAAACGAGATTTTACAGTACACCGCAGTTTGGGAAATTTAGCTGTAAAAATACCGTGAATCATTAATAAATTAAATCTACCTGCCTCAGCCGCTGATGTGTTCAAAAGTCATTTTCATGTAATCGCTGGACCATACATTGCGCTGGAAGTGAGAACACATTGCTTTGCTGGAATCACAGTTGAGGCTCCAAAACAAAAATACGAAAAATAATCCAAGCTGCATTCCTCGCTCTTCTGCTTTTATAATATTGGGCCAGCCTGCAAATAGATGATACATCACATGTAACATGATCAAAGGTAATGTTTTTTTAAGGATCCAGACATGGTGTGCCATTCTTACAATGAAAATGTGGCATTTTTTTTATAGAGCGTAAAATACAAGCAGTGAAAATGCAAAGTTGTTCACAACCACCATTCCTTCAGCATCCCCCAATGATAAATCTATAAAAACCAAACAAAACCAAACAAATCTATAAAAACCAAACAATAAAGTGACCGCCCTCTCCTCAATGCCATCACAGGAGACGAGATAAGTATGAAGCACTGTCCCTGAGTGTAGTTCATCACACAAAGCCCCCGCGCAAGACAGAAATGTCAAGTGGTGGGATTTTATTTTAGGAGCGTGGCCTTAACCTGTCCCGAATCAGTATTTTCTGGTGGGTATGGAACATTTCACTCAGGAGTACACAGAGGACCAGAGGCTACTGGAGTAGGAATGAAAGTTGAAGTAAGAAGTGGAGTCATTCCGACCTTATGAAACCAAGCCAGAATTTCCATCAATCTTTGATACGGCTTGTCCTCATAAGAGTAGCAGATAAATGGAGCCTATCCCAACTGACTTCGGAGGAGAGGTGGGGCACACCCTGGACTGGTCGGCAATCAATTGCAGGGCACACATAGACAAAACAACCAATTTAGTTTTAGATAAATTTAAGCATGTTTTAAGGGAAAGCCTGAGTAACTGCAAACTCCGCACTGAGATTTTTGAAGTTGGACAGCCCCAGACCCTAGCTAACTGTTATTCCACCAAGCTGCCTTCAGAATTTCCATCAGGATAAACGAAGTACTGTATTACCTTAACCGAGCCTATTCTAACCTATCCTCATTTATCCAACCCTAACCTTCCCTACCCTTTCCGAACCTATCCTAATCTACCCTTTCCAAACCCAGCCCAACTCAAACTAAACTCAGCTAAATTAAGATAAACTAAGATAAACTAACCTAACCTAAAATAGCCCAGTGTAATCCATTTTAACATAATCCGATCCACTTCTCATAGATTGGTGGTATACAGTAGTTTCTGTCCAATTTGTGGTAATCTGATCATATGATCAGATTAGATTTATACAAATATTGATATACTGTTTTGCAGTGGTCGCAGAGACACATGGAACTGATTTCTTCTTTCCAAAACCATCTGAAGTTGAATTAACTTAAAAAGACTTTTAGCAGCATATTGTTATTGATTTTCTTGTGTGTTTGTTTCTTAACTTACTGTACGGAATGCTTCAAAAAAATGCAGACTTTTCTCCCTTTCTGTCTACGGTATGTGGAAGCCTACCTGGTTGGAAGTTCTCTTAGCTGCTGTCTCAAATTTCATTTGACATATTTCTATTTCCTCTTCCATCACTGACAGTTCCAGGATTTCCTTGGGTGGGCTCGGATCAGATGTTCAGATAACCTTCAGGAATCCCAAATTTCCAAATATGGAAAGTTTCAGTAATAAAGGCCCTTCTAGTTTTCACTGATCTCCTTACGTACAAGACTTTCATTTAGGGCTGCAACTAATGATTATTTTTATAATCAATCTCTCAATTTTTTTCAATTAATCAATGACGCTGATTAAAAACATGTCCATCCTTTTCTTAAAAAAACAGGACATTATTACAAATTGGCAGTGCAGAAAATCCACAAACAGATAGATTATGTTTCAGTTCCTGGTTTGGTCGGTAACATCCGTCAGAAAATTGACAAAAATGTTGATCATTGTTTCCAAAGTAAAACGATATTTGCAACGGTCTTATTTTGATGAAACACATATACAATCAGCCTGCTTTATTATCATTATAATGAATATATTTATTATTCATGGCTGTATTATGATGAATAGAATCATTATTTACTGTCGAGAGGCTGAAATTCCAAGGATTTGGATTTTATGTTGTCTCCAAACCATTAATCGATTATTTATAAAAATCGATAGATTAATTTGATAATCAATTAGTTGTCAATTCATCTTTACACCTATACTTTCATTGTCATGCCACTTAGGTTGAGCATCAGTGAAGAGATCAGCTTCTTAATGTGCTACAACTTGGCCAATTTACTGCGTTTAGTCCTCAGGGTCTATTTGTTAGCTGTCAGAGACTATCTTTCTTCAATCTCACCCATTGTGCTTGCTGGTTGGAAAAGGGAATCGGTCAAATGTATGTCCCCGCAGGGTAATAACAGAGCTGTGTATTTTGTTAAATTGATCCTAGGAGGCCTATTAAGAAACAAAGTGCAAGAGGGAGTGTAGGAACACCAGAGCAGAGGCCTAGTTAGAGGTTGACGCTCAAGGGGCTTGCAAACAGGTCCGCGGTGGAGAGAGTGTGGCGAAAATAAATATGAAAAAAAGATGACAGATAGTGGAAATGAAAAGAAGCGGGAGAGAGCTTCTCTTACAATAAATGGCCGTTGGGCGAGAGAAAATGACAGGATGATGAGAGCAAGGCTGGGAAAAAAAGAGAGATGGAGGATGAACATGGGAGAAAAGACCAGCCCGTAATACTTCACACAGCAGCTTCATTACCATGTAACATGAGTCATGCCCCATTGCCTGACTCTTAACACCCTTTCTACCTCCACATAGAGACCACCAAGGTGCATGCTAACAATATGAAGGTGGTGAAAGAGAATGGAGTGGATGTAACGGTGAGGACATTCTTCGCATTCACAAAGGCCATAAGCCGTCATTAGGTGCTGCTTAAAATGCATTACAGCCACCACAATGGAAGGAACCACGTGATCCATGCGAGCCATCCATTCATCCGTTTTCTATACTGCTTGTCCTCATTAGGATCAGAGGTAACTGGCTCTTATTCCAGCTGATTTCAAGCGAGAGGCAGGATACACCATGGACTGGCCTAGAGTCAATCACATGGTATACTACCTTTAGGCAAATGGTCACACTCACCGTCACATCTCTGGGCAGTTTACAGTTTTCAATTAATCTAGGAAGTCGGGGTACCGGGAGAAAACCCATTCAATCACAGGGAGAACGCAAATTCCACACAGATGTTCTATTGGAGACTTGAACCCGAATATCCCCATTGTGAAGCAGACATGCTAACCTGTCCATGTGAGCCAGGAAGTACAAAAACAGAAGTCAATCCCAAAATAACACTAGGTTTATTTGTGTTATTTGCAATGCCTCAGTACTCCAGGCTTAATCTGCAATGCAGAAGTCAATCTTACTATTAGCGAGGATTTCAAGTTTCTTGAATGCGCCCTGAGGGAGCTAGAGTAGCTGAGCTATAATCTAGGATACTCAAGTGGATCCTTTGCAAAATGTAGTGTACATCTGTTTTCCATTGTCCATGGTTGGGCTAGGATTCCCGGTTTCAGGCTGACATACGACATTTTGAGGTTTATGAACTAATATCAGAATCAGAATCAGAATCCTCTTTATTTGCCAAGTATGTCCAAAAAACACACAAGGAATTTCTCTCCGGTAGTTGGAGCCGCTCTAGTATGACAACAGACAGTCAATTGACAGAGAACACTTTTGAGACATACAGACATTGACAAAAAACAGTCACTGAGCAATAAAGGGTTAATAGTTATCTGGTAATGCCGGTACATTTTTAAAATTTTATTATTTTTTTTTTTTTACAATTGTGCAAAAGATGCAGAGTCCTCTAGCACTTAGAATGACTAATATTGTAACAGTCCGGCGCAATGACCATTGTGCAAAGGGTGCCGAGACTTCAAGGAGTGTATGCGGTTTAAAGTGACGAGTAGTGCGATAATCTGGGGCAATGTTGATTGTGCAAATGTTGCAGATACTTATGACCTTACGACTGCGGTAGTTATGGACTACGGCGCCAATTTAGGTCACGTTGATGCCGTAGGAACAGAACTCTGTCCGAAACCGATGACCCCCTGTACTTTTGTATTAGTCCATAGTAGAAAGGGGTTACCACTGGTCTGTGGTCACTTCTGAACACCTCAACAAGTTGGGTGTTCAGAAGTGACCACAGTTGACCCCTTCTCCCCACGTCTGTCTGGGATTTCTTCTGGTGTTACAGCAAACGCGAACATTGCAAGGTAAGTTCCCAGCCAGTTCCCTTCACCAAGGTGCCAGGTACAATGCATTACATGGTTGCCGCCCACCGCTCCTGAAGTTAAAACGCAAAGAACATTTGCTGTACAGGGACTGAGTCCTCTGGTGAATTCCTTGACTTCTGGATTGAGTTGTCAGCTGGACTCTATTGAAAAATACCTGAAAATATCACCTCTGTAGATCGGAACCCATGAAAGTGTCACACTGGAATAAGCAAGGGAAAAGTGTCTCCACAAACGGCAAACGTCTGTTTGAGCCTCAGAGAAGCAGATGTGTTCATGTATGTGTCTCAAAAGTGTTGTCACGTTGACAGCCGGGGGTTTTTCCTGAGACTGGCGACCTGACAAGGACAGACAGGGACATCTCTCCCCTGTCTCTCTGCCTCCGTCGAGCCCTGAAGGCACTGATAAGAGCAGACATTTAATTTGGCGGGTCAAAACAAATCCTTCAAAACACCAGTGGCAGGTACAGGAAACTCTAATAGGCTCCTGAGCACCGCGACTGGCTGACGGAAGGAAGGCACCCACTTACTGCACATCCATCAACCACACTTTCTCCTGGTCATCATTTTTCGCCGGCCGCAAGCCAGAAAAACTTTAATGAACTACTGAACAGAAAATGTATGTAATCAGTTTACTGATTGTTTATTTTTTTTTACTGTGCTCCATCTTGAGGGGTATTCAAAACAACATTGATGAAGGATTTTGAGGGAACATGCTCATTTGATATGAAAATTGCACAACTTCTATTGAATTAAAATACATGTATATATGTATGTTTTTGACATGTTTGGAATCAAACACTAACTCAATCATTCCCAATGAGTGCCCGGTCTGCCCAATTTGAAATCCTAAGGCCCACAAAAACCTTAAATCAAAACTCTGATCAGAATATGAGGCTGGTATCAATAATTTTCCAAACAATGTTCTATATAAATACTGTATAAGCAAAGCAGTGATTGGCTTTGTTTATTACTTTCAAATAGCTAGCAAGAAAGCTAATATACTGTATGTAACAATATCAGTCTTTCATCAGGGCTCCGATTTGACTTTATGACATCGTGTGGACCACGAGTCACACAGATAACTCCTTTTCACAATCACCAACTCACTCCACATTATCCCTCCTAACGTTGACATGACCTATTAATTTGTCATACGTTGACGACATTAACATGTAAAAGAATTACTCAACTTACATGGCTTTTTCGTCCAACATTTGATCGATCTGACTGTTCGTGTGTGAGCCATACGTGTCCACTGACATTGCGATGCTACAATTATATATTCGAGAACTAGGACACCAATTCATGGTGAATTTAGATAAAAATTACATCATCAACTAGGCTAGCGTAGATGATTTTTAAAATATTTTTTTCTTAACGTCTCGCTGGCTTTACCAATCACATTACTAAGCTAAAATGCCAAAGCTATTCTGAAGCACCAGCCTCATGGATCATGAAGTTTGTCACTGTTTGCAAATGAGCATGGAAATAGATATGAGGTAGGACGTAAGAAAAGCAAAAGTCAAAATACGAAAATGTCAAGGGCCACTCAAATGGGATTACAGAGGCATTGGAAAGGAATTACCATGAGATCAGCAGGATGAGGTGTTACTGTAATAAAGATGGTGAAAAGTCCTCTGGAAAAGCTAATAGTGACCAGACAGCAAATGATCGCAAATATAGCTGTTAGCCCCATTTTGATGAGTGGAATTGTAACTGACGGCGGCTCAGACATCATGATAGCGACAGATGGAAGACAAACAGCCACATTACCCACAATAAATTGTGTACTAATAAACCTCTACATAAGCAGTAATCAGTTTGAAAATAATTACCAATTACGTGAAACAATCTGCCAGAGCAAAATCTACAAAATCCAACCATTTCAACTGGGATGAGTTCTATTCTCTAGCGTTTTCAGCCACATTTTCTACAATAAATATTACTGGGATTTTTTTTCTTCAACATGTTGTATGGTGAAAATATAAAATATAAAAAAAAATTTCACAATTTAAAACAGTACAGATGTTTTGATCGACAATATCTATGACATGCTTTCATCAAAATACCCCAATCATCAAGCATTGCATTAAATTTTACACACACTAATTAGCCCGTTTTTAGGCTGGCCTTGACTTTCTCATTAAGTGAGCGACAGACAGTATACCCAACCCAGCCGCAACACATTATGACAAGAAATTACACTGATAACTTTGCATTCCTTGCAGCTCAGGCTGACTATATTAACAAAATCTTTTCTTATATTCCAAAACAAAATAAATTTCATATCACAGTGTGATCGTACAGTGTTTTAACTAAAGCATTCTGATAGAATTAATTATTTTCTTAGGCATCCATTTTTACAATTATGTACTCTATTACAAAATAACATTCACTCCTATTTATGCAGTGTCACTGAACGGACCTTGCGCACTCACGCAGCTGCCTTGTGTCTGCCTAGTTTCATTCTGAACAGAAAAATAGGAAATGCAGCGGGTGTACAATCTTTTGATCTTTTGAGTGTGTCCAAACAGGTCACTCTGCTGGTCACGTTTAAGATTACAGTTGAATCAGTGTATATAAACCGTACACCAACATCGCAGCAGAGCCTGCGATGTGACTATCGTGCACACGCACATGGCAAAAGACTTCATATATATAAATCAAGATGCAAAAGAAAACACTACGGTGTGCAAATTCTACAGCTTCAATCAACTCACTGAAACGGCAGGGACAACATCCAACTACAGCCGGAATCGCAAAAGAAAACCTAAACACGGGTACCTTAACATTAACTGTAACTAGCACCAATGAATCTAATTTTGTCTTTCTGAGAAGAGGTTTTAATTCCACGTTAAATTGGCATTATTATGAGACCTCACCATGCATGTTTAGGTCACATAATGCCTCAGACTTTTATGTTTCTTAATTGCAACCAAGCTCTTCTTTACATCTTCATTTTTAAAAACATATGATTCATTTTTTGCAAGAATTTACTTGGGGGGGGGGAAAATTCAAGATTTGAGATGGTTTGCATTTTGTGCTTTGAAGGAGTTGCAGACTGTTTTTGGCTGTCAGATGTATTTAAAAGAAGATTCAAATTAGGAAGCGGAAGCTCTTTAACTCTTCAACCTTGTCACGGTTTTTAAAATGGATATTTATGGCCCTGGTCTTTTCGTGGTCTCGGCTTGTCTCGGTCTTGGTCTCGACTCACAAAAGTCTTGGTCTTGTCTTGGTAAGTTCTGGTCTTGGACAAGTCTTGTTCTCGGATGTTGTGGTTTTGAGCACAACACTACGAGACAGCGCCGCTTGTTGGAGGCTAACGCTGTTAGCTAACACTAATCTGAGCATCCAACAAAACTCGTAACTCTGCTTGCCCTTAGGCATGATAGCAAGGGTGTCGAACCCAACTATCTCATGAAAAGTGGTTCGGGATCTTCACCCAGCCAAGCTGATCATGTCATGGCAGAGAAGCTCAATATGGGGGTGGGAATTATATCAATTAGCCCCACTGTCACATAACAGTGGGGCAGAAGGGCTCACTCACAGAAGCATTTTCAGAATTAGGCAGAAAACAAAAAAAATTACTTGGTTGTTTATTTTTACACTTGAAGGGTGAGCAAGTACTCCAGAGACCCTACCATTTGTATACAACCCATTGACAAAAACAAAAACAAAAATCTATTTTCAATAATATGTCCCGATTAAAACAAAAACCAAATGATGTTTTTTTTACAAGCCAAGTTTCCATGAGTGTTTCAGACATTTCCAAAAGTTGTATTTTGAACTTTGTATCTTCTTTGATTTTTTTTTTAGGTGCATAAAACCCCCAAGAAACTAAAACGAGCCAAGAATCCAAAATGTACTTTAAGTGGAAAACATTCTATTTTCCACAAATTTTTTATTTGAATTTTTTTTTTTGCAAGCAACACAGACAGCTGCAGTGAAATGCTAATTAATGCGCTCAACGATCCCTCATCATCCTTCCCAGCCACACATATACAGCAGTACACAGCGAGCTGTTTTCACATTCATAGGAGCCTGATCACGTCAGCTACAAACATCCACATTAATCAGTCACGTTTACTTGCTGTAAATAATCACATAATCTGTGTGCTCCACATGAGAACGCAGCCATTACACACCACCGTACAATGTCACACTTGTCTTGTCAAAACAGCTTCTCCAGATGACTTCTCGCAAACATCTCCTCCATTAATCGAATTCGCGCACTGGATTCACTCTCGCGAGAAGAAAGGCATGTTATAGTCTTCAGTAAACAGGCTGACAACGTAAAGACTTTGCTATAATTAGCAATGAAAATGACAACTACAAAAGAAATATTTAAAAATATGCAACAAGATAGTTGAGTGTTTATCTTATCACCAATGGGGCGAATTGAATGAATATATATATTAATATATATATATATATATATCCATCCATCCATTTTCTGAGCCGCTTCTCCTCACTAGGGTCGCGGGCGTGCTGGAGCCTATCCCAGCTGTCATCGGGCAGGAGGCGGGGTCTTTCTGTTTCATTTGAGAGAAATATATACATTTAAGTAGCAGCTCCTCCCGTCTCCAGTAGATTCGAGGGCTGAACATTACGTCCAGTCAAGGACAGATACATGTTTAAAAACACAAATGACTTTAAACTAATCGCAACGTTACCAAAACGCAAGTTTATTAATTTTTCATATCAATATCAATGTGGGTCCTTCCATCCAAGTCTGCAATGCATGCGTAAATCACATTTAAAAAAAAAAAAGAAAATTCTTTGGTCAAAATGAAAAGTCACTAGTTCAGTGTCTTAGGGCACCAATGTATTCCTCAGAGGTCACTGATGGTGTAGCGATACACTCGCCTGACTTTGGTGCGGGCAGCGTGGATTCAGTTCCCACTCAGTGACAGTGTGAATGTGAGTGCAAATGGTTGTCCGTGTCTATATGTGCCCTGCGACTGACTGGCGACGGCCTTTCGCCCGAAGTCAGCTGGGATAGGCTCCAGCGCCCCGCGACCCTAACCAGGATAAGCGGTGTTGAAAATGAATGGATGGATGGATGGATGGATCCATTCCTCAATGTCTGTTCTCATTTGTTCACACTCCAGAAATGGGAGACTATCATATTACATCCCTTTGAGGAAAGAAAAACAAGACTCTCGCTCGCACAGTTCTCCAAATAAGAAGTGTGCTCGCGTCAAGCTGTTTGTCACTACCAGTTGAAGTGTACTGTAAAACTGACACATCCAATAGAGAATTAACCATTGTATATTTAAACACCCAAATGTTCAAGTAAACATTGTCTAATGAATGTCCGCTAGCTTCATGTCAACATGCAATGGGAAACCCCATTGATGGATGTGGAGAGCTTTACCGTGAGCTGCAAGAGAAAGAGTTGTGAGGGCAAGCGCATGAGACCAGTGTTGGTTGAGTTGGCTTACACTGGTGCTGCTGCTTTCATTAATTGCTCTCCTCTTATCCAAGCAGTAGGGCCTTCAGAAAAACTCTGCTGGGCAACAAAGAAAGCTCTTGGAGAGCGCATGGTGCTGTGACCAGGCAGCTGCAGACTGAATGGTGGAGACTTTTTCCGCTACTCCATTTATGGTGCTGCCGCCGTAAATGGTGCCGTAAAGCCGGCAGTGCGTCTTTTTGCTGGGGAACCCACAGAGTGCGAGCGATGGCTACAATGGGCTAACCGAAATTAGCATAAATGTTACGGTAATTATAAAAAAAAACAAAAAAACAAATCCTACTTTAACACACACTGAGCAGAAACGCATACAAAGAAAGCATGCAACAACACTAGCACGCAATAAATTCCTTTTGCCCTGTGGAAACGACTATTAGTCGGGGGCCTTCTCTACTCTCCTCTTATTGCTGTTATTTACGCTGCATCTCTTCCAATTGACCTCAGTTGTGCCCGGCGTGTTCCAGAACAACTTTGCACTACACTGTTTGTATGCAACTTTCCCTTCAGACTTGCCTGTACAGTGGTGCCTTGAGATCCAAGTTTGTTTCTGTGACCACACTCCTAACTCAAAACACCTCAATCTCTAATTATCATTCCCCATTGAAATGAATGGTAATACAGTACAATTAATCTGTTCCAGCCTCCCCACAAACCCCAACAAACATTTATGTAATGTTTTTTTAACAAGGAAAATACAACTATAATATTGTACTGATAAAAACAGTGATAACAGATAGAATGTCAAAAATTCAACAGTTTATGCTTCATGATTAATTTTTTGTGGCTCCTTCTGGTGTGCTTGACTTGGCCACCGAGGGCAGTGTAATACAGTCATGCAGACAAACGAAGAAGAGCTTCACAACTATTGTAAGTGACTCAGTAAGCCGCAGTAATATTGTTTTTCGCAGAGGATAAAGACTATATCCTTGTGAGTGTTGTTATATTGTCTATCGACGTGTTGCTGCACTTTTTTTGTTCGATTATCTGTTGCTTGTAGTGTTGTAACACTGTCACATAGTTGCTAATCGTTAGCTCATCTATGGTTTCGTACTTTATGTGTTAGCATAAAGCTATTGGACATTAAGGCAAAGATACGTGTTTGTTTAAAATACACAACGTGTAATTCTCTTTGTTTTATGCAGTTTGACAGCAAATGTCAACTGGGAGTGGCGGCCAACAGTTAGAATTTTTTTTCTAAAGAAAAGACTGCAAAGTAGGAACGGCGTGTAAAGCACAATGACAGTGACAAATGCATCCGGTGAATTCTTGTGAGGACGTGCATAACAAACGAGTCAGCAAATTCAACGTTTCGTGATCGAGTCAATCCACAAAAAGCAGCGCGTAATCAACAAACCTCCTTCACTGTTAATATATAACAGCCAGCTGGACGTTTGAGTGTCATCTACGAGGCGCCGTCGCTTGTAACCGCCAAGTCACCCGCCGGTATTTAACCTCCTGAGACACCATTAAGCTTCTTGAGCCATGTGCTTTTGGCAAAACAGTCCAGCTCTGGAGATGATCCGTCAAGCAACAAGAAGATGCGGTCCGCAATAGCACTCAAAATAATCAATGACATCAGCCCCTTCATTCTTCATGCTGCAGGCGTTGGCCACTCATGTGACCTTGCACACTAACACCATGGGTGGTGGTGAAGCATTTCACACTCCATTTAGTGGTTCAGTATACACGCATGGGACGGGTATCTACTGGTTAGCCTAAGTATGTCCGCCGCCGCAGTCGTACATGGATCTATGCACCCTTTTAGCCACTTCATATTAGTTCAGTTCACCCATTAAATTCCAAACGGGATGAAATTGTATTGCACAAAGACAGATGCGGAAAGTCAAGCATGGTCAGATAGTCTTTGTCTAGTCTGGTTTGATTAGCTTCGTACATGCTGGGGTGCACTGAAACGAAAATTCTTGGTCGAAACTGATATTGAGGAAACCAAGGCTGAAACCGGACACACCGAAAGAAATCATTGGGCCAATTATTAGTAAAATTGCATTTATGGCTATGACTGCAGAGCTGCCACTATAGATATTCCACTATAATTCACTTCCAGAACAATTTGTCTGAATTTCCATCCATCCATCCATTTTCTGAGCCGCTTCTCCTCACTAGGGTCGCGGGCGTGCTGGAGCCTATCCCAGCTTTCATCGGCCAGGAGGCGGGGTACACCTGGACTGGTTGCCAGCCAATCGCAGGGCACATACAAACAAACAACCATTCGCACTCACAACCTACGAGCAATTTAGACTCTCCAATTAATGCATGTTTTTGGGATGTGGGAGGAAACCGGAGTGCCCGGAGAAAACCCACGCAGGCACGGGGAGAACACGCAAACTCCACACAGGCGGGGCCGGGGATTGAACCCAGGTCCTCAGAACTGTGAGGCTGACGCTCTAACCAGTCGGCCACGGTGCCGCCTGTCTGAATTTCCATATTTTTAAAATAATGTCAAAAACATTACATTTTGTGACAGAGCGCATCAGCTTTTGTATGTGTGTGGCAGTTTTAACAAGAACTAACAACCCTGAAACGCTTAATGAAAAGCTTAATGGCGATACACTTTACAAACTTATAATGCTCTCTTGATAATCTGCCTCACGACACTGACAGATAAAACTTTGACAGATTTTACATATTAACGCAACAAAAACAACACGTCTAATATAGTTCTGAATTTAGGTTTCATACTGACCCACCCACAACAAACCTTTGATCGCGGTATCACTGGTAAAGTGTTTTTGTATTGCAGCCATCCAAATTGAGGACAAAAAAAATTTCAACAAAAGTGAGCGCTGTAGAAGCTGGCATATGAGAATGTTTTTGCAATATACCCAGCAATTGGTGAAAATCTGCAATATTGACAGACCATATGAGAGAAAAATGAATAGACCTTTTCACTATGACGCCACACGTTCTCCCGGGTGGCAAAAACCTTAGCGTTCCAGATGGTACCACTCGTAAAAAAAAACCTTGCTTATTTGACCAAGGCAGAGCGATAAAGAAAACAGGGCAAATATTTTAGCCTTCTCCTCCACCGCCATAGTTTGAATGTGTCAAGCGTCAGTCAAAAAAGATGTATGTGAGGTAAATTGCTTCAAAGGGAGACAGAACGCCAGCCATCATTTACAATTTAACAGGTTGGTTGATTCAAAAATAGACATGATGAAAATTCAAACATAGTTAATGTGATCATTGAGGGACTTGGTAATTAACTGACTTTTCTGTTGCTCGGATTAATGGCGCAGATGTTCTCTTTGGACCCTCCAAATGGATAGCCAGCTGAAGTCTACTAACAGGCTAGCTGTTATGTTTTGATCAAAGACAACTTAACCAAACATTTTATACATATCTGCAAGAAAATGCCTTTCATAAACCCGATGGAGGTTTGGTTCCGAGTCTGTCTGTCCCTTTAGAAGTGGCTACAACATCTTGAGTTCTTAGCTGAGCAGCTATTTCTGACGTCCACTGGATTTATCCACAGGTTCAGTTTGGATGAACCCCAACCAAACAACACGTTTTGTCATCATTTCAGTTACAGTCCTATTTGTGCTTTTTTTCTAAATAGATTAAATATGTTTAATGGTAAGTGCTGAAAACGTGTAAAGACAGAACAATTTAGTACTGAATTGTAAAGATACAGCATCAAACAGGTGTCCGGATTTTTGGAGCGGGGCTAAAAACGGTGTCATTGGGCAGGAGGCGGGGTACACCCTAAACTGGTTGCCAGCCAATCGCAGGGCACATACAAACAAACAACCATTCGCAGTCACATTCACACCTCCGGGCAATTTAGAGTCTCCAATTAATGCATGTTTTTGGGATGTGGGAGGAAACCGGAGTGCCCGGAGAAAAACCCACGCAGGCACGGGGAGAACATGCAAACTCCACACAGGCGGGGCCGGGGATTGAACCCGGGTCCTAAGAACTGTGAGGCTGACGCTCTAACCAGTCGGCCACCGTGCCGGCACTTTTAACACGTTAAAAAAAATAGTAGTTTAGTTTGTAGTTTAAAACTTAAATTACCCCTCCCTTATGTTATCACATTACAACTTGTTGAAATACACTTTAAACACATTGTAAAGCATTTCAACACGGACTTTTTTGTTTGTTTGTTAAATGTGTAATAGAAAAATCTGTGCTATGGCGAGACCGCAATCGGTAAACTACAATATAATATTTGGATATTGATTTCTTATACAGTATAATTTCTCTTTAGTAATATAACTCTCTAATAATACAGTGTCATTTTATTCCTAAGACTTGCTTTTACCTCTGGCCTTCTCTTAATGGCAGTTTTATTCTATTTCATTGCATTTTATTGTGCTTTTTCATAATCTATTTCTATATTTACTCATTTTCTCTTGTATTTTATGTTTGTACAAATTGCTTAAGAGCTTTGATTATTGACAGTTTTTTGTGACGCACCTTGTAACTTTCTTTCAAAAGATGTTATACAAATAACTACTACTATTTGTTTCGTTGCTATGGAGTCCTCTGTAATATGAATATTTCCAAACTTGCTTTTGTGGCCAAGACATACACACACACACACACACACACGCACACACACGCACGCGCACGCACGCACACACACACAAACACACTAAGAGATCCTTGTCTGTATTTGGAAGAAGGAAGAAACTCAATGTTGGCATTAACCACAGTCCCGCTAACAAAAGCCAAAACAAAATGCGGCACTAATCCCTATTTAGGCCTCCATAATGAAGGGTGCATACACACAAGGAGGGGGGTGCCAGCCCTGCAGAAACTCAATTAGACATCCATCCATGCAAGGAAAGCAGCAGGAGTATATGGAAATGGAAGCGTGTGGGCATAGATATGCACAGAGTAGCTCTAAACTAAAGGACGGAGGCTAAATGAATGCTACAGAAACCGCTTAACCTTTAAATGCTCAACAAAAACCCAGCATGCTTGAAAAGTTTGCATAAGACCCGAGGGTCTAAATTGCAGCCTCCCTTTTCCCTTGCAGTGCTAATGTGAGCGTGCCATGTTGGCGAACCTCAGCTCTGGTGGTGGGCCCCCATTCTTCACTTGAACAAAATGCCAAGAAGGAGTTGGCCCTACATTGTTGTGCTAGTTAAAGGTGTCATGTTCTGAGCCTGGTGCATTCAATGGAACGTTTTTTTTTTCTCCATTTTTTTGTTTTTTAATTTTTTTCTATTTTTGCAATTTCCTGCTATTCCATCCCAAACTGCCGGTATTTTCTAATACATCTCTACATACATGTCTTGTGTCATAATTTTGAATGCCCAAGCAGGTGGTAACCTATATATTATATTGTCTGGTATGTACCATAATAAAAAAAAAAGTTTTTTTTCATCTGAAAACCCTGTGTCGAATCATTCTATTTATATTTACTTTAAACTGAGTAATTGACACCCTCCCAAAAATGTTTTAATTGCCTATATATATATATATATATATATATATATATATATATATATTTTTTTTTTATTTTTTTTTATATATATATTTTAAAATCATAAATGTTCCACAAACTATGATCCCTAAAGATAATACAATTTGAAAGTAATTTTACAACATTATCCATCCATCTATCCATTTTCTGAGCCGCTTCTCCTCACTAGGGTCGCGGGCGTGCTGGAGCCTATCCCAGCTGTCATCGGGCAGGAGGCGGGGTACACCCTGAACTGGTTGCCAGCCAATCACAGGGCACATACAAACAAACCACCATTCGCACTCACAGTCATGCCTCTGGGAAATTTAGAGTCTCCAATTAATGCATGTTTTTGGGATGTTGGAGGAAACCGGAGTGCCCGGAGAAAACCCACGCAGGCACGGGGAGAACATGCAAACTCCACACAGGCGGGGCCAGGGATTGAACCCGGGTCCTCAGAACTGTGAGGCTGACGCGCTAACCAGTCGGCCACCGTGCCGCCATTTTACAACATTATCTTTTACAAATAAATGACTTACAGATGATTTGGTTTTGAAAAAAAATGCACTGAAATTACGCTTGAACATGTGGTGAAGACTGTCCGTTACTTCCACTAACAACCCAGGCTATATTTAGCTCCTCCCCGAAATACAAAATGTGAGTCCTGCAGTTGAAATTTGGCACGTCAACATACTTCCTTGACACAAATTATGACGGTCATTTGGCGTCACCTTGTGACATCTTAGAGTATTACAGAAAGAGCACAAAAAACAAGAACTGCAAGTTTTACAGTAAATAGCTGAGGATAGTTTCCACAGGAAAAAAAAATTGTATAGGTGGGATATTTTTCTGGGATGTATCCTGCCAAAATAGTTGTTAACGTACCGTTTTGTCATAGCATTCTATGAATCTTTGCTAGAGCAGTTTGAAGACAGTTGATAGTTTACACACTATACTTTGTTTTGCAGAGCTGCCACGGCCCAGTTATTTCAATCAACAGGATCTTCTTGAGGCAAGGCCCCCTTCCAATTTCAACTCATAATTACACATCCCTATGAATATGTTCCAAATAGGACAAAATAAACAGTCCATGAAGAGAAAAGATGGTCGCAAATGAGCAAGTCTCAGGCTTGTTTATACGGAATAGATTACATTTACGGCGGCCGTGTTTGTGGCACGGCCTTTCTTCGGAGTGTCATCGAGTTTGGGCTAATGATGGGAATGACGTAGCGAGCGCCCGAGGTGGCTCCCTCTCCGGTAATGTGATCTTTGAAGAGCACATGCGACCACAATTGACGTTCTGCAAACAAATAATGATGGTGACATTGACTTTTAGTTTTCCGTATGCATTTATTTTCAAATTTCAGCATGAATACAATGTGAAAAAAAATTAACCTTTACCTTAATCCTGTAATCCTAACCCCCCTAAACCTCTACCCTGATGCAAACCTAACCCTAACCCTCTAATCCTAACCACTTCAGCCTAAAAGATTGATATTGATTCGTCTGGCTGCAGTCTAATGATCGGAAAGACGTTGAGAGCACCCAAGGTGTCTGCAGCTAAGAAATGTGACAAGACGACCACATTGACGTTGGCAAACTAATAATGACTTTTAGTTTTCCCCGTGCAGTATGATGGAAAGGTATTACTTTGAAACTGATGTATGAATAAAATCTGTAAAAAAAAAAAAAAAAACTAACCCTAATCCCTTAGTTTGAAATACCAAGCCACAAACCCTAACCCCCTAATCGCAACCCTACCCTTACCTCACTAAAATGTGATTTGGATTTAACGCTTAATCTGAATCTTTACGCCCTTCACCCCCAACTGTAACACTCCAATCTTAACCCAAATACTACCCCTCCCCTAACCCATAAATCCCAGGCCTCGAATCTCCTATTCCTAACCTAACACCTACCCCCTTTTATCCTAACTCCCTAACCCTGACCCCCTTTTCCTAACCGAACCCCCTTACACTAACCCTAACCCACTACCCCTAATTTTACCATAACCCCTAACCCTAACCTAATCCCAAAGTGTGATTCTGACTTGGATTGGGATTTGCGGGATAAAGTACATTTGATAGCTTCTTCTTATGTACTGATTAATGCAAAGGGCTACAAGGTTGACAGACACACCCTTCTGAAATACTCAAAAAAATGCTCAAAAAACCTTTTATTATATAATATTAATAATTAATGGTGTCATTTTATGTGAAGGTAATAATGATTTCTCACAATTATTGACAATGATTGAACATGGAAGGAAATAAATAAGCAACACTTAAAGTACTGTATGTAAACCTTTGCAAGTGTCACAACATTGCTAGAAAATCACAATATCCCCATCACTGGTTAGCTATTTTTTTTTTTAAATAACAATAGAACAGGCCCGCAGGCTACTCATGTGGTCATTGGGGGCTACCTGGTGCACATGGGCACCATGTTGGTGACCCATACCGAATCCCCTAATCCTAACCTAACACCAAACCCTTAATCCAAACTCTCAAACCCCCTAACCACCCATTTTAACCCCCTAACTGTAACCCAAAACCCTTTCTTCCATTAACCCTAAAATATAATCCTGACTTGGTGCAAAAGATTGCGATTGATTTTTCTGGCTGAAAATGGCGAATATTCACTTTTTTTTTTTTTATAGCAGATGGGTTTTAAGTTAGAATGATTTCAGCAATTAAATGTGAAGCTATAATTTGTTCCGTCAATTGCTTTGGCATATGGCATTGCGATCAGATAATAGTCTTCGAATGGTGTGTGTTTGTGTGCGTGTGTGTGTGTGTGTGTGTGTGTGTGTGTAAGGGGGGTAAAGGAGCCATGCAGTCTCCTGGAAATGTCACCCTTTCCCTGATTAGACATATCAGCAGGCTATTAGCAACAAGGGCAGAGCCCACCCTCCATTCCCCAATCAATGGAGAAGATGCCATAGGAAAAGGGACAGGGGCAAATCACAGCCCATGAGATTAAATTTAGCCTTTCACAAATGAGTCTGCACTCCTTGCAGTGATGGGAAGCAACAAAGTACAAGGACTACATTACTATACTTAAGTAGATTTTACAAGTATAAAGTATGTACCGTCCATCCATTTTCAGTACCGCTTACCTGAGTATTTATTTTTCTGAAGTGAGTCTATGTTCAAATCTTACTTGACTTATTCTTATAATGACCAAATTTCATAATCATCGCTGTAAATTCATGTAGATACCTTACTTTAACTTTGACAATGAGATCAGACAATACATCCAGTCGATCCAATACACAAAATCTGAAAGCAATTAGAACTATGACAGCTTTCATTCTGTTGAAAGTATTTTTGTAACTATTGCATTATTGTACTGTACACCCTATTATATGTAAACCCTAGTATTGTTCTATTATGTTCATGTAGCTTTATCTTTTGACTTTTCAATTTACTGTCTACTGTGTATCTGCTACATGACGTCAAATAAAGTTTTTTTTTTAAAAAAAAGATAGATGATAAGCAATAATAAAAGTAGCAAGCGGCATTTAGATCATTCTAACGCAGTAAAAATACAATTTCTTCTTAACATAATACTTAAGAAAAATGCATGCAGTATTAAAACTACTTTAACAGAAAATGTAACGAGTTAATACCCACCTCTGTCCATGGGCAAGCTATATGTCTTCAGTTATTAACTAATTTGGACCTTCTTCTTCAGGCAGTTTACATTAGTGAAGCTACTGTACATGAATAATAATGACCCCTCTTTTGTGTGCAGATTTTTTATTTTTTATTCATTGTGCCAGGTTATCAAAACTGGGACTGTATATAATTAACAGTTTAAAAAAAAAATAAAAAATCTGTTTTACTTTTGTACTCAAGTACATTTCAGACTTTGTAGTCTTTTCCCTTTTACATAAATATAGGTGTTAATCAGTACTTCTACTTTACCAGAGCCTTTTTTTTTTCTTTTTTTTTTTTTAAAACAAGTATCTGTGGCCTTCATCTACGCAAGTATAAAATGTGTGTACTTTTCCACCTCTTTCCACTTGTGCGGAAATCAACCAAATAAACAGAGAACACGCTGACCTTTTTCGCTTCCCGTACGACACGGTTAAGAACACATACCAAGGCGAGCCAATGGGAATGAATAAGATGCCGGCGGTTTAATGGGATAACGACACGTGGATGCCCAACGAATGTTTTTTGGAACCAGATTCCTCCTCAGAGGATAATTCTGTGTTTGGGTGCACGCATTTGCCAATGTGTGCTGTTAATTCTCTTATCATTTAATGTCTCAGGGAAGAAAAAAAACCTTCCCCCTCAATTTCTAAACCGGCTCCCGCCAGTGACACACCTCGGGAACGCCTCGCCTCCAAATCCCTTGACACATGCATGCACAGCTATAATTGAATTCTTCCTCTTTTATTCCCCCCCACCGCCCGCCTCTACCACCTGTGTAATCGTCGAGATGCCCTCACCTTCGACTATTTTTAACATCCATGGCGCTGCCATTCAAATTTACAATGACAGGGAAGCGTTTTATACAGTTGTTGAAGTGCACGTCTTCATGGAGTGGATAAATAGTTGACTCGATGGCCTGGTTTTGAGTCACACTCTTGAGTAGAGAGCGGCAAGGCCGTTGAGGATTGTCGTGTTAATTCATGTCCTATTAAGGAATTTCCTCCATTTTCAGCTCTCTTTGTTCTGCCAAAGCTGTTATTACACGCCGTGTGGTTACAGGAGCTTAATATGATATTTTTGGATGACTCTGTCGTCCTGTCAAGTGAATTTTGATCAATTAGAGCCAATTAACAACCATAGTTGCCAGATTTTCCTAAAATATATTGGTCGGTTTTCAAACTTGCACAAGCCTAAGGCATTTGTTCCATCAAAGCAGTATTACAGCTATACATTTTCTGACAAGAGCGTAGTAGGACAATTCTGTGCGATTTTATTTGTATACTGCAAATGAACAACCAAAAGTGTCAATTTTCTGAAAAATAATAAATAACGTTCTCCAAATTGTACGACTCTAAGGGTATATTCATTCCATTAAAGTAGTTATTACATGCCAACATGTTCTTACAAGAGCTTAGTGGGGAATTATTGTAGGATGAAAAAAAAAAATTAATTTAAAGTTAATTTTTTTATTCAGGTGGTGCCAATTGACAACCAAAGTTGGCTTAATTCTTCCAAAAATATTGGTCGGTTTACCAAATTGTAAAACTCTAATGGCATATTTGTTCCATCAAAGTACTATGGTTGTTACATGCCAATGTGTTCTTAAAAGAGCTTCGTAGGATAATTTACTATCATTCTCCAGCAAAATTGGTGTATTTTATCCCAAATATTGGTCAGATTTCTAAATTGTACAAACATGAAGTGATATATATCACAAATTAACGCTCTTTTGAGTCGCGGTGCGGGCGACTGTGTGCAACCTCAGATGGTGTAGTGGTACATTTGCCTGACTTTGGTACGGGCAGCGTGGGTTCAGTTCCCACTCAGTGACTGTGTGAATGTGAGTGCAAATGGTTGTCTCTGTGGCTGGCGACCAGTTCAGGGTATAGTCGGCCTTTTGCCTGAAGTCAGCTGGGATAGGCTCCAGCGCCCCGCGCCCCTAAAACGGATAAGCCGTATTGAGGCTGGATGGCTAACTAGCAAAGTGAGCATGTCTACAAGTGGTGAAATAAACACTTTCGACTCGCTGTTAAAGCAGGTAATGCGATAACTAGCATGGCCAACATCAGCTCGTTTCCGCTCTGACGTTACCTCACAAAGTGGAGAAGAGCAGAGAAGTAGGTACTAATTTTCTGAAAGACAAGTACTTTGACTGTTGCACTACATTTACGCATGCATGTCTTCACGCACGTTTTTGGAATGTGAAAGAAAGCTGGAGAACTAAGAGAAACCCCACTCAAGTACGGGGAGATAATGCAAATTCCACAGGAGGATGGACGGAGCCAAGATTCGAACTTGAAAACGGTGACGTAGACGTGCTAAGCGCTAGAATTAAAAACGAGCTTTGTACCTGTCACCTCATCCATATTCAGAATCCTTTTCATTTCTGGCACCACGACTTTTGTTCCAGATCTTCTGGGCTTTTTTGTCGGCCTCCATCCTTCTTTCTTTATCTCTTCTGCTCTCTGGGAGTCTTCACATCTCTTTGCTCTGACATCAGCCGGGGAATGTGGGACACAAGGGTTCCTTTTCATCTCCGCCTTGTTGAGCCGCGCAGCAAGAAGCTAGCAGCTGAGAGCCCATATCAGGACAACAGAGGATTAATCTCTCCTTTTGTCAACTTTTTTTTTTTTTTAACCTTCCCTGCCTAACCTTTTTTTAACCGGCTCTGCATGTTCTACACGTGTGCAGGTATTCATGGAGACATGGAAACAACTGATTGTTATCAGCATTTTTAATTACAGAGTTACCATCATTGGCTAGGAATCAAAAGGCTGAAAAATTACGAATGACGTGAGGTGCTGAATGCTTAGAAGAGGCACAATAAAAAGCATTCTCACGATGGCAGACTTGTCACTGATATTGTTACTTGATAAGCATATATATATATATAAACTTAATTAAGTCTGCTTTCAAACAATTAATTGCAGCTTGTATTTACATAGGGTCATGTGTGGACAAACAAACAGCAAGTCATTCTGTGAAAAAGTAGTGAAGAGAACAGGTAAAGCCTGCTGAGTAACATGAAAATGAATGATCATAATTAAAAAAAAGACTAATACACAGTAATTCCTGATACGTTGCAGTTCACCCAATGACAAACACATCAATAAATCAATACCATAATTAACAATGAGCTATAATTGAAACCATTAAGCAATACGGTCATAAAAAATGTAAAATGTATCGTTACACTGCATGCATGTCTGTTTTACGTACCAAATAGTGCTAATTGCTGCAGTATAAATTGGGCATTACAAGGGGACGAGCATTCATCATAACTGCTGAATCGCCATTCGTTTGCAGCAGGTGGACCGTCAGTCGTCTTAATAATTAAATGCTTTGAAAGGTTGCGCTGCGCTTCAAGCTACGAGTCATCAGCGGGAGTCTTGACATACACTTTACCAACCGACACTTGACATTCAGCCTGCCTCAGCAGCTGGAGTCAAGCAGCGAGGAGGAGCCGGGACGCTGAGACCACCCTGGCTCTTAGCGGCTCCTATTCCATCCAAATACTGTAGGCTTCCCGCTGTGACGCTTGCTCCCTTTGGATGCATTTAAAAGGGATAATGGACAGACTTTCTGTTATACGAGGCCAAATGTCAAAGTCAAGTATGGAGTAAAGAGAACACAAACAGAATACAAACCTCTACCAAGGCTTTTACAATTGTTACCTGTGAAATGATGAATAAATGACTAGAATCTTAAAGTGGGGTACTTTTACTATTTTTAGGTCTCATCTTCAGGTCGCTTCCTGATTGGCTATCGAGTTCGAAGCTTGGCTCAACTCGATGTTGACCACACACACAAGGATTTTGCAATTGTAAAGATTGAACAGATTTAACATTTATGACGGTCGGTCATTTTCCAAGCAGATTAGGGGGGTAAAAATTGCTCTTAACCCACCCCACACCACAGGATAATCGTTCAAGATCATGTTTCAGAAACATCCAACGAATACGGGCGGGCCAATGCTTAAATTCCTCCTGATTGTAATTGTAATTTGGTCCCACATCACAATCACAGTCTATGCCAAGGTTCAACTCACAGTTGACCCCACACATAATGATTTGAGAAATACTGAACAGGTTTAACATGATTGAGGAATAAAAATTACGCAAAACACACTCCATCCTGAAGTCCACGATCATCTCTACAGTCTTGAGCATGTTCAGCTCCAGGTTGTGTCGGCCGCACCACAGCTCCAGCCGCTCCACTTCCTGTCGATATGCAGACTCATCACCGTCCTTGATGAGGCCGATGACAGTGGTGTCATCTGCAAACTTCATGAGTTTGCGTTGAGGTGCAATCATTCGTGTAGAGAGAGAAGAGCAGCGGCGAGAGGGCACAACCTTGGGGCGCCCTTGTGCTGATGCTGCGTGTGGATGAGGTGGCCTCCCCCAGCCTCACCTGCTGTGTCCTGCCCGTCAGGAAGCTGTAACTCCACTGGCAGATGGCAGGTGAGACGCTGAGCTGGAGAAGCTTGGAGGAAAGGAGTTCAGGGATGATGGTTTTGAACGCTGAGCTCAAGTCCACGAACAGGATCCTCGCGTAGGTCCTGTCACTGTCGAGGTGTTCTAGGATGAAGTGCAGTCCCATGTTGACTGCATCATCCGCAGACCTGTTCGCTCGATAGGCAAACTGCAGGGGGTCCAGCAGGGGACCTGTGACGCTCTTGAGGTAGTCCAGCACGAGACGTTCAAAGGACTTCATGACCACAGATGTCAAGGCGACAGGCCTGTAGTCTTCGCACAGTTCCAGAGATCGATTGAAAATCTGTGTGAAGACTGGAGCGAGCTGGTCCGTGCAAACTTTGAGGCAGGATGGGGACACATGGTCTGGGCCTGCCGCTTTGTTAGTCTTTTGTTGTTTGAAGATGCATCTCACATCCTGTTCATGGATGGTTAACGCATAAGTCAGAGGTGTGATTGTGGTCGGTGGTGTGGCTGGGTGGGTGTGGGGTGTGAAAGTGTCCTTTTCAAATCTGCAGTAGAAGGTGTTCAAGTCGTTGACTAGTGTGCTATTGTTCTCAGCTTGGGGGGGATCGTCGCTTATAATTGGTCAGCGATTGGAATGCATGCCAGACTGATTTAGAGATGACCAATAAAATTGGGACGATAATTGGGGTTTTGTTGACTTTGATGAAAAGAGAAGAGAGATACTGATTAGCGGTATATATTATTATATTTGTACTCTGCATGACATGCTAAAACAGTACACATGCATTTCACCATATTACGCAAAGGAGTAGAAAACCCATTTCTACAAGTTTGGCGATGGATGGTGTATGGATCAAGGAAGATGGCCATAACATTTTAGTGAGAATCGGGAAAAAAGTCCATATACAGGAATTTATTTTCACCGTTGACACCGGCCATCGCTTCGACTTAGATGGACATTTGAGTGACAGTCTAGTTACAGCATATATAGTGGCCTTACCCTATTGTACAGGTCTGTATACTGTCTAAAAGAGTAGTCAGGAAGTTGCCAACACTGTGTCCTTGGCAGTGGTTTAGGCTTATCACCTAAAAAAGACCACCTCTCCTGACATCCATTAGAAATGGCACAGTACGTCCGTCAATGTCACGTAACACTCCCGAGCCCACCAGGCCCACTTGAGCGGGGCAGTGAACGACGTTAGACCCCAGACTCATCTTAATTAGCCCGATGTTAAAGGCCTCACATTGACACTTAAGGAGTGATGAATGGCGTTGCCTCGCCCCCGCCTCTTGTAAGATCATACAGTACCTGCGTGGAGGACTGCGGGAATGATGCGACATTGACTTCAATCATCGCTACATTGCCTTTTAAAATGAGTTTAACATATTATTGTTGTACCCCATTATGTTTGACAGTTTGGTCACCATTGTAACTTCCACAGCCATTTCCATGTGTTCAATGGAGTTTGCTCCTTGTATAAAGAATGTCCCCTGTGCTGGTGCACTGAGGAAATTCAGATGCAAACAGTTAAGGAACCATATTTGGTACTAAAAGTAGGTGTTAAGAATATATCCAGCATGCCTGATTAGAGGAAAATAAAACTATGGAAACTGTCTGAGCATGTATTCAATATGCTTAATATCCAGCTTATTCCATGTACCAGCATGCTCGTTGTCCTCACTAATAGGAAAAATCGCTATTCATCAAAATGCAGAATTATCGGCACCGATAAGCGGCCTGGACGATAATCAGTCTTTCCATAGTACATGGAACTTAAGATGGATATCAAGAATATTGAATAAAAGCTCAAGCAGCTTTTCATACAAAACTGTGTGTTTTCTCTCAGCAAATCAGCAAGAAAAAATACAGATTACGATGGAAGAAAACTTAGATGTAAGATCAAATATGACAATGGTCCACACACTTTTTTTTTTGAAGACTTCAGGTTCAACATGATGCCACTCCTGAGTTCCGTCCCTAGTCGTCATGGTAATGGACACTATTCTCGTATAGGCACAACGCTCAGTAGAGGTCGTCATTAAGGTCACAGGCAAGTTGAAGCCTATCCCGTCTGATTTTGGCCAAGAGGCAGAGCATGCCCGGGCTAGTCGTCACCCAAGGTTTGCAAACACAAAAACAGACGCAAACTCGATTGCCCACGCAAACAGATGTGGAAGCTGATCTTCCAACCGAGCACACCCATGATTGCGCCTGCCAAACAGGCAAAAATGTAGCACAATTTATTTTGTGCGTTTCTGTCTGAAAATGCAAAATACTGGGATGAGTATACATTATCTTTCTTTATATACACCACGTCTGAAAGGTAGGCGCAAACCTTTACCACTGGGGGTTACAACGACTGTGGTAATTGTGACAGGGAGGAGGCGTAGGCAAAACAAGAGGTGACGGTGAGACTAGCTCTTTCCAGCTGGTGTAAACATTTTTGAAATGCCAGAATCGAGACACACCGTCTATTCAGCAATATCATTTTGGAGCCTCTGAATGATCTAAGGGCTGAGTTGGAGGCTGTCACAAGAAGGAGTCATGCCGTATCACCTACTACAATGGGTTGTTTATGTACAGTAAGTGACAATTGGTGCCAGCCTCTGCCAGAGCAGTTTCAGGTGTGCTGTCCCAAGTTTTTAAACATCATGTTACACAGGATGGCCACATACATCCAGTTGACAAACTCTGGACAAGTTAAAACAAGCAAAACATTCATATGCAACATGTTCCCCCCTCAGACAGGAAGTTTATATACCACAATCGTAAGCACAAACATTCTTGGAATGTGCAGGTTGTCTGTAATTCAAAAGGGGTCATAATATACGCTGTGGCGAAATATCCAGGTTCAGTTTGCCTTTTACACTAACAGTTCCAACTTCATTTTGCACGTACTGTGCTGTCACACATCTTCCATGGTGAAAACCATTAGAGCTGCCTAAAGTGCAAAAAAATAGGGTGGTCGCCATCACTTTACACCTGTTGCCAATTGCGATCACAGCCACCAAAATCATTCTATGTTAGCGTGAACACAATTTAACACCCACTTTTTGGGAATTTAGTAAATCAGGCCCTAGGTGTACGGTACTTCAGTTAATCTGACACCTGTAATGGATTCAATCTAATGTCATTATTACTTAAGTGGATCAATAATTTGGAATCTGGATAAATGTGTCGTCGAAAAATCTCCTGGAATGGCTTAAGCACGTGAAACAGGCCGTCAGATAAATATCAAACAAAGTGGACATATGAACGGTGTGAACCCCACAAGGACATCAATGTCATGTAATGTGGAGTTAATTAAATGCAGCATGAGCCAGTCAGCAAACAATCCCCATATGTCGTGGTTTCTATTGAGTCCATTTATAAGAGATGTGACTTGGTTGTACTAATGCAATCCCAGAGGTTATTTCCCAATGTGAAAATCTTTATGTATATCAGGTAGCGGCTGTAAATGGGCTTCGGCTTATGTACGTGCAAGTAAACATCTCTGTTTTTCGACCCTGGGTTCAATTTCACCTGCTATTTCTGTCCCTCCGTCAACCCGCTTGATGGGCACACCAAGAGCTGATTGCAAGCCATTGATCGACTCTCAAATAGAAGCCAGGAAAAAGAAAATGAAAGAAAGATGGACAGCAGAGAGTGACAGATGTAAGGAGGAAGGAGAGATACTTCCTGCATGTCATCTTGCCCCTCAGAATCTGCTTTCACCTGGATGCTTTCATAATTCTCTTGAACGAAAAGACATTGTAAAGCCTTTAACTTTTTTTGTGGCTCACAATGCATAACAGGATTTTACCACTGCAGTCTTCCTTAGAGTCATCTAGACTGGATCATTGACCGAGTGGTGAATGCGATAAGTCATTAATCGGTGTGCAAACAACCAAGAAAGATCCAAGCACACACCAAGCTGTGCACTAAAACTTAATCAATTTTGTTTTTGTGCCTCACTAATTGATCTGTGTTCCACATCGATTGGTCTCCACAAGCCTGCAGTGTTTCCAGACATTGAAATAAAACCCCCAAATTAAAATCGGTTCATCACAATGCGTCACTCTTTAGCCGTCCGTCTGTGTTGAGAAGAACAAATGTGTCAATATTACACCAATGTCTTTTTTTGTGTTGGAAACAGATTTTAACATCAATACATCTGACTGTCTTGGCTTTCGGTAACTTGACTAAGCCTGTCCCGAGGGGCGGGGTACAAACTGGACTGGTCACCAGTTAATCGCAGGGCACATACTGTATAGATTCCTCATCTGGCTTGAGTAAAAAGCTTCAAAAATGTCAGTGGAAAATTCACCATGTAGGAAAAGTATTGGGGCACTGACCATTACATTTAAAAAATAAAAATTGGAAGAAAAAAAAGGAATATGAAATATGAACAGGTTTCACTCTTTTGAGAAGACTTTCTGCAGGATTTTGGAGTATGATGTTTAGAGTAAGATGTTTACATCCAGTCATCCAGAAAACCATGTCCCCGTTTTATTTGATCCCCAAGACGTGTGATGGATAGGACTTAAGGGCTCGAAAGTTCTTCCAAGCATGCCTTCAGGAAACTTGATTTGTGAACTGGGAGCAGAAAAATGGTCTTCTCCTAAATGTTTTCACAAGGTTGGAAGCATGTCAAAAATAGCTTGTCTGAATACATCTTGCTAAGATGAAGACTTATGACTCAGGTAGAAGAGGTTTAATTCATCCCCTAATTGTTTTAAGAAGTGTGTCCCAAGACTTTTGTTTAGTCGAGCATCTTCAGTTATGCAGTAATTTGGAAAGTGGGAAGCCAGAGCACGTCGACAAAACTCACTCCAGCAAAGAAGATTCAAGATTCACTGAGAGGCAGACTTGGCAACTGCTACTACACAATTTTGTTCACAAATTTGTTGTTTGTTTCTTTTACAAACTTCCTTTTTGTTCTATGCAACATTTTGTTATATTCCTCTGCACAATATGTCAGCGTGTATCACATCACTCGCACAGAGCAGATTCAACAGCATGTGATGCAGCCAGTAACCGAGGGCGAAAAAAACCAAATGGCCAACCAGCGTGAACATTCACCACAAGTTATTTCTATCCTCCCCCTAGTTTGGTGGTCTTACTGCGAGATTGATTGCCAGGATAACTATGACTAACGCGTTGTCCGACTTAATTAACGAAGATTAATGACGGCACAGTATTGACACAGTGTCAGCCTTGTTGGTGGGCCGGAAAAATGTGTGTGTGTGATGGGGGTGGGGGGGATGCCCGGTGGAAGTGGTGAGCGATGAAATCATCGCACCTTGACAGCACCAGTTGGCGTTTGTTGTTCAGCGTGAAAGACAAGTAAAAGTTACGACGATATTTGCAAAGTTAGCTGGCTCAACATTAGCACTTCCCACCGCTGCTGTGCCACATTAATATGCAGCAATACAGACATTTGTCGGCAATGTAGAAAACTTTGCCCTTTAAAACACGCGCACAATGCACCGTATTGCAGTCTGCGTGAAACTCCAATGATGACTCAAGTAATCAGGAAAAATATGTTTATCTGAGAACCTGCATTAACCTGAGATTATTTGCATAACCTTAATAACAAGCTCATCGTCTTTAAATTGATAAGGTGAGCACTTCTTACACTTGCTAGAGGAAGCGTTATTGTGCATTCAGGGCACCATGCGTCTGCTTGAGGAAGATTAATAGACGGGGGACTCCTTGGGGGAATTTCTGGCTCTTTAGCCACTAAATGCCGCGTGATGCCGGGAAGGTAGTGGGAAGTAGAATTTAAGACCTTGGAAGAGGTCCCGAGCACAACAACGAGCTCAATATGACAACAATACCGCGATGTTCACATGTGCATTTTCTGTGGTTTCTCCCTAAGGGGACGTCGCACATCGTTGCTTGACGGTGCGTGATGCTCGGGGCTAAACTAATATGGCAGTCGGTGGAGCGTGAACCTCTGCCAAGGCTGAACAATTGTAATTTAGCCAATATAGACACTGAACTCCTGCATGTCTGAATTTTCAGACAGCGGATCTCTACAGCAAAGTAGAAACTACAGAATATAAAACTTGTGTCGCTTGGCGTGTGTGTTTATTCTTATCATTTTTAACCATGGATCCTCAAACGTTATAATGCACTCAAACAATGAGCAAGCAGTTATAGTTCGCGGTGTTCCCACACTATATCGCGAGTCATTTTTTTTGCCCCATGCTATATCACGTTTTTTAGAGCCATCTTTTGAGTTTTTACAGTATAATTACTTTGTATAATAGCTTTGCATGTGGCAAAGGAGAGCCTGTTTATAGAAGGTCAGTAAAACGACACAATGAGCACACTCACGGATGAGCTGCTGTCAGCCACAGCTCACGCCTTGACACTCACACGCAGACTGGTCGACATCGCACCCCACCCTACCAGGCCCCGCTTCTTAAAGGCTTATTGTTTACTTTTATAATGTGTTTAAAAATGTGCTGTTTGAATGTGTTTCAAGCATATAGGAGGTAATATAGGTTTGTTTTATGGCCTATAAAATGGATTTTCTTTTTTTATTATTATTGCAGGTGGGTCTGGTCTGTATCTCCCATGATAAATGAGGGTTGAAGTACTTAACTTTATGTCACCTTTACAGTGTGTTGTGCGGTAAGAAATATTACCTGTTAGAAGCTAATTAGATACCATCCGATGTCCACACCCAGTCCTCCACAAACATTTGGTGATATCGGTAAACTACTTTTTGCTCTTTTACGAAAGGTCTGCTTAAAGATTAAGTATATGTTGAAGTCTGTTTGTCATCATCGTCCTCTGACTATGAGCTTTTATGTGAGATACAAAGCGATTTAAAACATATGCCTGCGCCCACTCTATCAACATCAAAGTGAGCCCATGAGCTGCATTGCGACAGCGACCCTCGCAGATGCGGACCTTTCATCTGAACAAGGTATAACACAGGAAACACTGCAGCGACACGAGCATTCTTACTGTTATTTCCAATCTAGGAATCCTTCTCTCAGTCCGTAGACTCGATTCCTTTCAACCAATTGTCACTGAGGTCATGTAGACCCATCAGATTACGAGCACATATTGTCTCTCTGCAAATAATCTTGTTTTGTTTTTATCAGTGTGAAAACAGAAACACATTCAGTTTGAGGGGATTGAATTGTCTACCGAGAGTTTGGCAGCGCTAGGAAGTAACGAAGTACAAATACTTCATTACTGTTCTTAAGTAGGTTTTTCAGGTATCTGTATTGAGTTGTTTTTACTCTCGCTCTCTCTTTGGAAAAGTGATTTTATATTCAAATACAAATGTGTACCCTGTAAGGAGTTGCATTAGTACTAATACTTTTACTTTTTTTTTGCTTCTACCTACACTATTAAGTAGCGAGTACGAGTACTTTGGCCACTTCGGGAGGTGAGCAACTTCAGACTACGTATTTGTTATGACCCATTTGGGAGGCATAATGCAGTTGATAAATTAGCGCCACGCATATGTTACGAGGGAGTCCTCAGTCCACAGGGGTGACCTTTATCCAAATTTCTACCCAAGACATACCACGGCATAATGTATAATTAACTTACTTAACCTAGTTAAGTCATAATTACAGTAAATATTTGCATGAAAAACTCTTCCAGGCCAAAAATATAAAACAATCAAATGAAAAACAGTAAGTACGGCAGTGAGGTATTGCTTGTTAAAAACTTTATAAGATGGTGAGAAAAGATGACTATTTAAGTGCGCAGTCACAGGATAAAATTGACCAGATCTCCTGTTGACATTAAACAGAGCTCATTTAAGTCCAGTTGAAACAGGCATGACAAATAAAAGGTTTTATTTTGAAGTTTTCCTTTCCTCCGAGACATGAATCGATCAGTACATGAAACTGTTGAGCCTAAAATGAGAAGCTGTCGCTGCTTAATCTGGTCCCAGACAAGGGAAGAAATCATAGTGATGGAAGAAGCAGGCTTTATGAGAGCGAATGTCAGGGAGCGATCAGTAGGGGGACTGAATAAAGTCCTCGGAGACAAGGTGCTGATAAAAGAGACAAGAGTTGTAATTTTGAAAATGCTAGGTAGTGCTGGGCCGGCTGGCATCTATTTGTTGTCTGTGGTCTTAGATAAGTCAACGGGTGGCGGTGATAGCCGTGTCTGAAAAGTGGGGATTCAAAGTCTATTGATGTATCACACAGTTTAGCCGTATTGGGGGGATGCCAGTGACAAGGCTGAAAATAGAATCCCTCAAAGACTTTGATGGAAGAGCAAAGATTTACAAATCCGACTTTGGAGCTTAAGGATTTAGTTTCTGATAACAGTCTGAGTGTTGTTTTTGGAACGTATCTGAGTCAGCCTTTGTTTTCAAAAGGACTTACAGTAGCTCCTTACAGACATAAAAGTTTGAATGTTACCGCTGCCCCTGCAAAGCAGCAGGACTACAGAGGATGTGGCCTTGGTTGCAGTCCTTACGATAAAACTCCATTTAGACACATTTGGTAGATATGGACAGTATATCTGCATCTTCATTTTTGACCTGTCAAATATGAAGGATCGAAAAGGCAAATAAAACCTTATTGCCAGTTGCCTTTGCAAACATTCTGTTGTCAACAGATCTTGACGTTTTTAGAGATGATTTCTGTTTTGAAGCAGGAAATTCATTGATAATGGATGATATCTGATTCAAGGTGCAGCATGGTGTAATAGTGGTCAACATGTTTACCTCACAGTTGACAGTTTCTGGGTGCGAATCTCAATGTTCTCGCTGTGTTTGCATGAGTTTTCGCCGGGTACTCCGGCTTCCTCACACGTTGAAGACTAAATCGTCATTAAGGTGTGAATGTGAGTGTAAATGGTTGTTTGTCTATTTGTGCGCTTGACTGGCAACAAGTCTTGGGTGTACCCCGCCAAAGTCAGCTGGATTGGCTTCAGTTAGCCACCACCAGAGCTGTCAAATGTTACGGATCGTTCCTATCTTGTTCCGGAAATCACTGAACGCCAACTCGTTACGCCCGTCACACTAATTGTTTCGGAGCTCCTACTAAAGCTAACCCCAACCCTAACCCTAAACACTATATTGTCAAAAACAGCGCGTCCACATTGAACAGCCGCCCAACTTCCCTGATTTCTGCTGTTCAGGTACAATCGAGGGAATGCTTGGCAAATGCCATTTTGCGCCGCCCCATCAACCTACGGCTTGCTAAACACGATGCAGAGCCGCGGCGGTGAAAGGTCGCGTCGCATCCGATGTCAACACAGCATAAGGCACTTATGATTCTCTCCAGGGCAGCAGATAAGCTACACTGCTGACAATTATAATTTTTACAAAGGGAGGACGAGGAGTAATGAACAAGGGAAAGATGGAGAAGCTATGCTAATTGCAAAGCTATCGTGACATGGAGTTGCGAAACACCGAAATAAGTGAGTGCGTGGTACAGTCTACTTGTCACATGTGGCTGGAAATACGTGATAGCGGAGAGGAATCAACTTTGAACAGCAAAATAGGAGGCAAATTAATAAGTGTCTGGAGAGAAAATAAACAGGGAGACAGGACGGCCTCTGAAAGCATTCATGTAATTAATTAGTACATCACCCCATACATCACCTGAGAACAGCGGGCTATAAGGTTAAAAGTATATCAATATAATACATATTTATAACATAACCTTTATTAGTCCCTCAATGGGGAAATTTGCATCATTACAGCAGCAACATTGGATACAGGAAATACAAAAAATGGCATGCAAGAGAAGTACATGGCACAAAATAAACTATCCGATCCAATCTACCAGCACTATTTGTTTGCAAAATAAAATGCTGAGTTTTAACTGTGACTTTTGAGATCTGATTAATCTGATTTAATAGTCTCTTTCTTTACTGCGGCTGAAAACAGAATCAGTAAATACTAATTAATCCATATAGATATCTTTGACGATGGCATGTTGAAATCTCATGTACTTTGATTCAGGCTCCAACTGTGTCCGCCATTACAAAGTCGCCGCAGTAAATATTAAAATAAATACTATTAAGGATTATGAATATAGAGTATTGATTATGTTTTGCAATTGAACAGAATGCAGAATTATTTTTATCCTAGTACGGAATACACTGCAATAACTGTCGTGTGGCAATGTTCTTGGCATTATTTCAAACATATGGAAATGCAGCCAAATTGTTCTTGAAGTGAATTTCTACAGGTTGGCAGCTCTGCCCACCACCCTAATGAGGACTTGTGATGCTTGAGAATAAATTGAGAATTGTAGGGATGTGGATCTGCATCACAATACAGTATGTACTTCACAATACATGTAAATCAACTCCTGATGCGATTCACTCCAGTTATGATACAATAATCATACCGCTCCTTCCTTGTGTACTTAAATTAGTTGTGCCGCCGGTGTACTTTTTGAAAATTGCCCGAGTTTTGTCCATATTTCATTTTTTTTTTTTTAAATGCAGCCAAATTTATGTCTGTGACATCTCGCTATCGTATTTTTTCCCCTCCACATCTCGATGTTACATTGACGCATTGTCGTCAAGTAAAGTTTGCCAAAAAAAACATGAAACAAAGTTTATACTCAAAGGTAACGCGATGATGATGAAATTCAATTACAGAAATAATGTGACGGACTGCGTCACCTCAAAGCACCTCAGAGTGACTCATTTCTCATCAGCATTCGCATACAGAAGGTATTCATGCTGCTAATTCCGTAAAAGAGCTAGAAGACCCAGAGGACATCAAAAACATGAGGTGATAGGGGAAACTTTTAATGGACAACAATCTCAACAAGTTGAATCGCAAAACAGCACGAACGGAACAGATCTGCAGACATATGCAATAACGAGTTTTTAAATTAGGCGGCCAAGCAGTGTGATTTCCTTGAGGGAAGCGGGAGGTGAGGAAGATGATGCGAGGCTGAGTGAGATTCCACATGAGTACTGTTATCTTCTTTTTATTGCCATAATCTTACAGTCAGGCATATCGCATACACCAGAGACGGCCGCTAGCTCAAAAGAAAAAAAGAAAAAGAAAAAAAAGAGCTTTATTGTGAGATATCAACATTTTCATATCGGGAGGATGACAGAGGCAAATGTTTGTGACGCATGAACAAATACTTAACTCATACGGCATCCACTAAAAAAACATACCACAGCATTACCTCTCTCTGTGTAATGCACTGCATCTTGTAATTATTTTTGGTCATTTTAGAGTGGGATTTTTTAAACATCTCTATGGATCATATTCTATCGTGCCTGCTCTAATCCTAACCCCCTTACTCCAACTCAAACCCCAACCCTAACCGTCGATTGAGTGCTTTAAAGTTATGGATGTGGTAAAGAAACAAAATGTATAATTGCAATGACGTGCCTTATAGCAAGTGCCTACAGATGCCACAAGATGGCAGCAATAAAGCGCTACTTTTGCCTTAATGAAGCTCAATTCATTTTAACATAGTTCCTTTGCACCAAGATGGCATCCAAGTAATACTTACATTGCTTCGGCTTGAGCACAAAAGTGAGTAATAGAGGAGAGGTTCCAGAAAACCGCGAATTCCTAAATCCCAAACCGCGAATGCGTGAGGGTTCACTGTATAATCGAATTAATACGTAATATTTGTATTATTTTTATATTTAAATGTCATATTTCAAAATGTGGTATTTTATTATATTCTTCCCATTGTTTTATAAAGGAAATATTTAGAAATAATAAATAAAGAGTAGGCGGCACGGTGGGCGACTGGTTAAAGCGTCAGCCTCACAGTTCGGAGGACCCGGGTTCAATCTCCGGCCCCGACTGTGTGGAGTTTGCATGTTCTCCCCGTGCCTGCGTGGGTTTTCTCCGGGCACTCCGGTTTCCTCCCACATCCCAAAAACATGCATGGTAGGTTTATTGACGACTCTAAATTGCCCGTAGGTGTGACTGTGAGTGCGAATGGTTGTCTGTTTGTATGTGCCCTGCGATTGGCTGGCAACCAGTTCAGGGTGTACCCCGCCTCCTGCCCGATGACAGCTGGGATAGGCTCCAGCACACCCGCGACCCTAGTGAGGAGAAGCGGCTCAGAAAATGGATGGACGGAAATAAAGAGTCATAAAACTAATATGACCCCCAAATGTTTTCAACTCAAGACCATAGAAACCAGTAGTTTGGGAAAGACTGCTTCGTAAGAAGGGCGCCCGTTTCGGAAACATGCTCAACATTCACTTAGTGGCATGAGTCAATAATCATCATGGAAGTCACGCACACACAAACGGTGGCTACCGAAAGGCTAAACGAGCACGGGCGGCAACATCTGTACACCTCAAGTTCATGTGGCCTTGTGGTGATGGAGTGCAAACATGATGATGTCTGAGTGGAGCCTCCTGCTTTTGTAATGAGATTGCAGCTCTCTGCAAACAACACGTGCAGAGAGACTCTTACCAAAATAAATAAATAAATAAAATTTAAAAAAAACAGTCATCAATATCAAGCTGCCAGATGCTCATTTTACACCATCAACACCTCTTGAAGTGAACTCATTCGGAGGGGGACGAGATGGCAGCCGGCTACACGAGTGGCACACTTTCGCTTCAAGCCTCATTTACCTCGACGGCAAAACAGCTCAGGCCATGAATATTTACGTCGACTTTGTGTTTTTGTTACATTACATGCATTCGACAAAACCAAGGACGAACAATCCTAGTTCGGAATTGTATGCGTTAATACAACCAGTGGTGTGAAGTAAAGTACAAATACTTTTTCCAAGTATCTGTACTTTGAGTATTTATTTTACTTTTACATTTGAAAAAAGTACTTTCTATGCCTTACTTTCTCAAAACGGGTGTTACTTTTTTAACCTGTATAGCTATGTATATTACAAAATACAAAGAGAGGAAATGGGCGAGAAAAAAAAAGTGTGGGTAGTTGAGTGGCTATTGGCAATGATCGCCCATTGACTGCACTCGCACATTTCAGGCACAGAGACTCAAAATGTTCCGCTTTTTAGCCGCAGGGTCATACAAAATTATAAATGCTGTTGGGCATTCTTGTAAGACAATATTTACAATGTATGTTGCATTGATACTGCTTGGCACCAGCCAGCTGAATTGCGCTTCATAGCCGGAAATTTTTTTTCTTGTGGCGGCTCACGCGATACGACATAACATTTTTGACGTTACCTCTGCGCTAATGTGATATCGTTCACCTCTGATTCAAATTTTGAAGCGTAACAAAACAGATGGCTGTTGGTCAGCCGTTCATGAAAACTAGTTTCAGAACCCCACACAGTGCGCAACAGTGCTGATCTGTGTATGCGGCGCATGTAGCGGACACGTCGCCAAACACAAATAGCACCAATTCAGAATGGCTCGATCGCAGACACGTTTTGGGAAATTTGCATTATGAAACATGGATGAAAGCAGCGTGAACCTGCTAAAATTGACGTCGACGTGAAAGGTACTGTACAAATGAGTCATCGGAAGTAAGCAAAATCATGAAATTTATTGCTAAACAATCTGATAGGGAAACTGTGCATTTTGCCTGACAAAAAAATCATACTCTTACTGAAGAGCAACCCACTCATGATAATCCACTCCTCCAACACTATTCTGTTTTTCCTCCCACAGGCTCTCTCTCATTTCATTTTCCTTGTTTTTTTTTTCTTTGTCCATAATGGCGGGAGACCATTTGAGCGGGAAAAGCGAGAATCCATTACCTGCTATCACTCTCTCTCCTCTGACCTGTGAAAACACTTTGGTGCTCCTCATCAACAAAGAAGGGCGGAGTGGAAAAACTCATTATTAAAGCGAGCGCGAGCCTCGGACACAGGTGGCTGGCGCAGCCGGGAAGATGCGGCGCGAAGTTGGCCGCGACCCAAAGGCCGAATGGAATAAGTGGATGGAGCTGAGCCGGACTCTGCGGAGACAAGTTCTCCAGAGACAGCGGGCGCACAAAGTAATAGAGCAAAATAACAACATCCACTGGGAAATATGTTGCTCTGGACAAAGTAAGTTCGCAACATTTTCTCCCCCCAACGAAGATTTGAGGCATGAGGTGAATTGATTTAGAGCTCAGAAAGCTACAGTTTGAGGTTTTTTGTTTTTTTTTTACCCTACAATATTTTGAAAGAAATATTTCAAAATGCATACTTAACATCTGCATGGCAGTAAAACCTTGGCATTTCATTTACACCCAAAGAGAAAAACAGGCATTATGATAATGAGAAAACATTCAACAAAAATTGTTTTGCACAAAAAAAAAGCCTATACAAGCTTTTTTTCAAGTCACAAAAGAGGTTGCAGCAGGTAAATAGTAGGGAGATGAAAAAGAAATAGTAGTGCTATTGTAACATGTAAACTACTTTTACAATAGTGGTGTATCAATGTAATTACCTGTAATGATGAATGACAAATCACAAATATTTTATTATTTATTTTTAATGTGTGTAAGTAGTCATTCATAATTTCATATTTTGTATTTGTATTATATTATTAATTTAGAAAGATTAATGACAGATAAAATGAATAATGACAATGAGAATAATGATTTTACATTTTCTGCTGTTAATATTCATTTTCCTTTGATCTTAATTGTTGGTTTGTTAAATAATGTATATATATGTACATATATATATATATATATATATATATATATATATATATATATATATATATATATATGCTTAAAGGGTTCTAATCACTGCAAAGTCGATGCTAGTTTCATGAGCCCCTCTGTGTGTTTTGCATTGTGTGTTAGCTGAAGCTAATGGACGTTCATAAATGATGTGGTTTGGTTAATACCCAACATGTAATTCTCCTTATTTATGTTTACACTTCAACTGGGACTGGCAATAAACAGCTTGAAGCAAACAGCCACTTTTTCTGATTTTTCCCCCCACTATCCAATATCTACTAACCTTGTTACCACCATTTAGTGGTCGTTACGCAAACATTTGCGAGCAAATCAAGACGATTTTTCGCGACGGCTCGTATCTCGGAAGTCACTAGTAAATTGAGGCACAACTGCATTCGGCTTTGAATTATTCAATTTTTTCCTCCCACTTTGGATCGTAATGATATCCCTATACAACTTGCAATGTGAGCTTCCCGCAATTATGCACACAAGGCTCCAAAAGCCCATGTGATGTCTTCATCTGGAGGATGAGTCCTGATTTCTCGCCAGCAGCCTCTCTTTTGCTATAATCTACCAACTGAGGTTCTTCAGCAAGGTGCGGCCTGAAATGGAAATACAGTTGGACACAGGCGTCCATGTCCAGCAAACTAACGATGCCACAAGTGTTAGTATTAATGACAAACCCAAAGATTGGGAAAGAAAAGTGTGTTTGTGTGATTCTAATTGGAGACTTCACTGCATATGAGAGTATGTACGTGTATGCATGAGAGCGACTGTGCAGGACGGCGAGCACGGCTGCTTGACCCCCCCTGGAGCTCCAACACTGAGACGGAATACTGATAGGAGCTAGCCGAGTGTGAAGAATTAGGATTTCTTCTCTATCTCTCTATCTGCCCCCAAACCTCCTTCCGCCTTGCTGTCTCACCACGTCTTTCTCGCGCTCGTCCTCCCCTACGCTATTTCCCCCAGCTCTCCTCTTGTTTATTGTCGATTCATGCGCTGTTAAAATTCTGCCACGGTCCATGTTTCCCTCCCCAGTAGACCGCACTCTATTATGTCTCAGTCAGTTGCAGTACATGTGGACTAGACTCTCGCGCACAGGTCATTTTGTTGAGAGTGTGCTGTGAAACAACCTGGTGTTATTCAATAGCGTGTACGCCATTACTACACTGAGCCACACACACAATATGTCTTTGCTGCTTTGATTTTAGTATCAATTACAGTTTTGAAGTCAGTTTTAGGATTTCAAGCCAAGGTTAGGGATAGACAGTCTTGTTTAAAAAAAATAAAAATAAAAATAAAATAAAAAAAGTACTTGAAAGTGATAATTGAGTAAAAAAGTACAAGCATCATAACAGGAAATAACTTTGGTAGAAGCAAGTCCCTTTGGCAAATATTACTTGGGTAAAGCGCTTAAAGTATCTTACATTAAATGTGCTAAAGTATTCAAAAGACTGCTGTGATTCAGCCATTATATTAAGCAACAATTTATTTCTAACTCGTAGCAGTAATGAGTAATTAAGTAATTGCAGAGTAAATGGCAACGTCAATGCTAGGTTCATTAGCCCGTATGCAGTTTTGCATAGTAAATTCTGCAGTTCGATTAAATATGCACTGTGTAATTCTGCTTGTTTTATGTTTAAACTAACTGGGAATGGCTTTTTTTTTTAATAATGAAGACATGTTCACCTATGTGCTGCTTATTGTGAAGTTTGTTTTCATATCAATTAAATATATATATTTTTTAAGGGCATCAAATTGTGGTTTCAAGACAGGATTAGGGTCTCAAGTTATGGTTTCAAATGAGGGTTTCAAGAAAGGCTTAGGGTTTCAAATCAAGGTTTAAAGCCTGGTTTATGGCTTCAAAGTAGGGTTTAAAGACAGGGCTGGTGTTTCAAATTAGGGACAGAAGGGTTAGGGTTTCAAGTTGTGGTTTGAAATTTGGGTTTCAAAGCACTTGAAATTTGAAGTGAGGGTTCCAAATCAGGATTAGGCTTCCAAGTAAGGGTTTGGAGTAATGGTATGAAATTAGCATTTCAAGAGAGAGAGAGAGAGATGGTTTTAAATTTGGGTTTTAAACCAGGGTTAGGGTTGAAAAATTGGGTTCCAAATAGGCATCTGACAGATGAGTATTTGGTTTCATTTTAAATGTACTGTATTTTATCATTTTTCTATTGATAACTCCCTTTTGTAGTTACCTTTACATGACAATTAACCATGCTCATATGATAGTATTAAATGTTTAATAATTGCCAAAGTTCCACCTTTGGAACAGATCATCTCTACCTGGGGATACTTTTTTGAACATCCCAGTAAATTACGGATAACAGGCTCTTCGCAGGGAACGTTTCCAACGTGAAGTGGACTGCACCTCTATGTGCTTGTTAGCTGAAACAGGACTCGGGGGGGGGGGGCGCCTAAACTTTGTCGCCTCAATTAAGAGGTGCCCTGTCAGCGAGTCCTTAATCTTGAGCGAGGGGAGCCCGTGAATACCAGCCCAGGCTGCGTCCCTAGTGAAAACCCTTAGTCCTTCATAAACTGGTACAAAAGAGTCCTGAGGGGCCATTTTTTTTTTTTTTTTTTTTTGTTGCTTATTCGCAAACTAGCACATCATATGTTAAAAAAACACAGACAGTTACTGAATTTAACACAAGGGGTAAAAGGAAGGCAGGCAGCCAACTTTGTTAACTATACTGTATATTGTGCGTACTTCTCCTGTATCTCATTATAAACTGAGAAAAAGAAACAGTCAGGCATTCAAGACATCTATTTCAAATTAGGGGAGCACGGTACCCTAGTGGTTAGGCACATCCGCCTCACAGTTCCGGGGTTTGTGGTTCGAATCCCATCTCCAGCCTTCCTGTGTGGAGTTTTCATGTTCTCCACATGCTTGCTGCAGTTTCCTATGGGTATTCGGGCTTCCTCCCACATCCCAAAAAACATGCTTGGGTTAATTGAAGACTAAATTGGCCAATGGTTTAAAGGAGACTTTGAATGGTTGTTTGTGCCCTGCGATTGGACGGCTACCAGTGCAGGGTGTACCCCACCTCTCACAAGTTAGAGCTTCTAACCAGAGTTTGGGTTTCAAACCAGGTTTAGTTTCAAATTAGAGTTCAAGACAATTTTAAGGTTTCAAGTTATGATTTTCAATTAGTGGTTAACAACAAAGTTGGGGTAATAAATTAAGGTTTCAAGCTTTCTTCATAAATTGGTGCAAAAAAAAAAGGTCCTGCTTATTTGTAAACTAGCACATGAAATGGAGTCCAAAAAACACAGAAAGGCAGTTCCTGATTTGAGCACATGGGGCAAAACCAAGGCAGGCAAGCGAAACCTGTTTAAATGTACTTTCAGTGGAAACTGTGAGAAAGAGAGAGAGAGTCACCGCTGCCTTTTAGGCATTCAAAAATGTAATTACGGGTGCATATGGGAAGAGGCCCCGAGTCGTCCCTGCGCTGTCGCTTAGCGTGGGATTATGACAAACTGGGCCAATGCGACATTATTCTGTTGTGAAAGGCATCACCACAGGAGGATTCTCTCTGTGAAAAAGCGGTGATGTCTCCTTTCAGCAACAGTATTGGCAAAGTGACATTTTTCTCTTGCTCGTGCAGATAAGAAAACAGTCAAAATTACCTGATTGGTGGCGTCGTCCAATCAGAAGCAAGAGGGGAGAAGAACGAAAGAGAAAGTTCAAACATCCATTGTGCAAAATGCATTCAAAGAGTCGGTGAGAAGCTATGAATGGACAGCCATCATCTTCCACGTGTGTGTCTGCTACTTGTCATTAATCACGATGTCCGTGCAGATGTCGGCCACGATTTCGCCGTCACAGTGTTTATTGTCATGGAAACGTTATTAAGAGGGGCTGGGGCGGGGGACAACAACAACAATGAAAACAATCATATCATCTCACACTGGCAAGCAACTTTGTCACTTAAAGGCCATGGCTTCCCAAAGCTGCAGCTGTGAATTATTTGTGCTTAGACTAATTCCCGTGCTTAGTAAAACTGAAGGTCATTTCTTCCTGGGATTTATCAGTCTTGCGATGACTTGTGATGTGAATATTGATTAACATAGAGGAGCCCCCGCGTATCTGCGGTTCGCCAATTTTTTTTAACCTCTCTGAAAAACTTCTGTTTTTCTGCTCAGGTCAAAGCAATAAAAGAACTTTGGCATCTTGTGCCAAGGAACTATGTTGAACTGATTTGAGGAGTTTCCGTTAGACAAAATAAGTGCTTTGCCACCATCTTGTGGCATCTATAGTCAATTATAAACCTTTTTGAAAGTCTTTCAAGTAGTGGTTTCAATCCTGGGTTGTGGAGCTATGTCAAAGTGAGTTGAGGAGCTTCATTTAGACAAAAAGTAGAGTTCTACCGCCATCTTGTTGCAGCTCGGTGACAAGGAACTATGTCAAAGCGAGTTGGGAAGTTTAAATTAGATAAAAGTAGTGCTTTGCCGCCATCTTGTGGCATCTATAGTCAATTATAAACCTTTTTGAAAGTCTTTCAAGTAGTGGTTTCAATCCTGGGTTGTGGTTTCAAACTAGGATCCAAGCCAGGGCTAGAGTTCCATATTTGGAGTTTAGCTCTGGGTTATGGTTTAAAATTAGGTTTTAAAGGCAACGTTGGGGTTTCAAGCCTGGCTTTAAGCTTTAGGGTTTTAAATTAGGTTTTCAAATTTTGTTTTCAAACCTGGGTTAGAGTTTATAACAAGGGGGTTTTCGACAAGGGTTAAAGCCTATTTAGACTATTTAAAACAATTGGATAATTAAAGTGGAACCTGGGTTGAATGTTCTGAATCTGATCAACATTTTCAGGCAAAAGCCATTTGTAAAGTAACAAACCCTTTGTTATGCATGATACCATACAACAGTGAGAATCAAAGGGTTAACTGTGGGTGTATCCTGCCATTTGACATGTTTCCATTTACTACAAAGTGAGTCGATTGTGTGAAAAGAAAAGAAAACTTTGAAACTGAAGTCTCAGTTTCTTTGCACCCACAGCGCTCTGATAGAGCCCAGATCCCGTAAAGGTAGATAAACTCAAGAAGAATAAAGTGTAGTGTTATAAAACAGTTCACTAAATGACAGCTACGTCGATCTGAGGTAATTTGAACATGACAGGCAGTTTCAGGAGGCATACCCCACATTTGCTTCAACTCACGAGAATTCAAATGAATATAAGTGGGCTCCCCTCAGTCAAACTGTTCCTGATTGATCCTTTTTAGAGGAAATAACACATTTGTACTATTCTCGACTGCTTTTTTGCTCACTGTTGTTAACACTGGCAGAACCTCATTTTCCACCAAACCACACAGTCTAACACAGCTGTACAGTGTACGGTTTAAGAATTCTACAACAGAAGCTGGCTTGTGTTTAAAGCGGGGGCGCTGTAGGCGAGATGGCAGTTGCTGCATCTGCTACGTAAATAGCGTGACATCATAGCAGCGCCATACAGTGTCTGCTGCCAAAGGATTCAACAAAAGAAGCTGAAGGCGCCCATTGGATTCTTTTAATTCCCGCTGTTACACGGAAGTGACCATTTTCTTCCGGTTAGGAAAGACGCCAGCTTCCCAGCAAATATGGACAGGATTAAGCACTATAGAAAAATGGATGGATGAACGGACACATTGATGGTTGTACAGGTTGTTGGGTGAATTGATGATGGATGGATTGGTGGGTGCTTGTTTAGGAGGACGGATGGATGAATGGTTATAGGTGGGATGGATTGATAGTGAGATGAAAGTTGGTGGATGGATTAAAAGATGAGGAATGGGATGTAGGGAGGCTGGATGGAGAGATTATGACTCGAGGGCTTGGCAGTTTGTAGGTAGTATGGATAAATAGCTGGATGGATGGAGGGGTTTTGGGGAGGATAGGTGGATTGAATGGATGGATGATTGGTTTGTAGGGATGAGGAATGGATGGACAGATGGCAAATCAATGGGTGGGCAGGTTTCAGGGAGGATGATTGATGGATGAATGGAAGGATGGAGACTTGGTTGGGAGGATGGATAGCAGGATGGATGGACTTTATGTCTCAATTGACTGTCTGTTGTCGTACTACAGCGGCTCCAATTACCGGAGACAAATTCATTGTGTGTTTTTTGGACATACTTGGCAAATAAAGATGATTCTGATGGGTGGATTAATAGATTCTCTTCATTTATAAACCATAATCATACAGTTTAGAAGTCGTAACTTTTTTTTTTTTTTTTAAATAAATCTGATTATAAATTTTAGTGGTCTTAACCCTAACCTAAGAGGAACTCCAGAAATGATCCTCTTTGAAATTAACTTTATCTATGAAGATTTAGTGCATGTAGATTGGCAAAACAATACAATATGACCATAATCGACCATGCAAATCAGACCGACGTGCACAAAATACGAAGTTCATACTTTCGGATCTGAAGCACTGGCAACCATTTTCGTTGAAAAGCTATGCAAAGAATTGCTTAATGTAGCTTCAAGCTATTGAGTCTTTTGAACCGCAGTGCTAACAGATGCGCTGTGTTTGTTTAAGGCACAATGCTTCGGGGTGTCCCCCCACCTACCACCCACTTGTTTCTGGCTTAGTCTCATCTTCCCACCATACCTCAAAGGAGGAAATTAATTTAATCTCTGAGCTGACCTTCAAGGTGCCATCGTCAATACCTCACCAGTCACCTTGTGTTTACTTCGCTCCATGAAGGATTGTTACAAGCAAGAGGCAACACCCACAGGTGTGTGTGCATGCAATTCTCTATGCCTAGCTGATTAATCACAATTAGCATGCAATTACTTTCTAAAAGCATGTGTTTATGCATGAGTGTGTGTGGGATGGGTGATGGGGCTGATAGAATTCTAGTCCAGGCTTTGTGCTGCGCAACTATAAAAACCTACTTCCCTAACATGATTAGTGCATCCATCTATAGTGGTTTACACAGAGGTAGAGTTACATTAGAAAGGCTGGCCGAGCAAGGCAAACATCCAATAGATCACATGATGACATTTACAGCAGCAAGTTTGGCTTTGAATTGACGATGCGTCATCGTCTGAAGGGTTTTACTTCAGAGAGTCAGAAATCTCGTTAAAATTGTTGCGAAAATGCGTTCTTCAGTGCTTGGACACGAGGGTGGCAGGAGGACACCTTGAAAAGCAAGTCCCCAAGCGATGAGGGCGCTCGTGTAAATGAATGGCACGGGGTTCAGCTATTATTGGATGTTTATAATTGCCGGCTGCGTGTTCAACGAGTGACGCATATGTCACAAAAGGGAGGCTTTGACACCTTCTACAAAACTGACCGCGATGACAAACATGCGATTCGTGCAATAGCAGGCACAACGGAGAAAAATTACAAGAGAACGCATACCTCCGCCAAGGCTTAATCAGGAGTGAAATTATCAAGTTAGAATTTTGTCTTTGATTATTACTGATTGCTAAACATTGTTGTTCTATTTAACAATATTCATTAATAACTGATATTTAGTGGGGAATTATTAAATAAATTGGGATTTTCCATTAAATTTCACAAAAATAAACACTGAACGACTTGTTTTTATAATACTGTTAAGTTTTTATTACATATAATATCAGGGTAATTGATTATGTTGTTTTAAACATTATTATCGTTAATTTTACCGTTGGTTAGCAAGTAAAAAAGTTCAGGCAGAAATTTTGTGTTTGATGTTGCTATTTTTTTTTTAACACTACTTAAATATATAAGAAATATTTAATACTTTCACTATTGACATACAGCAGGGCTTTCAAACTCAAATTCACAGTGGGCCCAAATTTAAAATTGGAACAACGCCGCGGGCCAAACTCAATATTTAATGAAAAATCACTGCGATGTGTATTTTTCCCTTTTCTCCAGATATGTAGCATTAAAGTTTATCATATGACAACAAACTTAACTTTTGCTTAAACACTGAATCTGGAATAAACAAACTTTAATATTATAAACAAATCAAATTTGCGATAAAAGACATCAGTGGTATTTGTTTGTTGTTTTGCATTTGAATAGATAAATTCTTCTGTCTATCCATCTTCTATTTATCTATCTCCAACTACCGTTCTTTTTGATGCAAATCTTTTTTTAAAGGCCAACAACGAAACAACCCAAAAAAATAAGAATGTCCTTCAATAAAAATACAAACTTCAAACTATTAACCGTCCCTTCCTAGGAGTTGATAAAGGGCATTAAAAAAAACATTAATTCAATTATGTTATATTCTTTGTTACAGCCACGTTGCTCCACACACGACGAACAGGTCTGTCTTTTATTTTGGTGAACGAACAATCTGCCTCCCACGTGTCTTGGACGTTAACAGTTTTCCACCTTTCGTTTGGCCATTTTTGGGAAGGGGAAGTGTCAATTTGCTCGAGGAGATTGGTAGCAAAGTTGCTAACGACTGCAACAGAAAGGGAAGGGGCGCTCGCCGGCCGAGACCGATGGGCCAACACACTAGCAAAGCATGCTGGGATTTGTAATGTACTATGTGCGCATGTGCTATCTGGCGGGCCAGCTCTAATACACATTTGATATGGTCTTCCGGGACAAATATAATTACATTGTGGGCCAAATTTGGCCCCCGGCCTGAGTTTGACATATGTGACATACAGTAATAAAAATAATTCTGTTTTCATTCATTCATTTTTCTCCATTGATTAGCCAGAAAAAAGGAAATTCAAAGTATGTTTTTGTTGTCTTTTGTTCATTTTGTGATTATTATTTGATTTTTTATTAAAATTATTTAACAACTGTATTCATTAGTTATAGTAAAAAATAATGGCAAGTTATTATACGATTTTATCTTTTCATTATGGTTATTTTTCTCCATTCAATTTGCAAGACAAAAGACAATTTTCAGGCCAATTTATTTTTATTTAAAAACATTTTTGGTTTGCTTTTGATCATTCTTTGGACTACTATTTAATTTTGATGATAATATATTTATAAAGTAATATGTGTAAAAATAAAATATGTTTAAAAAATAATATGTTGTTTCTCCCTTGATTATCAAGGAAAAAAGTTCAAGCAAAATTCTCTGTCCTGTTTATTTAGTTTTATATGTAGTTCTTGAATAGCCACTCATCGCAAAACCCCAAAAATCCGAGTTGATCCAAAAATATAGCTCAGAAGTGACTCTCAATTGCACATAGGTGTGAACTGTTGTCTGTAAGTGCCCTGTGATTGACTGGCAACCAGTCCAGCCAGGGTGCACCCCAACTATCGTTCAACGTGAGCTGGGATATGCTCCATCTTACCCGCTAGTACTGCTAGCCTACTGTTATAGAAAATTGATCGATAGAGGAAACAAACAAACAAATAAAGCGATGCCACAATCACTGGTAGAGGTATCAAGTGGGTGTTAACTACAATAATTCCTTTGTTTACTTTGAGCAGCTGCGATGAAGGTCATATACAATATGTGATTATTTGTAAGTGACAGCTGGGCTTTGTTGGAGTTGTGCTGCAAAAGGTCAAAGAAGATTCAAGGGAAAATGGGAGTCCCTATATGACTTCTTAAACACCTAACCTACAATTCCATTGCAACATGCTGGCAATTTTTTTGTTTAGAGTTTGTTGTCACATTTCTGTCGGGCCAATTATATATTACTTGTGCACTCACTGTAGTAGTCTCACCACGCTGCACTATTTGCATATCTGTTGTTGACCAATACTGGTCACTCATGCCAGAGGAGCATCTGCTCCATTTGCACAATCAACATTGTCCCAGATTATCGTACTACTCGCTTGAAGTCTCGGCGCCCTTTTCACAATGGTCATTGCACCGGACTATTGCAATATTAGTCATTCGAACTGCTCTAAGTGGTAGAGGACTCTGCATCTTTTTGCCCAATTGTAGCGGCATTACCAGATAACTAGCAACCCTTTATTGCTCAGTGACTGTTTTTCTTTATGTCTCAAACGTGTTCTCTGTCAATTGACTGTCTGTTGTCGTATTGGAGTGGCTCCAATTACCGGAGATAAATTCCTTGTGTTTTTTGGACATACTTGGCAAATAAAGATGATTCTGATTCTGATCTTTTACACTCACAGCTTGTTAGTGAATGTAGCACCAACACCAACACACCAACAGAGCCATTGAATGCAACACAATGTTCTAGCTACAAAACTGTAACCTCCTGACTCAATGCTTTTAACTACCAAAGCCGATGTTTTGGATTTTGCCAAAATTGCAGTCAAACCAACACTGATGTAGCAGAATGAGTTTGGGCATCTGTGATCGAGCCAACCCTGATGTGTTGGGTACAGGGTGCATTTATGGAAGCTTTTATATTGCACCACCAAGTTGAGTCTCATTAGCTTCAATCATCCCACCCACTTGAGTTCCACTCAGCTAAAAGCCTGGAGAATGCGATCAAATTAGCTACTGAGAGCTTTGGTGGTTAAACGATCTGACTGTTTATATGCGTCCGTGTGTGTGGGGGTGTCGGCTCCTGTTTTAACACATGGTAGATTCAACGGAAAGTTCTTCTGAGAGAAGGAAAAAGGACAAGAGCGCATGCACTTATGTGGGCCCGAGTTCGCATCCCAGGCTGAAGTGTGATGGAGGCTGTCCAGGTGCTTAAGTCGCAGCTCCACCTCAGTTGGAGAGACGGGGGCGGCGCTAATCTGTCGTGAACAGACATTTCATTATTATCATTAACATTTTTCTCAATGTCTTTATGTCTCAAAAGTATTCTCTGTCAATTGACTGTTTTCATACTAGAGTGGCTCCAACTCCCGGAGACAAATTCCTTGTGTGTTTTTTGGACATACTTGGCAAAATAAAGATGATTCTGATTAACTCCGCAAAGTCAGACCTTTTGATAGGTACTGGTGCACCCACGAAAAATTGCCACGTTCCAAATTAAAACAAAGTTTCATCAGAACCGAGATCAAGATGCAATAAATCCATGCAAATTTTGGCCATCGGGATCAAACCCTAATTTGTCAAAGCTGGCTATCATGGCTGCATGAATAGCCAAATGCATGCTTGATTGATTAAACAACAACAACAAGCTTTGGGTGCCAGGGACAAAAGTCAGTTGACCAATAAAAACAGACTGGAGATCATGCAGCTGTAGAGACGTGCTTAAGAGTGGGCGCCACTGTTTGGACAACATGTGCAGGACGCCCCCGAACCCTGCCAATCAATTAATTGTTAGATGGGACAGAGATGTGTGACTTAAAAGCTGGCATTATTTTTCAGGTACTTGGCTTTTTTCCATCAAGCGCCAATTCATCTGCGTAAATGGACCCACTGGCCGGTTAACCGACCTCCTCCCCAACCACTCCACACGAGCTCCTGGTATAGTGCTTTATAAAAGGCGGCTACATCTGATAAGCAGAGTTAATTAGCAAGAGGCAGGATGGCTCTGGGGTTTATGTAATGTTACACCCACTCTGTCAAGCCAGATTAACCTGCAACAGAGAAGGGAAGTGCATGCACACAGAAATGAACAAGGGAAATAAAAGCATGCGTTCCTTGCAGTTTGGCCACCTGCCGACTTGGAAGAGCCTGGGTGGAAAACCTGCATAAATCCTGTTGGGACAGGCCTGCATCCCACCAGGATTGTGGCACCACCCGTGCGTTCAGGGATGCCACGTGCTTGGAGGGAATGCAAATGAAATGGAGTCTGAAACAGGCAACCATTTATTTTTTACATTGATTTCAATGTTGAGACCACACACTCAAATAGCTTACATTACACTCGCTGCAATATTATATTAAACTGCAGGCTTCATTAGCTACAAAATCTTATGTTCAACAAATGTACCCCAAATTTGATGCTAACCCGCTTGCTGTGCGCTAGCAAGGGCTTGATAGCCAGATTATTCGGTTTGCCCAATAATCTGCTCAAATTGGATGCAAACCTACTTCCTGTGCGTTAGTGAACATTTGTTAACGACATTAATGTTGTTCGCCAAATAATCTGCCCAACTACTATGTTAACCTGGGTGGCCAAGTCATCTGCCCCAAATCTAATGCTAACCCAAGTGGCGAACGTGCTTCCTGTGCTTCTTACCCACATTAGCTTGTGTTTGCCAACTATGCCCAAACTGAATGCTAACTCACCTCCTGTGTGTTAGCGAGCATTTATTAGGCACAGCTCGTGTTCTCCAAACAATATGTTGACACTAACTTGTGGGGCTAACCTGTTTCCTTTATGTTAGCAACACTAGTTTTCACCCAACTATGATGCTAACCTGGGTGGCTCACTCGCTTACTGCATGTTAGCGAACGCTCGTTCTTCAAGTAATCTGCCCCAAAATTGATGCTAACCTCAGTGGAAAGAAAATATTGGACAGAAAAAAAAAACATCCAATCAAATGAGCTCTAATGGCTTCCTTATGTTGTTCGTAGCAGCGAGGCAGCATGTTTATGCGGTTTGCTTAGAAAGGATTATGCATCGGCAGCTTTACACTTCCACTCTCTCTGAATTTTGTGCATTCATTCACACTTTGAGTGAATTGCAATTTCTAGTGTAATGCTGCCCATGACCTGCCTGGCAATCCGATTTATCTTGTGATAACCCACAGATGTGTGTGCGTGTGTGTTTGTGTGTCAAACCTCTGCGGATTAGTTGGGAACGTGCCGGGAGATATCCAACGTCACAGCTTGGAGTTAGGCGACATCTAACAGCCACACACGTACGTACACACACAACTCTGTCACGGCAATTACGAGATGAAAATCTTGACTGGGAATTGAGTCTCATGCTTTTCACTTTTTCTTTATATTATTCAAGAGTCAAGGCACACTCCTCCGGGGATTGAGGTGGAGTCGGCAAATTGGGAGAAACTACTTGACATTATTGTATGTGTATCTTTGCGTTCTATAAACAATGAATAAGAGTGCATGTTGCACGCCGTCATTTCCGTCGTGTTTCACGTAAAATTAGTCATTTTTAAAATGTTGCTTGGCTGGGGCAGCGGAGGCTTTGTGTGCGGTCATGTGACTGCCTGGCTCTGTTTGATAGGTAAAATCATGGCTTCAACTGTTGCCAGTGGTTACAGTGGATTAGTGAAACGGAGTCATGTGACAAGCTCTCCGAGTCACATTATAGATACTGTAGACAAAAATAAAAGCACCACATGGACCGGGACGCAACAGAGTAAAAAGCAGTGTTTCTTCCAAACAAAAATACTCAAGTACAAAGTATACTTCATTAAATTAAAACTACTCTGACAAGTACAATTTATCCGAAAATTAAAAAGTAAATGTAGTGCATTACTACTCACCTTTGCAAAAGTTGAATAATAGTAGAAAAAGTTGGTGTGAAAGCAAGTACTTCCATATTCCTAATTTGAGGTTATTTTCATCTATGCCATTTAACCAAAATATTCATTCATCGGCTCTCTATTCTCATCAAGGTCTTCACTTCATTCAACCTCAGGCTGACACTATTGTTGTATCCACTTGACAAAAAGGTTCATTTTTAGCAACTGGGACTTAAGCAAAAATGAGCTGTCAAAAATGAGTCTTTGGAGAGCTAAGAAAATGTAGAGGCAAATGATTGTGAACCAGCCTGAGGAATGATAAGGACTGATTCTGATGTCTAGAACCCAGTCAGCAAAGTGTGCGGTTTCAGTGTACTGAGTGTAAGACAAAAACTGCATAATGGGGAAAAACCCGACTGGAGCTAGCAGCTGACTAATAAGAACCAATACAAGAGTTGTATGGCAAATGACAGCGTTCCAAAGATAATGATGCTCAGTTTTGACTGAAAGTATTGTTTGTTTATTATTGTTGTTTCCATTTGCATCTTTGTCACAATGGAATTTTCCTATTGGATCATATCGGACAGTGTAGGTGTACCTAATGAAGTCGCCAGCAGGAACGCACGCTCTTGTCGGAACATAAGACTAGACCTTACAGATAATGACACTTTATAACCACCCAGAAATAACACACAACCAATTATAATAAAGATAATTAAACACTCAAGGAAATGTGCATAACTGACATGGATCAGTGAAGATAAGCCAACAAACAAGAACAAAGATGATCCACAGAGCATGTCTAAAGTAATTTACAATAAAGCCTGGGAAAAATTTATAAAACAGAAGTTAACTTTTGGAGAATGCAGTTTTCTTTGAATTTAATGTTACTTCCCATCAAAATAGAGTAGAGCTACTGTACCACAACTTACACCAATGCTACCAAAATTTCCAGCCTAAGTACAGTGTGTCTCCACTACCATATATGGCCAAAATTCTGCCCAATCGGTGGGTCGACTTCATGTTGCATCGGTACCTTAGCCACAGGACGGTGAACTGAGAAAAAGAAAAGGCACTGCAGCATTCCCCCAATATATCGCGGTTCATCATTTGCGCCCCAGCTATATCACAGAATTTGAAGCAATCGTCTCTTTTGTGGGTTTTTCCAGTCTCGAGTAATATCCAGATTTAGAGTTGCGCGCCTTCAGTGCAGTACCACGTTAGGCCACAACATGCCAGGCAGCACTGAGGTCTATTGGAAGCGATGCAGAATAATCAAGAAGCAAGACGAGGAGGCAAAGAAGTTCCCTTAAGTCCCAAGCTCCAGAATAGTAGTTGTTTGCACAGAGCAGAAAGAACATACTGTATTGTTGTATGCTCTGCTTATGTGTTGCTGCTCCATGTGTGTTACTGTAGCAGTCCTTTAAAGCTTTTTATAACTACCATATAATTTATGCAAATTTCTGTGTTCCCGCCTCTAGCATTTTACATATGTTAGCATTAAGAAGCCAACTTTCATAAAATGAGATTATATGGTTTGTTTGAACAATTGTGTCACACGAAGTTTTATATGCTCTCAGTCGCGCAAATTTTCACCGATCACGGGTGGGTCTGGAACATATCCCCTGAGAAAAACTGTTGACGACGGATTAGCGTTGATTTTTGCACTTTTATTGCTAAACTTCCTCCACTTTTGGCTCACGCCACAGGGGGAGCTTTTGAAACGAGTCCAAAGTGGCGCAACGTTCCTCCGCCCCCTTTGTCAGCCCAATGAAAGATGCCGACTCAGTTCAAGCGCCGCCGCTGTGTCAGTTCCCCCGCTCGGCTGATGGATCTGCACAGGCCAGATTCAGCAGCAGGCTCTTATTGAACTTCCCAGCGTCTGATTAATCTCAAGCAGCCACGTACACTGCCGCATGAACGGGTCCAATCACAAGGCACAAAAACGCAGCGTGGACTTGGGCACACGCATGAGTCACCAACCGCATCTGAAATAAAGTTTATGGTGTGTTAATTAATATTTTATATATGATATTAATTCACTTTGGGTTATTAAAAGCAACATGAATCATCTTTGAGCCGAGCAAAGCGGATTTAACATTGACGTGCACTAAATCTGAGTCTTTACCTTGTAAAATATACCCTAATAATCTCATTTTAAAATGAGGTATTAGGTTAGTCATGGCGGTTGACGAGGGCTTATTCCCATCCTTTTATATTTCATTTTAAATATCTCCTTTAATTGTGACAAAAGAGCATGTGGGCACACTAGATCAGATTAGCAGAGGATTATATCTGTAAAGACAACTTTGATGGTGTACACGGACTAAATAATTCCTTAAAGTCTTAATAAGCAAAACAATCCAATTAGAGTGCTATGAAAGATGAAAGAAAGTGGCGTCCCGAATGAATTGGTCGCAGTGGAATGCAATTTTAGCCTCGAAACCCCCAGGACCCCAAAATCCGGCCTGGGGACCATTTGAGGCCTGCTGAACTTTTTCATTGCCTGGTTAAATATTCCAATAAAATTAAGAGGCCCACATCAGAAGGTTACCTTCAAGGTTAAATGTTTGACTGCTACTAATACTATTTATTTATTTAGAATGTTTTTGATTTAAAAACATCGAATGTAACAAGTTACTACACTGTTTTTGAATTGTATTTAAGTGTATGAACACTACTGTATGAACACTATTATAACACTAATAACATTATTTAAATACAAAATAAGTAAATATAAAAAGTTAAATGTAACAAGGTACCATTTTGAATTAGAAAAAATAGAAACTGTTAAAAAAATAATTCTAAATGAATACACTTAGTTAGAAAAATGTTTAAAATGTGAACACAATATGTAACAAGGTGTTACACATTTAAAAAAAAAAATTAATGTGAAAAATGTTTAATGTTACAAGATTTTCTTATATAGCGTTGATTTAAGGATATATTTTATGCTATTAACTAATTGGAAAAAAAAATTCAAAATCTAAAAAGAATGTTACAAATAGTCACACTATCTACAATGTTTGCATTTGTTATTAAAATTGAAGAAAATATTGCATGTTACACACACATATACATACCAATTGTAATTATTTTTGTAATTGTAATTATTTTCAAATAAGTTGAATGTTGTTACAAATGAAAAAAATGGTTTTTTTCCCCTGTCCGTGTAGTCCTGAGTAGAAAACTATCGTACTAAGAATAGCCTTACCGCTCGTGGGCTGTACAATAAAATGCTACGCACATCGGCTAGCGTGTTTTTGCAACGCAATAAAGATGTGATGGTCTTAACCCTGCAGGCATCATCAAGAGCAGACCCGTCGACCTCCGATTCAAATCAGCAAAGGGGCCCTCCCCTGTTCAGCACAGCTAGATGGGATGGCGCCAATGAACTCTAAGTGGCGTCTTCAGTCGCGATGCCACGTGATGGTATTGCCTGCACTTAATGCCCTGAAACAACACCATTGTGCACCTACTCTTGCATATGCCATGTTCCCATTTTAGGAAGATGATTTGTCTGCCCGAGAGGAGGGTTGCTCTGATTTAAAACACTACGGAACGCACACAAACAAATAAACACACTATGAGTGCTATAGATCGATGGAAGTAGTGTACATGTGGTGTGCATTGTTGGCTATTCGTCATGCATGCAAGTGATTAAATGTTGCTGTTACAAACTAAAGGTTCCAGTTTAAATGCATACTTGTTTCTATTCAGTGCTCAGGTAGTAGTTGCGGTGCTCAAACAGTCTTTAAATCACCAGGATTTTTGAGTTTGATTGAATACGTTTTGATTCAGCGCTGGGGTAGTAGTCAGTCTCAACCCAGTCTTCCTAAAAACAATGTCAAAATGAAAACCCCTGTAGTTGTACTCTATCTTCAAATCAGCGCGTCTCTATTCCGCATGTAGGCAGCAGTCATGGTTGTCATCCTTTCAGTCTTCTTAAAAACTGAAAAGCAAGAATCCTATTTCAGCGATATGAGTTCAAATCAGTATGTTTCTATTCAGCACTTGTCACACTTTTCAACCTGTCCTCTTTCAAACAATGTCAAAGCAAGACCTCTGTTGACATTGTAGTTTTGACTTCTAATCAGTTTATGTTTCAATTCAGTTCTTGCGTATCAGTCCCACTTTTCACAGTCTCCAACCAGCAACAACATCGTCCGTCATAACTGGCGCCCAACTGATGCCGGGGGTGAACGTTCAGATGTCAGTCGAGCTGCATGCTCAAGAATCCATTTTAATTTTGAATGATACGTGCATTAGAATTGAGGGGGTTAACTAAGGTTAAACTTCAGTGCAGACATTTTCCATGTAAGACAATGCAAGAACATTGACCTGGAAAAATATACTCAATACTAGAAAGTTATGTGAGGCAGCTGTCTCAAAGCAGTCAAGTGATTTACCCGATATTCAATCTGTCAGGGATTATTGCGCTATGACGGCGCGAGACCCATATTGATTTTGAGAGAGCCAGGGTCGTATCAGTAGATGTTCCTTGTCAGTGCTCTACTGGTTGTATTTTTCCACCGCTGATCAGTGGGGGCTATAAATAAAGGGCAGAGAATAAACAGGACGCATGTAGGAGACTATCACTCATTCACGTCACACTCTGACTTCCTCTCAGCGCATTGGGCCGCCAGCGACCTCGAAGCGAGTTATAGCCATAATGCAAGGTGTTGATACATACCACACAGCACATTAGACCAAAAAAGGTCCTGCTGCAAACTAACTTCGCCATATGGTTTGCTACATTATGCTGCAGCAGCGCCGATATTATGGAGGAATTTCTCCCACAGGACAGACCATAATACAACATTCTCCCTTCTTGTGCTATTCATTAGTTTTCAAACTGGGGTCTAGGGAATCCCGGGATTCCTGGGACCCATAGCTTTGGCGTCAGCAAAATAATTATGTCGTATCATTTCAAAAAGTGCATACATACAAACATACGACTTTGGGTCAATTAAAAGCTCGAGTAAAGTGATTCTCAACCAGTGTGCCCGGGGCTCAGTGTGCCGTGAGCGCTCTTCAGGTGTGCCGTGGGAAATTATTAAATTTTACGTAATTGCTCAAAAAATTATTTATTCACAAGAAATAATGTATCTTTGTTCATCTATTTATACCAGTGAGGCAGAGTGACAGACAGAACAAATACATGCTCTTCTATCAGATGGCAGGACGTACATACAGTAATTAATGTATCCGCATTTTGTGACATTTTTGTTTGTTGCTGTGCCGTGAGATTTTTCAATTGTAAAATATGTGCCTTGGCTCCATAAAGGTTGGAAATCACTGCTCTAGTATAATTGTTACATACCATCACATAAATCTGACATCCCTGCATGAATAAAGTCTTTTTTTTCTTTTTTTTTTTTTATAAATACAAAAGGCATTTTTGGGGGGAGAATATTGTCCTATTTTTAGAGAATAGTCTTAATGTCTAAAAATAATATTTTCTTTCCAGAATTAAAGGTGTAATATTACAAGAATGTAGTTGTATTTCTGAAATTCATTTGTTAAAATATGATTTTTTTTTTTTTTTTTTTTAACTTTGACTCTAATATCATAATAGAGTGGTACCTTGATTTATGAGTACCGGTACATTGCGAAGCAAAATTAGATTTACGAGCAAGCTTCAGCTATGCTCGAGTGAAGTGAAAAATACACTTAAAATAAATACATAAATTCTGTCGCCCCCTAGGCTGGAATTCAGTATTCCAAAAATAGAAGCCATCGCTTCGACGTGACGTATGGGGCCCCTTGTATGTGATGATTTTACAATGTTCTATAACATTTCCTCTTTTGAAGGACAGCCAGTGGGGGGGGGGGGAAGATGGATTCTGCAGAAGAGGCAATTGTTGTAAATTCACTATTATTGCTGTGTTTTGTGCGTCAACTCAAACGTTGCTAAATGTTTATTTTACGTCAGGCACCTTGTTGGGCGGCTAAGGTGTCCTCGGAAAGAGGTTTTGTTCGTTCACGGCAATAATAATAATAAATTACTATTATTGTTTTCACTTACACAATTATTGTATGATTATTTTCGGCTATAGAATCGCAAAATATGTTTGATGACCATTTTATAAAAGGCAAGCGGCCGCACTATTCCTATTGCAAGTTAAAATGTGTCATCTCCATGCTGTCATTTCCGCTATGTCATTTAAGGTGCGCGGAAATGAATTGGGCATTCATTCATAAAAAATAAAATACTGAAAAATTGTTCGAGCAGCTGATAGGCTTAACCATGATGTCCATCCATCCATTTTCTGAGCCGCTTCTCCTCACGAGGGTCGCGGGCGTGCTGGAGCCTATCCCAGCTGTCATCGGGCAGGAGGCGGGGTACACCCTGAACTGGTTGCAAGCCAATCGCAGGGCACACATACAAACAAACAACCATTCGCACTCACAGTCATGCCTACGGGCAATTTAGAGTCTCCAATTTAATGCATGTTTTTGGGATGTGGGAGGAAACCGGAGTGCCCGGAAAAAACCCACGCAGGCACGGGGAGAACATGCAAACTCCACGCAGGCACGGGGAGAACATGCAAACTCCACACAGGCGGGGCCGGGGATTGACCCCGGGTCCTCAGAACTGTGAGGCTGACGCTCTAACCAGTCGGCCACCGTGCCGCAACCATGATGCCTCAATTAGTGGCTTGGGTGAAAAAGACTTAATTACACTTTATAAAAACAGTTTATTTCTTCACTCTCTCTCTTATTATGTTTGTGATGTTTTTATAATTTTTATTTTTCAATATTGCTATTTTTCCTTATTAAAAACGTAACAAAAAGGTTTTTTTAGGAGCAGGAATGAAAGAATAACATTTTAATTCATTTCAATGGGGAAAATGTATTTGATATACGAGTAAACTGAGTTGCAAGCTTGGTCACGGAAAAAATTAAATAAATCAAGGTACCACTGTATTATGACTTCATCTTGAAAAATACAACATCCTCCAAGATTATGAATTTTTGTCCTGACAAAATAAATAGTGTTTTTGTACAGATTGCCTTTGTTTTTTCTTTATTCAAATAACGTTACAATATTTTCTCAAAATAAAAATTAAAAAATCTGAATTTGTCATCACAACTTTTTTCTTTCTTGAAAAAAAAAAAAGGCAACTTTTTGATTCTCATCACATTTAGGAATACATATGGTAATTAGGATTATGAGGGGATCCTGAGAAAAATGTCTCCCCTGTCAAGATTCCCTGCTATATGTAGTGCTGCCTTCCACAAATGCGCCAGATGGCGAGCCTCGTCATCATTAATTGACATGTTCCTTGGCTTCTTCGAGGGCGAACCGACGCCGTCCGTGCTGGGAGATCTGTGACCTCCGGCCACACGTGGCGGCGGGAAGTCCAAATCAATGCAGATTTATTTATGAGATGCAGGCTTCCGTTTGCACGGATAATTTCTCTCTGTGGGGTCCATCGCTGTGCACGTAGATCATCTGTTAAACACATCTCATCTCTCATGATCAGAGCTCCCTCAGCAAAAAAAAATGCTAATTATCCTGGCTCATTCACTGTGGTGCTTCTTTCCTCTTTTTAGAATCTTAGGTAGTTGTGTGTCCACACTATGGTTACTTCCATTGCGGAATGGCTGAAGAGAGATGGAATAAAACAACTCACCCCAAAAGAAAGAGGAAGGAAAAAAAAATGGACGACTCAAGGCTGCAATTGTAATGGCGTCAAATGAATAAGGTCATTAGAGTTAATGTCTTTCGTGTCATTACAGTCTATTTGTCAAACCCCTTTATACAAGCAGGCACCGCTGGGATTACGACACAGAAAGGCGAAAGGAGAATTTTCCTTACTCTGTGCATCACAAATCTCATTTTTATTGTTACATTTATATTTTCACAGAGATTACTTTGCATAAAATCATGACGACCCTCTTGGCAGGGGATGATCGCAAAGGAAGCCCTTTTTTCCCTCCCTGGCATTCAAATGAGTGCAAGTAATTTTCGCAGCTGAAGTGTACAAAACAAAACATGAAATGACAAGCCATAACTAGAAAAGCATGATTACATCATGGCACGAAGACCATACTGGACAGGAGGGTAAGGAAATGCTAATCTGTTAGCTCAAGGGAGGAAACTATCCAAACCCTATTTTAATTCAACTAAGCGGAGCCACTTTTGAGTACTTGTACAAAGACATCCATGGCGAATGGACGATTGCAATATGCCCACTCTGTCTGTATGAAACGTCAGTGCCACGCGTATCAAGTATGCGCTTCAGATGACCCTCGACTCCATCAGATGCCCCCCGCATCCCCAGGCAACGGGCAGCCCCATTTGTCTACTCAATGCGACTAAACAGTCTGCACATCCAGCAGGTCCTCTCGGGCCGGACTCTCAGCCACTGACCCGAACTGATGAACGACCACGCCGTCTGTTGGCTTTGCCTGTCGCAGCCCCGTCGGCACGAGACGCGACCAGACATACGCTCACCAGCCGCACTATTAGGTACACCTACGCAACCAAATGCCATCTTACATAAAAAAAACTATCACTGAAACCATAACGATGCTCAGTTTTGATTCCCGATTTAATGTAACAACTCATTATTAAAGGCATACACAATGCGAACACATTCTCAATAAGACTGCAACCTGTCTCCAATGGGTCTCATTAGATTGTTCAGGTGTGTCCATCAGGTGGATGCAACGCAATTTACTGCAATGCACAAGAGGATTAAATCCCAGAGAGAATTGGCTCTCACACACAGACACAAATAAATTAGCGGCAGGTTATATTGCCAACTACTGTGGCGTGAGGTTCACAACGAGTAAAGTAACAACAACAATAAGTATTATTAAAATATTTCCTAATATGCTTTGTCAAGAGAAAAGGACATCAAACATGGCAACATGAAAATGAGCTTCGAGTGTTTGTTTTTATTTATATTTTTTAAACGTAGAAATTTGCACTCCAGGTACATGTGAAATGTTCCATCATAGGATGAGTCCTGATATAATCACACTAGCAATATAACCTTTTCCTTGTAAAACTGCATGGGTACGCCACAAGTCAAAAACTGGCTCAATCTTTACACTCATACTGTAAATATACAGTATGTGGCTGGGTTTAATGGTCACTTTTGGAGGTAAACTTGCAGTCCCCTAGTTAACTTGGTAGAACACCTATCACCTAACAAACTCATACATGGTGATCAGTTGACTTTAAATCCAAGAAAAGATGACTTGAGTAGTCTTGATTTTCAGTTTCTTTTGCCAGTGTAGATAAAAACACTCCCCGTTTAGTTTAAGTGGAACAGCAGCTGCCACTTGGGTCAGGTGACCTACAATCCTTTGCTGCATGCAAAATCACTTTTTACAACAAAAAAAAATGCTTAAATCCGAAAACTGGATCGCACTCGTCAGCAGTTACAGTCGGCCAAAATTCACTTCTAAACGCTCACACGAAGACAAAATGGCCATGTTCCTGACGTCACTCACTAGGCCACACCCCTTAAAGGTACACCCCAAAAAAAACTACTTGTCACTTGGCTTGTCCTAAAACGGTCCCACGTGATGGACTTTGGAGTCTGGCATGAGTCACTCCTGCCCTACTATATACTGTAAGAACTTGAGCGCCTTCGTTCGCATCAGCGGTCATCCTGTGCAATTGCAACATGCGGTTAGCTAGCTATGCCTGCCCCCTGAAAATCAGAATCCGAAACATCTTTATTTGTCAAAATGTCAAAAACAATACATGTCTTCGGGTATTTCGCTTGCCTGGCTGCTTTAGAGCACCTTGTTGTCTGACGTAAGCGCATGCTCGTCACACAAAGACAGGCGGAAGACCGACAAAGTCAGGCTGGCGTGGGTGCTTTGGAACACCTTGCTGTCGTGATGACCTGGCGGGACATCGTATTCCAACCACCAGAGGCTTTAAGTGGATATATTTTCGGGGATCAAGCATGTAGTTATGTGGAAGCAAAGGACAGATGCTAGACCAAGTAGCATCCGTTTTTACAGGTTGTATTAGTGATTTTATTGCATTCACTGGAAACGCAACATTTGAGAGCAGAGAGAACAGTTTGATTAGTCACAAGTTTTTTTTTGGTTTTACATTTGGCGACTTTTTTGTTTTTATCATTTAACTTTGGCAGAGCTGTAAACTGTACTGTACAAACTACTGTATGTGGTTTGTCAAATTTAGATGTATTTTCACTTTACAGGGACTTTATCTGTCCAAAATGCATAAAGACAAGTTAACCGCAGTTTACAAAATAAGAATCCCTCATACAGTTTCTATTTGCATGCGAAGGCGATGATGATGACTGGGTTAAAAAAAAAAAAATCAAAATAACAGGACGTCCAGTCTCAGCAGGCGCCAAGCGGCTCTAACACCACGACCGCAGCCATATGGCCGGTGACATATTGCTCTTCATTACGCCTCAAAGAAACAACAACCCTGCAAGGGTGAGCCCTGACCCTTTGACAAATCCCATGCATAGAGCAAAACTGCTCTGCATTACTTTTATGAACAGCGATTGTTGTGTTTGCCATGAAAATAAAGGCCCTCTTGGAGTACACTTTATTTGTCAAATTACCGAGAATGGAAATATTGGCACATTGTGAATAGGATTACACAATATTATGTTGAGTAATGGCCTTAGTTGTGCCATTGTCTTCAAAGTATACATTTTTCACAGCCAGGCCGAAAAAGCACAATTAAAAAGGACTTGAAATGGTATTTGCAGAGAGCGAGCAACATGACGCAATCCAACCCAGGCATTCTTTTGTGTGGGTGCGTTTGTATGAATACCCATTGTGCTAATAATCTTAACTCCTTAGGTGTTAGAAGAAAGCCCATAATTGTATTCAACAAGAAAGAGCAAGGAGCTACAAGCATCTGAAAATCCCAGGAGCAAATTGCCCTATAGAACAAGAAATAAAACTGACTATATGGAAGCCATTTACATGAAAGCAAGGATGTTCCATTTGCTTCAGATGAAAACATACCAGAAACCTCATTAACCCAATTGAAATGAGCCAGTCAGCGATCGTACAAAGGTCAGGACCCCACGTCACATTCCCATTATGATGTCGCAAAACCTGTCAAAGGAAATAGCGGTAATAGCACGTCCATACATTGCTTCACTTGCAAAGTATTTGCGTTCTGCTCCCAGCGTAAATATGACTGTTTCTATGGCTGTGTAATGGATATGATTTTTCCAGATTAAAACATATTTTCTCTCTATTCAGCGTGTCGTCATTTGCTAGTTTCTTATTGAGAACAATACTGCGTGAGGTATAAATGGACATGAACGGAGGATTGGGGCCACCGTTGTAAAAAAGGCCATTACGGCAGGTGTGGCGTGAGGTTGGATGGAATTACATAGGTTACCATGTGCTTTGCAACCTTGCACATATAGGATAATGATCACAAGGTCCTTGACCACCATTGATCTGTACAGCTTAGCCTTAGTGATGTGTAGTTGGTAACTATAGTCAATTTTTAACCATGAGGGAACTAATAAAATTGGACACATAAGGGAACCAATAAAATAGTGTTCTTTTCTTCCAGACAATAATTTAAATACCAATATGTAACTACAGAGAATACACACAACATGGGGCTTTCCTCTTTATGCGTTGGATATAGTCAATAGTGATATATAGACGTGCATAATGAACAAAAACAGCGGGGCCTTGACTTACGAGTGTTTTGAGACTCGTTGAGGCTCACTCATAGGGTTTCTGCCTTGACTTGCTAGCAACATATTTGGGGAGCGCTAGATGGTGGCAGCAAACTCCCCTCACTTCAAAACAAGCAGCATTTGGGGAAGTAGTGAACAATTCAGAAAAATAGAGGAATCAAGCTGTTTATTGCCACTCTTAAAGTTTCCTATTTAAAAAAAATAATTAATCCATCCATCCATCCATCCATCCATTTTCGACCGCTTATCCGAGGTCGGGTCGCGGGCGCAGTAGCTTTAGCAGGGACGTCCAGACTTCCGGGGGGTGGGGGGGGGGGGGTCCCGAGGCGTTCCCAGGCAGCCGAAGGACGTAGTCTCTCTAGCGTGTTCTGGGTCATCCCCGGGTCACTTCCCAGTGGGACGTGCCCGGAACACCTCACCAGGGAGGCGTCCGGGAGGCATCCAAATCAGATGCCCCAGCCACCTCATCTCTCCACTGAGATCCTCCCGGATGACCGAGCTTCTCACCCTATCTATAAGGGAGAGCCCGTACACCCTGTGGAGGACACTCCCCGAGAGACACAGTCGAACGCCTTCTCCAAGTTCACAAAACACATGTAGACTGGTTGGGCGAACGCCCATGCACCCTCGGGGACCCTGCCGAGGGTGTGGAGCTGGTCCACTGTTCCAGGGCCAGGAAGAAACCCACACTGCTCCTCCTGGATCTGAGATTCGACTTCCCGACAGACCATCCTCTCCAGCACCCCTGAATAGACCTTACCAGGGAGACTGAGGAGTGGGATCCCCCTGTAGTTGGAACACAACCTCCGGTCCCCCATCTTAAAAAGGGGGATCACCACCCCAGTCTGCCAATCCAGAGGCACTGTCCCAAAGAATTACACTGTGTACTTGAAACAAATAATTTGACCTTAGAGAAGTACACTAGCTTAATGCTAACTTGCCGTAGACAGGCTTACATCACTGTTGCAGTGTTATAATTCTTGAAGCAAAGGTTATTTGAACAATGGTGCAGCACATGTAGACAGTCCATATAACTGTATTCATAGGCATATATTCTTTATCCTCTGCGAAAAAAAACTACCATTGCTGCTGCTTAGTTGTAACTGTCTCCATGTATAGTATCCAGTCTCCAAATTTACTGTGTTATCTAGTGTAGTACCCTCTGGTGGTGTATATTTACCAACCAGCAATGAAAGCAGATGAGGTCTACAGAAAGAGGCGTCGCAAAGGACAAAACAACATGATGGCCTGGAAGCCTTGAGTCACTGCTGGTAATTGTGTTTAGCAGGCTGCCTGAATCATTTAGCTGGCTCTGTGAGATGAATGTGTGCAAGTATTAGGTTCTGATTTGGGGGGAGAGTATCAACAGGTCTCTGCGTCCACTATAGTACCTAAAGCCCATCGCGACAATGCCTAGTTCCCTGCTCTGACACGGACCTTTATCTGGATTCCTGTGCTCAAGCCCCGCCGTAAATCTGAAGAGTTATGAAACGTGGTGGCCGTATGACGCCGAGCAGTCACACTGCGCAGTTGACATTTTGAAAAAAAATCCCTACTGTGTGATCCTAGGTGAAGAATGATCGTCAGCGCAAAGCCCCTCTATAATGAAAAGGCTTTTGTGGGTATAAAGAGGCAGGACAATGGCTTATTGTTGGAAAGAGCATGTTTCAAGTCTCCATGGGTGACAAATTGTTGACTTGAAACACAAATGTAATGTGGTTAATTAGTATGGCTACAGATTAGATGTTCAAATGATACCGACTCATTATTTTTCGGCATTTTTTCCTAAGGGTTTTTTTTTTCAGTATACTTACCCTCTTGCCTGGCATTCTTGCCGCAGGGACACCCAGGTAATATTTTCACAACTTGCCCAAATGGAGAAGCCTGTGCCCTCATTCTGGGTCCACCACTGCAGCGGGTTCTGCATGGTGGGAATTTGCAGTGTTGGGAAATAATCAGGATCCTCTTTGTGAGTGGTGGAATTATTCCCCACTCTCCTTCCACTTTAGTATGTATCGTATTGTGTTTATTCATAACCACTCTGCAACACCCAGGCATCATCGGTGAAACGATGGAATATATTTGCCTTCTCAAACCAAAAACAGGTGGTTAGTGGCAATGTTACTCTCGGACTAGTAAAGTCAGTTGGTTGCTGGTTGACTTGTCTGCATATAACCCCTAAAACTATAATGCCTTGAATGTGGGACTGTACTTGTACTTCTCTCATTCATTTGTGCTCAGTGATTTCATTTCCAGTGTGCAGTATCGATAAGGGCAAGGAGTTGCAGTACTGAGGTCTTGAGTGATTGCCTGGCTGCAGAATAACTCAATTTGATAGTTTGGGAAAAAAAAAAAGAACGGAAAACTGTCAAAGAAAGTTGCTTATATCCTCTCAAAATTTTACAGGTCTCACTTTCAGCCCCTCCCTGTCTGTCTGTTTTTCTATTGGTGGGCCTGAGGACAGTAGCTAAATTGCCTTTTAGGGGTATTTTAGCATACTCAAAAACTCACTAAATTTTGCCAACACATACTATGTTGGCAAAAACCGAGAGATACCAGGGGTCAGGTGTCACCAATTGTATCATTCAAAGAAAAAGGCTTATTGTTTTATGTTAAAAAAAAAAAAAAACTGTACAGTTAAAGGTTTATGACGGTGAGACCCTGGAACAAGTCATTTCCATTTCGCCTGTGAGAAGAATCATTGAGAAATAAAAATTGAAGGTTTGCCTTTAGGCGCCGCACTGTAGTCTACCTTTAATTCTATAATTTTATCAGTCTATGCTAGAGTCTTGATTTATGTATGTTACCCTTGAGGTTTTACCGGAGAGTTGTGTGTGTACAAGGCAGGTTAGTGTTCTCGTTTCTGAAAACAATCAGCATCGCTCTGTTGATCCCATCGTTGCAAATGTCAGCTTGCTACGTTTGAATCGAGTCAAACAAGTCAAAACTGAGCATAAACAAACCTTGACAAGGTCCTTGCTGGAACCGGAGAAGCTGTATGAGTCGAGTCTCAGCCCAGGAGGGGGGGGTTTGACCGTGAGAGAACTTCACAAGCTTTTTTATGAGTACATTTCAAAATTAACATGGGAATAAAAGGGGCAACAATGGCTGGGTTATTTTGTATACAGGTACATACAGTATGTGATAATATCTGTGTATACTCAGTATACTCAATTCCTGGTTATTGTATTATGCGGGTGAGCTGGAGCCTGTCCCAGCTGATTTTGGGCGAGAGGCGGAGTACACCCTGGACTGGTCAATCGCAGGTAACATATAGACTACATTCCCACCTATGGACAGTTTAGAGTCTTCAGTGAATCTAACATGCATGTTTGGGGATTGTAGGAGGAAGCCGGAGTACCTGGAGAAAACCGATGCAAGGAAGGCCAAAGCTGAGATTCAAACCCCGAACCTCAGAACTGTGTGGCAGACATGCTAACCCAAATTATATGCAGTCTGGACGAACATCTAAGAGTCTCGGAAGTCTCCAATAACACCATAAAAGGTGATGAGATTTGCTTTTTGGGTATTTTGAAATGAATTTTAATTTATAAATGAAGACACTTGGGAACGGTTTTGAAATGTGCAAAAAAAAAATGTATATATGTATAGTGCATATGCATAGTACGTCTTCTATATATAGAGCCCAATTAGTGGCAAAATAGTGTTATGACTGGATAAACTATTATAGGTACATCAGCTGCATATGGATTTAGAAAGAAAATTATGCTTAGTTTCGATTGTAACGTTCGTTTAAAGCTACATAACTAATAAACACTGCTCATGAATACCCGACTCTGGCGTGTGAGTGTTTCACACTTTACGGCAAATAAACACTTTTTGTGTCTGCACTGGAAGGCTGTTTGTTGTTATACTGTACGCCTAAAGCTAAGTAACCTTGGAGTGGATTGATGGTGTGCCACAAGTGAGCTAGTTTGTTTTGCACTTTAGCTTACAAGTGATGTGCATTTGTGTCGCCCCCCCCTGCCCCCCAATTCCTGTTATTACTGTAAATGCTTCAAATCTGCCACATTGTTTCCCTATTCATGTCAATGTGACACCGATTGTGACATCATGCTACAGATGAAACACTTATTATAGTCGTGTTGTATCTTCTAGCAAGCCTATAGGAAAAGAAAACAAAAAGTTTGAGCATTATAGATGGAAACCGTGTGTGTGTGCTGAAGAAAAGTGCGATTGTGCAGTGGTTTTGAGACGAATTGAGGAAGAAATATGTATTTCCTGTGTGTCCACTACCAGCCATCCACATTTCCAGTCACGAAAAATCTCTGCCAGTGGACGGCGGGATCCAATGAATCCCTCAAGCTCCACTGGTGGGGTACAAAAGACAAGGAATACAAAGTAAAGTATTAAGAGTTTCATCCCTCACCATGGATGATGAAATTACAGTACTGAGGGGGAAAAAAATGAATTGCTATTCTGGCGTTCATAAAACAAAAGCAATAGTATTAGATGTGACCAGCAAGCTGTGGTTTGCGAGTGCCCCTCTGAATTCCACCCAAGTGGGCAACAGAGGTTATATATTATAGCTTTAAACATAAGCATTTCCTCTCTAAAATATAATGCAACCAAAAAAATGATCCGACATCTATCAATTCGTCCATCCAGCTATCGAGCAATCCATCCATGATGCCAGTTAATGGGGTTCGGTTTGATTTATTAAAAAAAAAAGAAAAGAAAGTTGTGTTTCAGGATGTAACACACCTTTTTTTTTTTTTTGGTACACCAAAAATATATACAAATATTTATGCGTCAATGTGCCCCGATGCAAAAATAGTAGACCCAAAAAAAAAAAAAAAAGATCTGTAGTAACAAAAAAATCTTAAAATTATATATATATATATATATATATATATATATATATATATATATATATATAATTTGCTTAAGCAACAACAATGCAGTAGAGTTAAAGGGGTGTGTGTCGTTAAAATGTTTCTTGGAATAGACCGCAAAAGCGGTTTAGTTCAATTGGCATGATACTCCCTATAAATAAGACCATTTCAACCAGTCACTTTTTTTCCCCCAACAGCAAAAAGTCAAAACCCAAATGTGAAAATGAAACTTGACATTCAGTGCTGGTTCTTGTTTGAATATTTATTGTAATGAAACACATGGGCAGTTTTTTATGTTGTTTACATCGATGCCTAGGAGAAATAATACTCCAGCAACAAAACATCTGTCAGTCACATGGTCCAATCTTTAAAAAAATAAATAAATATTTTTAAAAATAAATCAATAAAATGGGTGTGTTCAAATTAAAGGGTCTTAATTTATATAATCTATTCTGAGATATAAATACCTCGAATGGATGTCCAACCAAAATGTTTCAATCTTAACTAAAATAAATGATTTGGCCTCACAGTTCCAATACTTTTATAGGTTTCTGGAAAAGACAGCATAGTAACAACAGAGAATGGTGACTAACCATATAATGCATTGATCAAACAACAGTTAAGTGGAGTAGCTCCTGAATAGCACATGACAATTATAAATAAAAAGGTGTAAAATGGTGACTGAGAGAAGAGCAAGAATGAAAGGTAGCGTTTGGAGAGAGTGTACAAAGCGGAGATGTGGTTAAATATTCATAGAGGCTGCATGGCGGAGGGAGGTCACGTGGAGCGTGCGGGCAGGGGGAGGCGGATGGCGGGAGGGGAAGCTGGAGGAGTGCGAGGAGCGAGGCGAGTAACGAGCACAGAGGGAGACACCTCCCTGCTTGACGACACAGCTGGAGGCGCACAGCTACAAGCGTGCAATAATGGAGGAGCAAACAAAAGCAAACGGAATGGATTGAAATAGATATTGAATATAGAAATCCTACTGTATTTGACAGAGTGGGCTTAGAAAAACTGGGGTTGGCCATTTTGTGTTATATGCACAAAGAAAAATCTGGAAAGGCAATCTTGGATAAATTGCATTGGGGAAGAACCAGAAAAAAAGTTTACAAAAGAATTGACAGACACACTCCAAAATCTTGTTGAAAGTTTTCCTGAAAGCGTGAGGATGACAGTGTTGGACCCATTTGCTGGGTCAGTCAGTCAGTGAGCAGGATTGAACAATAAATTTACCACTCATTTCCTTGAAACTTTAGTGGTACAACAAAATCGTATTTCATAAACCTGTTTGAGACTTGGCACAGCACCTTGAATGTGTTTTGAGATGCAAGAGAAAAGCACAGAACCTTGACTATCACTTCAATGTGAGCTAGACCTTTGGGATAACAGTCACAAACTGCGTCACTAGCGAGCACGTCAGTGACCTCAACGAGTTAGTGTGTCAGCTCAGGTCGTCCTTGGTGAGGTTTGCATGTTTTCTCCAGGTACTTAATCTTCCTCCCACATTCCTAAAACAAGCATGTTGGGTTCATGACAAAAGGACTAAATTGTGTAAATGTGAGTGGGAATAGTAGCAACCTGTCCAGGTTGTACCTGGCTTCTGGCCCAGCTGGCATAGGCTACAGCTCACCTCCGACCCGAATGAGGAATGAGGAAGGAAAATGGATGAATAGAGAAAGCAGTGTCGGTATACGGTATATGACTTGGCAACACTACAGACAGGAAAGGCCAACACAATAGCCAACATGGTGGTTATCAGGGTTGTAAATTTCCAGGACAACACTCTGGGAGACTATTATAAACATTTGGACTTTCAGAGTTATTTGGTTTCCATGAGAACAGCTCCTTTCATTTGTGACAATATGGAGCGTTGTTCAGTGGGATTCATTGCACTGTGGAAGATTCAATTCTGTAGTTCGCCAGCAGCAGTGGTAATTGGTACTAGCAATAATTTACTTTGCGTGAAAAATATATACCAGCCTCACTGTATCGACCGACTTTATTAGTTTAGTCTGGCTTTTCCACATATTGGATGTGTAACATTGAGAGAACACAGCACACGCCAGTATGGAACTTGATCAAAATCTCACATTGCAGCTGTTGGTTTCTCTACAACTCAATAGAAGGACCACTGTCTGGATCCAGATCAGATCCCATTTTATAAGGACCCACAGCTAGTACAGGAGGGCCTCCGTTTAAGACCGTATCGACATGAAGTTTCAACATTAACAATGGCAAGTAATAATCTAAGACATGCTGAGCTACTGCCGTACTTATTGTTTTTCATTTGATTGTTTTATATTATGACAGTGTTTTCAATGCAAATATTTACTGTAATTAGGATTTTGCTTATGCATTAGTAAGTTTGCCCAAATTGATGCTTTTGAACCAAAATAGCCGACTTCCTGTTCAATTTCAGGCATGGGTACTTGAGACTTTTTGTGTGTTGTGTGTCCTGTTATAATAGACACGTTAACCAAATTCTGTGTCAATTATTGGTAAAACTTTTTTTTTTTTTTTTTAAACTAACATTCAAGGGACTTGTGTGTGTGTGTGGGTGGGGGGGGGGGGATTAATTAATAAATTGGGACACATACATGCAAAAAATGTGTTTTCATGTTTTATGAGGCCCCGAAAAGGTCCCCATTGTCAGGAGAATATTAAACCAATAATGCCAAAAGGGCCAGGTGCTGAGGCCGTAAATATGGTTGTATACATATACAGTGAAACACTGGCATATTGCATACCTTTAAGATATTGTTTTTTTATGGTGTTTTATAGTATACCTTGGCAAAAAAAAAAAAAAAAAGTCAAATTTAGATTTGAGTTTTCATATCTCTCTACAACACAAATATTCACCTATCAAGGGGGCCTGGAACGTATCCCTCGCAATGTGCAGAGGTTCACTGTACACAATGTTCCAAATAGTGGACTTGAAGAACCGATCCCTAACTTCTTAAACCTCCTTAATGGTTTTACGTTTGCATAAACATCCAATAACTAGTTTGCCTTGTTAGAGGGCAGATAATTACAGGAGTGATTTTTCTCATTAAGAGGAGAGTCATTTTCAAGCGTTTGGCCTCTGCAAGCCTACTCGCGGCCTGGCGCTGAGCGAGAGCCTATATTGAGCGGCGTGCACTGGATTAGATGTAAACACCGCATTAGTGTGACTGGTTGAATAGAGCTGAAACATGGTTGCGGGCAGGAGGTTGAAGGGTGTATGGGAGCATGGGAGGGGGTGGGAGGGTGGGGGTGGGGGTGCGGCGCCTGCATGGCTGCCCCGCCGCCACAAACCAATCTCAGAAGGAAAATTGGAATTCAATTAGTATGGGCCAACACAGCCATCTTGCCGTCTTTCTCTTATGTTTGTCATCCAATTTCCTAACCTAACTTTCACTGTTCTCCTGCTCTTCCACGTCTTTCCGTATTGCTCATATTGCTTCAGCTACCGCTAACTCGACTCGGAAAAGAGAGGAGGGAAGGCATGGAGTGGAATTTAATCAGTGCAGACTTTGACTCCCTCTCTCGCTGGTTTACTATTCATGCTCGCCTCTTTCTGATGGTCACTCCAACCGCTCACATCCCGTCGCCTACCTTCCCCCGTCTTCCACCTCCCTTCTAACTCTGGCCTTCCCTCCCTGACGGCTCGCTCGCATACAGTAAATCCTTGGAGAGGGAGCAGGCTGCAAAGAGAAGAAAAAAACGGAAACGCCAGGAGAGGAGGAAACGGCAAGCGATAGCTCTAAGAGACCGTCGACATCTGTTAGATGTGTAATGTACATACAGTATAGCATGACAAGTATGAGCGAACTCAATAGTAGTTAACGTTTTTTGCCCTTAAATGGTAATCGCTAGTGCACGTGTCGCTAACCATTTAGCTCTCAAATTCTGTACATCAAATTTATACCATGCACGCAGTACCAACATGCAGTTCAAAGATTTAAGGCCATCCCTCATAAACGAGAATAAAATGCATGTTAGTAGTTAAAAATGAAACAATAATACAAATTAAAAATTCCAACAGTGGTTGGGGGGAATTATTATTAGGTTATTCGATCCATTAATCAATTATCAATAGGAGAATTGATTCTAAAAAGATTCGATAGTGACAGCCCTAAAACAAATAATATATCTTTGTTCATCTATGCAAGCATGACAGGCAGAACAATTCAATCTTCTTTCATTCGATGGCAAAATGTAATTACCTGTGTATCCACTTGTTGCCATTCAAACCACAATAAAAGGCTCAGATTTCACAATAAGGTAATTTGTGTGTACATTGAGACAAGCTCATCTTCATTTTATTATACTGTATATAATTTGTGGGACATTTCCTATTTGGTTATTCGCCATTGTAAAATATGTGCCTCGGCTCAATAAAGGTAGCAAAACACTGTTGTAGATGATACTAGAACCATAGACTTAAGGGACCTTTTTATTGCTTTTTTTCCCCCCAGGGAAGTAATCAGACTCACCAGAAAAACAACAACAACAACAGATTTTTTCAGCAATACTGACAAATCAAATGTCCGAGGGCTGATGATGTCCACCATGTGGTCCAAATGACACAGTGCAATTACCACAGCCTATCAACCTAATAAACGATGGAAGCACGTATTGCGTCAATGAACTGTCCACACCGTCAAACACGGCACCAGCCGAGTCTAATGGTGATTTTAGGAAATAATAATAATATGGCACTGTAATCAGTAGAAAATTGACACGTGTTACTTGAACAGATTTCGAAATCTTGAGTGGTTACGAAAAAAAATATGCACTCCCTTCACAACTCAAATGGCAAAAACTAACTTAGCTTGTTGACAACTTTTGTGCAGAGTTTTGCAACTTGGGTAAATTATTGGGTGTTTGCCACTGCGGGGCTTTGACGCTCCAATTGATTTCAAACTGAACATAGTGCTTAGCTTTTAGACTTACAAAAGTGGGAAAATTATGCTGTCACGCGGTCACCCCCCCCCCCCCCCCCCCCCAAAGATTACACAGTACGTTTGCATGTTCTCCCCGTGCCTGCGTGGGTTATCACTGGGTACTCCTGCTTTCTCCCATATTCCAACAACATGCATGTTAAGCCGCAGAGTAACACAATTGGAGCATTTACACCCTTTGCAATCTAAAGTCAGCAAATACCCGAGTGTCGATGTCTCTGAAAGATTTTTCTAAGTGAATACCCTGTGGAGAAGTGTGTTCAGAGAGATTTTTGCTCCCTGATCTGCTTGGAAAACGGTCATGCCCGAAAAACGGAAATGTTAAATTTGTTTAACATTTCTGACAGCCAATCTTGGTACGATGACCGACATCTGGTTTGGGGGAGAGACTTGCAACTGTGGGTGGAGATATTGGAAAACGGATGGGGGTGACAATGGCAAATGTTATGTTCAATATTTCTGATCGGTGGTTTACATATTCTTCCTGTGTGTGTGTGGGTTTTTCTCGAGGTATTGACGTTCCTGATACACACGTACCAATAATCAGGCCTAGTTTGAGCATATTCACTCACCCCTTGCAATCAAAATCAGCGAAGGCCCGATTGTAGGATGTTTCTGAAAGGTTATCCTGAGTGATAATTCTGTCCTGTGGGGTGTGTTACAAGTAATCTATTCTCCCTTATTTACACGGGGGAAAAAAAGTCAGGGCTGATAATCTTAAATGTTAAACCTGTTTCATATTTACGATAATATTCTTGGTATTTCGACAGACATTTGGTTTGAGGGAGAAAACTCGATTGTCACTGGCGATATTGTAATGTATGTGGTGTGTTGGTCCTTTCACGTACACCACACACGAAAAAGAACAAAGATGCCCATTTTTCCTCATCATGTATGGGGTCTCTTGCAGTTTAGAAATTAGTTTAAGATGCTGAAAAATGGTGTGTGTGCTCAGTTTACCACTTTCTCTACATCAGGGGTGTCAAATTAATTTTTGTCACAGGCCACATCGCAGTTATGGTTCCACTCGGAAGGCCGTTATGGCTGCAAACCCATATGAATGTATGACTGCCTCGTCTTATTACATATACACAAATTAATTGATAATTACTTTTGAAATCAAAAGCCAGCAAAAAAAATTATTCATACTACAGTATGAATAAATTGTATTTTAAAAGTGGGGTTGGTAACAAAAAAAAAATGCTTTCCATATCGCAATATTTTTAAAAGTGAAGCCAATTTGGAATTTTGGTATTTTAGCAAGAAACAAAGTTGATGCACACTCTGGCGGGCCACACAAAATGACGTGGCGGGCCGGATCTGGGCCCCGGACCACCAGTTTGAGACCTGTGTTCTACATTATATGTACCCTGTGATTGGCATGTGACAAGTCCGGGGTGTACCACGCCTCTGACCCTTGACCCTAACGAAGACGTGTCTTAATATGTCATATACCAACATCAGAAGCTTCGGTTTGGCCTTATTCTGAGTGTCGGGTTCCCTTTTTGTTCTTACCAGAACATTGCCCCAGGATCTCAGTTGCAGGATAGACTTGTATCTGGCGGTCCGAGCCAATCTGCATCCCGTCAACAAAACCGACGCATAAGAAACAACTACGGGGACACTGGAGAGACCTCTGCCGGATCTGACAGAAATTAGATTAGAAGGCATGGGCTGCATCTTTAAAGTCATTGACAGCGGGGGGTTTAGACAAAGCCTAGGAGCACAAGGAGAGATAGCAAGGCTTGACCGCCTTTGATTAACATGCTGCTTGGGGGAAGATAAGATGGCATGCTGGAGTGCTGCAATCGCTCTTCACATCTTTCTTTTTTGAAGGGGAATTGCCTGTGAGCAAGCAAATACAATTTTGCCATGTTTGCTTTGCGGGTTCTGCGTGCATGTATACTCGCTATTGAGGATGAAGGCGAGAGGTAAACAAGAATGAAACACTGAGCTTTCCGAATCCCCCCCAGACTGAGCTTTCCGCTTCTATCCGTCCTTGTGTTTCACATGGGGGATAAAAGCAATCTTCCAATGGCATCTGCTGCTGAGGAGCGGTTGAACCCAATCGGCAGCCATCAGACCCAAATGGACCACAGGAGGGTTGCTATGGCGAAAGGGGACCGACGCCAGTCACGCCGAGCCGTCACACATGCGCACACACACACATGCCAATCATGATAGTCTCGGAACAGGGGGGAGGATAATGAAAAGCGCTCAAGTCGAACACCAGTTGCGCCTCTAGAGGTATGGCAAACAAACAATGGCGCACAATCACTCGTAGGGCCGCTTGTGGTTTTGGCCAAATCCGACTGGGAGCAGCTGGCGCCCGGCAACAGGCTGCTCAACTGTTCCAATGCCAGAAACTGAGATGTTTGTCTCCTCGTCAATGCCACAAGACTCCTCGGTTATCGTCACTCGACAGTCTAGCCACTCAGAATTTCCATCGGGTCGCACATAACATTTACCTCAAATTGGAATCATCAGAAAAAGTCTCTCTCAAACACAATCTGATTGGATGAGACCTCCTAAAAGAAATTTTCTCAAGCTGAGCAAGCGTCCTCATTGTGAAGTAATACAATTTATATCCAATGCCGGTTAATAATTGATGTCTGTGATTTCTTGCCCCGCAGATGAGATTGACTTGATCCCGCTGCGCAACAACTGGGAGGACGTGAGAAGGATGCGCGCTACCATTTCCTGATGCATAACAAGTCATTGTTAACAGTGAGTACAGACTGCGATTGAGTCTTCTCGTGAATAGCCATGAGTTAGTGACACTGACCAGAATTTTTTTTTTTATAATTGCCTATATTATTAGTTAGTACCACAAACTGTGATCTTTTGGGGGGGATGCGTTAAACTCCGTAATTTCTGCTAACAACCAAAGCTCAATTTAGCTCCTCCCTGACATGCAAAGATTGCAATATATCACTTCGACATACTTCCTTGATACCAATTACTACAGTCCCATCAGCCTGGCCTTTGACACCATCTTTTGGCATCATGGGGTATAAGAGAAATATCCCAAAAATTCAGATTTCAAGAATAGGTTAGTTTTTCAGCGAATAGCTGAGGATAGCTTCTACAGGAAAAAAAAAACAACAACAAAAAAAAACCCTCCACTCTATATTTGTTTTATTTATCATTTATTTCAGTTGGTTATGGAAATTTGTTTGAAAAATATTTGCCGGGAGGCAATATTTAATATGCTTATAAAATAGTCATTTTCTAAAACCATAAATTATTTACACATTGTTTAAAAATTGGATATTTTTTTTGTTTGTTTTTTTGCCATTGTGCCTTTAAGTGCGGCAATTTGTTTTTTTACACATATTAAATAGTCCGTCTTTTTAATTGAAGTTCTTTTTTCCCCTTGTAATTCTTCAATATGTCATTGTGAAGTTTTTTTTTATTTGGACAGAGGAAATGATCTGCTAACAAACTAATTAGGCACATTGTACATGTCACACACACACAAAAAAATGTAATATCCTGAACACAACAATCAAAGTAATCATTTACTTCCTTGGTAATTTAATTAATCTCTTTGTTGCTGCCAAATGTGCGACATTTTCCTACAAAAGGTACTAATTTAAATTTGATAGATGCCAAAAATGAATTCTTAAAAAGATTCCACTTGTACAGAGGCAGGTGATAATCAAAAAAGAAAAGGCTCATGAGGGAAATAAAACAAATATGTATCGTCTTTGAGTAACTTTATGAAGGACTGTCTGGCACAATATTTACAGATGTGGAAAACAGGGAAAGGCAGCTGCCTTTGTACTAAACAACACTGGTGCAGGAAACCAATCTGCATAGTTATGTATGCGTCGAGGATAAAAATTGATGCGCAAAAAAAAGTGGAAGTTGTTGCATTACCATGACAACCACTCTGGGTCACAAGGCGAGGTGAAGAGAGGCGATGCTCTGTCAGATTGGCCTTTGAGCTAACTTTTTAATTCTCCATTTCTAGTATGTTTACGAGCGTTAGCAGTGGATTTATGCTTTGTTTGCTTTACACCTGAAGTGACCCCGACATTGCTGATACTAATATATGGAAAACAACAAGCGGGGACATTTCAGCTTAAATAGATAGGGAACGCGTTATGTGCGAGATAAATTGTGGCTTTGTAATTACTTTAATATTCAGCGTGATTAGTTTGAAGCGGAAAAAACTAAGTGCGGGGGGGGGAAAGAAAAATTGTAGGAAATTAATCGTCATCCAATAAATAAAAAATAGGCCTGAAGCTTGAGATGGCAGAGTCATTAACAAACGGAAGGTCATCATTGACTTGCAAAACAAGTGAAAGATCAGAAAAGGCACCCAAGGAGAGATGTAGCCGCGGAATTGCTACAAATCGATACAGTGTGACGTGCACTACAGGCTGCGATTCAATGTTTTGGATCGCTGCCTCCATAGCTGAGGGATTCTACTGTATTATTGACATTAACATTAAAGAGGCTTTTTAATGGCCGTTCCCAATTATGATTAAATATCAGTTGCCTTGCAGAGATACGCTTAATAAAGTGGAGCCTCTACATAAAATGCGGAAATGGACCAAAATTTCTGGAATTTGAAAAAAAGAAATCAGAGAACGTTGTTGAAAGTCTTTCTTTAGCTTTCGTGTTTTTGTGTGACATCGAACTTCGTCCTGCCTCCTCAATACACTAAGACTTTACATCGGGTGTGTAAAGTAATAATTCTATAATAGCAATTCTATAATTCTTGATCCTTGGGGTATTTTGACAAAAGCCCGTTACAAAAATGTTATTAAAACACTGTGGAACTGCTTCAAATTCTGAGAAAAACACCTGTACCAGTAATTAAATTTTCCACTGATTTCTACGGCAACAATTGACTGCATCATTACAGTGTAAAACGTTAGCATTCGTGCAGTCAAATCAATTGATGGCAACGGAATTTCTTTAATTTGCTCGGACATACTGATCTAATTGTCGTGTGCTTCAGTGATTTCCACCCAGTGCGAATTAAAAGTGCAATTAATGGACAGTCAATATAACAGTTTCGTATCTCCTTTAAGATGTTTATTTCGACTCCTGCAGAAAATAACCACGAAGGATGACGTGAGCCACGCGCTGACAATTTACTACCTTTGCAGAGGACCACGCTGGAAAGAAGCCATAAACATGTCGCAGTCCTTTATCCCGAAAAGTTACTCTGCCGTCAGCGCTGAAAAGAGGACAAACGGGGAATCGTTGGGAGCGGAGGATGATAATTCTTGGTAACAGTGTGAGTGGGATGCCAATGACGGGTTGCCGTTAATCCGAACTACTGTCCTTAAGTGATTAGGGATTTAACCAAGGCATACAGTAGACGAGGGGCCGCATTGCTCTCTCGTCAGCCTCGCCCACATGGATCATTACTGCCAAATTGTTAACAGCATCGGCTGGCCTTTGACCCGCCAATATAATCAGTGCAGTATGGAAATCATTCCTAGAGAGCTGCCAATCGCTCGGGGAGGTTAATGATTATGCGTTGTCCACTATGGTAATGTTAACGCGGAGCAGTATTTATTAACGGCTTCAGAAAATCAGTATGATGGCACGACTTTCGAACAAATAAGAAACCACCCACGCGCCACTTCACACATTCTGCAAAGTGCTATTGTGGGCTCAGTGGGAGGTAAACACACGTGATGACAGTGAGTGACAAACTGCTTGTTAACACAAAAGGAATTTGCGAGTTGCACTTAATAGCTGTGCACATTCAGGGAGCAGCTTCGCACACCTAAACAAAGGGAGAAACTAATGATGGTTGACAACAAAATATAAATTAAAGTAGTGTGACCTAACATCACGTAATGTAGCATAACATAACGTAACAGTGTAGCATTGTGTAATGTGGAAAGAAACGTAGCGTAGCATAATGTAACCGAACGTAGGTTCGCGTAACAAAGCCATAGCGCAGCACAACAAAACATAACACTAATAAAATCAACACATTTTAAATGTACCTCCATTTACAATTGTTACTTTTTCCAGAAATGGCTTTTTGAGGCTTCGGGTTGGATGAAATGGCCTTATGTGCTTGACAGCCTATTTTGCAATCACGTGGGGCAGATTTTTATTATAATAATTAATATCTATTTTCTATACTGCTTATACTGTTCAGGGTCATTGGGAACTGGAGAGTATACCAGCTCTGTGAAAGGCAGACTACATGTACATTTTATTTGATTTAATTACTGAAGGTGTGTATATGTCTTAGTTTATATCATTTGTTTTACCCGAGAGTGTGGTTTTGCTTTGGTAAAAGCGCACATACCTGGACTCAGTTTGTATGCATGTAAGCATGTATGTATTTATTTTACATTTTAAATTGTTTTGGTTTAACCAACATAAAATCTTACCATGTGGAAAAAGTCATTTTATATTAGTGGATATAGAATGGGACTGGCTGAAAGGCCCTAATGATTAAAAGGTGACTTGCATGTATATGAATCAATATTCTGCAAATATATAAACAGCTATGTGTACATTCAAATCAACGACAGTTCGGTTAGGTTTAATGAATGTAGCCCAACAATACAGTTTTGTTTGGTTTTTTAAGGTCCATTCCTTTTTAATACTAAAGTCTGACCAAATGCTTGTGATTACAAACGCTATCCAACACACTTTACATATTTTATTACCCTATAGGCGTCGGCATTCCACCAGTGAGGACTGGTGCCAAGCAAAGCGAGGGTATCCTTCCCCCCGGGGAGAGATGCTCTATGCAGGCAGGCACATACAAACAGATGGTGGCCATGTTCGAGTACACATAGCTTTCGACATTGGATGAGTGGTGAGAGAAATCTTCATTTTGCAACAGAAAATCAATATAATAACCTATGCTACAATAAAGCTTTATTCTCATTGTATTTAGCTATAACTTTGAGAAAAGTTGTAGTTTTCTACGTCAAGCCAACTTTTATGTACGGCCATCTTACCTAGCGCTACTGCTCCATGACTCTCTGTCTTGGCCGCACACTCCCACAACACAGGAATTAAGTTCTGTGTCGCCCACGCTGAAATAGAAACATGTGTAAATGCGCCGTTTTAATGTGTTTGTTTTATATTATTAATTTAGCGATTTAAAAAAAAAAAACATTATTTAGACCCTTTTGGGGGTGAGAGAAAGCACATGGCTGCCTTATAATGAGGTGAATCGGTGGCATGCTAAGGGGTATGCCGACGGGGTGATGGCCCCGGGCATCCAAATTCGGGGGTGGTGTTAAAACAATGTATGAAGATTGTTTTCGAAATCTACACGCCTGCAACCCCCCCCCCATTGATGAAACATTTACAATTGTGAAACTCCTTCAGCCCCAACCACCCGGTCGATGAATGGTTTCCGATGGCATTCATTTTTACCATGACTTTTTCGGTCCTACCAACAATTACAAAAAAAAAAAAAAAGGCAGATTGTCAAGTCAAAGCATTACATCATCCTCCATGAACCAGGAAGTAGCCTGTGCACTAACACAAAATTAAACAAATGTGCTTTTTTTCCCCACTTATGCCAACAGTTGGGCCTTGGCAGAGGTCCAGTTGGACTGCACGGTGGAGAAGAGCCTCATCAGTCAGTATGTAGAAAAGAAGACAAAATGAATGACTTAAGGAGTCACAGAGACACTTAAAAAGAAGAATAAGTGATAGAAGTGTTAATAAATGGAGGATGATTCATCATCTATTGTGGGAGCATGGCGCTGACGTGGGAAAACAATTACACGCAAGGGAACACTTTGCTGAAAAGACTCAAATTGGAGAAAGGCTTCATTTGAATTTTGCTGTTTGGCACTATTGTTATGGTGACGTTGCGCAATCCCTGTGGCTGTGCCATCTCAGCGGTTTGCTGTCATCTGTTCCTTTCTGCAACCCCCGAGCGTGAACCTTTTATGAACCTGCCCGTGACCAAAATCTGGCATTCCCCGGTTGCTTTTATTTTCAGAGCCTGTTCAAAGTCGATCACTTTTAACAACCTACACACAAACATCAGCACTGAATACAGTATGGCATTTTAACACTCTATAGGGCAAAATAAACATATTTTTTTATTTTTTTTTTGTCTGTCTTGAGCAGCAGCTGAGGCTTTGACGAGAAGCGCATATTGAGTGGCATCCATGCAACAAAATCTTTGCATCGTCACGGTTGCGTCGCAAATTGGCTTTTTGAAGCACAGGCAAATTCAGTCTCAGATTCCTTACGCCTTCCTGCCTCACTCCTCGACTGTCTGTCTCTCACATCAGCTCTTTAAACAAAATTAGTGTCTGCAAATAATGCGCCACGCGTTGTACAAGACTGTACAGTACAAAAGAATATCAGGCAGCTATGAGTGTATAGCTAGCGTCAGTCAGGTGCTTCAATTAACCAAGCTAAGCTATTTAGTTAGCTCTTCAGTTGCATAGCTTCCTAGTTAGTGGGATCAAGTTGGTTAACTAGATGGCTAGTTATTATTTTTTTTATTTAGTTAGCTCTTTTGTTAACCAACTAGTTGCTGGATAGTTTGTTAGCTGGCTGAATATCTAGCTGGCAAAAAATCTAGCTAGTTAGCGACCCATTTATTTAATTAGCTACATACGTAGTTAGCAATTGAGCTAGGGCGTTAGCTAGCAATCTAGTGAGTGAGCTAGTCGGTTAGCAATCAGTCAGCAATAATGTTCTTTTAAGGTGGGACATTTAACTCGTAGCTATATTCTAGCATTAGTTTAAATGGTTCCTACAAAGTGTAACATATGTAAATAAATGAATGGTTTGAATTGCGCCATTGCGTTAAAAAGACTTACAGTAACCTCTGAGGTTTAATAAAAGCTCAAATACAGCGCGTTGCTGTGGCTGCACAGCACGTGCGACTTTAAGGGACTGATTCTGAGTTGTCGTTGCTCCCCTCTCAAGAGAGGTCAAGCTTGAGCAAAATCAGCCATAAAGACCTTCAGAGGCCTTCGCAGCATGACCACATTTTTTTCCCCCCTCTAACCAAGAGCTTGAGCGCAAACCCCGTCCGGCCGCTTTAGTCCGCTCTCGTTCATAACGGCGGCACACGTTATCAGCCATGGCCACGCTTGGCTGTAAGGGACGAGAACAGCGGATGACTGATAAGGGAGTGATTGGGGTGGTGAGGGGATAAACAGATAATGGAAGTGAGGTTTGGATGTCGGAGATATTTTTCCGTCTATGCGGATGTTTGTCGAGGACTCCAATGGCTAATAGAACAGACCCGTGGATGCTGCATGCAAGCTCACAAGACTGGTCTTGGAGCCCAACCAATAAGTTATTTGACACAACATAATACAGGGTTCCCCTGCTTTATCATGGTTGGTGGATTGCGCCCCTGCTATATTAAATTTTTTAAAGCTTTTGTTTTCCCTACAGTAAACAGCTGCATGAACACGGATTTGTATTTAATTCTTTTAACTTATCCTCATTAATTGCTGAAAAACTCATCGTTCACGGTTTTTGTGCTCTGGACAAAGTTGTAACATTTGCTTTGGCGCCATCTGGTGGCATCTTAGTGTCAATGAAGTACATTGAAGTAAATTGGCGCGGGGGGGTTGCAACTTGCGGCTTTTTGCTAATTTACTGTCATGCCCCCGCTTGCGGAAAGGGAGCACCATAGCCCCTAGTGTACTTGTTAGCCATTTATTGAACACCGGAAGAAAAGTAAACAGTAAAATGGTGATCACGCTCACGTAGGAGCTGTTGTCTGCCATAGCTCACTCCCAGACATTCACAAACAGACTTACTGTCTTCACACATGAGCCCACAAAGACACCGCCTCTTAAAGGCACATGCATGGACATAGACAATACAGGCAGCTCACAAAGAGCTTCTTGGTTGAGTAATTTGATCAGTGGCCATGCCCTCCCAACTTTTGAATCCATGAATTTAAAAAGTAAATTGTTGCTAATATGTCCCTTTCCGAGAACATCAAGGCTGCTTGGTTTGACGTAACCGGTGGCTGTTACAGGTTGTAATAAATTGCACACTACAGGAAATGGAGTTCTGTGTATGTTTGGAGGAATAATTTGATGTTTGAGCAGGAGGGGCACAGAGGCATGGTGCTACATTATCAATAAGCATCCGGATTTCCATTGCCCGCCAGCAGCTGTAACTAATGCAAGCGGTATTCGTTAATCAGTTCCCGCAATGGCGCAGATCAGATCGAGATGTTCTTCACATTTCCATATTCGCCTCCTTCCCTTCCCAGAGTGTATCTGATGCTTTGGGGTTATTAAGAGGGAGCGATTGGATGCATTCAAACAAGCATCGAGGGATGAAAGGTGCTTTGGAGAGAGCGGAGGCGGCCGGGCGATTTAGTGTACTGTGATTGCTCGCGACGCGGCACTGCCAGTGAAGGTCTGTGGAAAACTGCTGCCGCAGCCGATCCTCTTGTTCTGGAGCAGTCACCTACCTATACATTAGACATTGCAACATTATCACTGATATGTACTGTAGGACGGTTTGAAAAGGGTCCATACCAAACTCATCCGCCTGCCCGCGTGACTCAGCCAATCATTTTCTGGAATCGAGCGCCTGCACAAAGCATTTCATGCATATGCATAAGTATTTTCTTGTAAGGCTTGTGAATGTGTCGTCATGCCGCATTGCATCATGGACGTATCGTCCATTTTCTGGTCTTTGTTTACTACTCGCATGTGCCCTGTGTCTCTGTGTTTCCTCTGTCTACACTTCTGTTAACGTCATATTGTGTCATCCAAATTTAAGTATGATCAGACGTGACTGGTCATTAATTCAATGCTTAGGTACAGGTAAAAAAAAAAATTTTACCAATTGAGTGTGCTAACAGGCTATAACACGGCGGACGACTGGTCAATATTTTTTAGTGTGTAGAATGGCTGAATTTCTTGAGGTTTTGTACGACTTTTAGTCAGACTTTTTGGAACGGATTAGTCATGAAAACCAAGGTTGCACTCTATTATCACTATTAGTTTTTTTTTTTAGGTCTTATTATTTAAATTATCATTGTACAATCTATTACATACTTTTACATTTTAATGATCATGTTATACTTTTATTTTTGACATTTTACATTACATTTTAAAAAAAATTGTCAACATGACATGATGCTGTGTAATTGGAGACTCCACAATATAATAAAATATCCCAAGCGCATTTTTTCCACCTCCCAATATTTTGCCTCAAAATCAGTTAGTTTTTTTCCCCAAACGCAGAAAGCTGAAAACAACCAACTAGACGATGCAATCGTTATACACACTCAAGATCGTAGAGCTGTTATAAAGCTCTTTTAAGTATCATGTTTTTTTTTGGTTTTTTTTAAAGAGAAAGTGATTTGCAGGTTTTTACTTTTGGCCAAGCTGACTAACTTGAACCACATATAAAGCCAAATGATACCACAACACTCCCCCTGCTGGGATGCAAAATGGGCTCCATGTGCCTTTGACAACTCTCATCCGGTGTGAAAGGACATTCTCTTGTGACCGGCTATTTGAAGCATTAGGCGGAATGCTGAAAATGTCGAACTTTGGCAGGCAATTTCAGTTCTGGATTGCATTTGGCCCACAAGAAGCTTTCTTTTGTTGAGTTAGTTCTGCTGTGAACACATTCTGAGGCTTAAATTTCAAACGTGTTTCAAAAGCTTTTTTTGTGCAGGATGACAGTCTGGTAAATCATAGAATCCAATTGTCAACTAGCCTGGAGTGTTTTGCTTTGGTTACAATCTGCATGAATGCACGTTTCTAGATAAGAAAATGTGGATGAGTGCATGAAATTTCCCCGCCCTTTCCATCTTTGCCACCGGGATTCATCACCTCTGTGTCAGATCAGGCGAGTGCTTCTGTTTCGATTAAACTTTGCCTGCCGCCAGACGACATTTCCGCGAGAGGGGAGCTGGTATTTTCACACTGTAATTGCAGGCATAGGTCAATGATAGAGAGACAGCTGCTACATGTTTAGTGTTGTTAACGAGACAGCAGGATCGTTCCGAATATAGTCCACTGATTTGTGTTGCGTTATTGTTAAGATTGTCACAGCTATGCTATGTGACTCGGTAAACCGCAGTAATATTAGTTATTTTTCACAGAGGACAAAGAATATATGCCTGTGGGTATCGTTATATTTTCTGTCACCATGTGTTGGTGCTTTGTGTTCAAATATCTGTAACTTAAAGCATTATAACACCGCCACATGCTGTAGGTTAGGTTTCCCAATATGTATTAGTATTAAGCTAGTTCACTTTACTGTAAGGCAAAGTTCTGGGTTTGTTGTAAACGCAGAATGTGTAATTCTCTTTGTTTTACGTTTAGTTTGACAGTAAACTTAAACTGGGAGTGATGATAAATACTTGAAGCGACAGCTTGTACCTCAAAAAACTAAAGTCCGGGCACCACAGTATTTTGTTACTGTACTTAAATAGATTTTTCAGGTTTTTGTACTTTGGGTATACATTTTCATTTTGGATGTGTGTGTTCGACTCTTTGTAGCATTTAATGAACAGCTGAAAATGCATCTCGTGTTTTGTTTCCCCCTCGCTTCACTTCAGCGATAGCTCACTGAAGCATTGTACCACCACCTCTGTATGTGGAAATGTGGCAACAATCACAACAACCACATCTTGAAAGCCAACGAGAACAATTTATTGCCAACTTTAGCTGTATTTTTTTCCCCCTCTGAGTCCCACCTATGGTACCAATCAGTACATAATAAACATAATATATGTTTCAATCCCGATTCTATTTCAAGTTGACCTCAGTGGGGACTGTTAACCTGTGTAAATTAATGCTGATTAGTCAAGCAGTGTCATTAAAAGCCCTTCCTGTTGCTGATTGGCTTTATTGATCTTGCGGTAAAGGCCGACTTCAATACAAACCTATGGACACGTCGTATCAACACACACATACACACGCACACAAAAGCTTGTTTTGCTTCCACTGGTGCTTTCGCTGTCCAATTAAATGCATGTAGTATATCCATATACTGTACATGTTCATGTAACTGTGTTTTTTAAGATTAAAAGTTTAATCAATCGAGTTCTGAAGGAGTCAGATTAAAATAGTCATGCCACTTTTTGATTTCTTTATTTATTTTTTTTAATCCCAATTTTGGAACACACTCTGTCATATCTTTGGCAACGTTCTGAATAAACATGAGGTGATGTGATTAAAAGCCTCTCTCGGTCCCCTCTCGCAACCAGCACCAAAGCTGGATCTTGATGCAGAGTTAGCCTCCACGGAAAAACCTTTCATCAGAATCGGCCCGACGCGGGGCGGGTACTCATTTGACCAACGGCGGTGAAGGCACACGCAGTTACCGCCATGTTTTTCGTTTGCTTGTTTCATATTTATTGGCTTAAAGTGTTTTTTGTATGAATATATACTGAAATGACTTTACTAGTGCGTTAGCATGGGTTAGTCAGTATTTACATAACGGTATGGTACAAATTTAGGTTATGCCACAATCAGACTACAAGACAAATTGAGTCTCAGACATTGTTCACTATGTCAAACGACTGCCATAAAATGCTGCCATGTTTCGGTCAGAATCAGCAACACCACACGACATACATTACAAAAATCACCGTATCCCATCTTTTACGATTATCGGGCTAATCAGATCTCAAATCAAGCTGTTGGGGGAAGCGGGACCGGAAAACGTGTCAACGCTCCCGGATATAACTGTTACCATAACGGCAACAAGAACAATAACTGAGTATCGGGTGATAGTTTTTATTACGGCAATGTTTTATATTGGAAAAAGAATGAAAAAGAAAAAAAAACTGCAGTGTCGTCGCTGGGTGCTCGGAGAGGATGGTTTTTAGCTAGCTAGGTAGCTAGTGCTAGCACTAATGTTTGTACATAAACATTATGTCGCTATTCTGTCGATTCATCCTCTTTCTTTCCGACATTGTACACACAAACGTTGACAGTGGCGACCAAGGGAGGTGAAGCGCCATTGCAAGACGCAATGCTATTGGTTGACGTCAAGGTGCTATGTCACAGGGTTCTCGATATGTCTCACACTAAGATAGAAGATACTCAAAATATATATATATATATGCTAGACTCCTCATTTTGGGACCATAGGGCATCTCCGATACGCATCGTATATCGTGGATTGTCACACTACAAGGAGTTTTGTCGTTCCTGCCAAAATATGGCCCGATCGGAAAAATCGTCTCATCCAGGCATTACTTTGTCGTGAATTCAGGGTCACCGTTATGCTCCGTTTGATTGACACCGTCAGGAACTATTCATTTAACAACATGTTCAAGTTTGCAATGCTGTATCATACTAAGAGCCGTTTCTAATTGATTACCACATGGTAACCAAAATACCAGTGTTTGGCATGCTAAACTTAAGGAATACAAAAAGATAATGCTGCATAATAACAAACCCCTAAAACGGGCCAAACAATCCCAATTTGGATTAGCTCCAAATTGCACTCCTTCACAGATGCCTAACTCCTGTGTACGCCTAAATTGTTTTATTCAGGTGCGGCCATTAAATTAAGCAAATTAAGAGGACAATTTCCCAAAAATGCAAATAAGGAAATCCATCATACTGGGCTCCTTACTTGGCCTGAGGCCCACCCACTCTCTTCTGAAGAGGGAATAAATACCTCTCAGAGAGTGTCAATAAAAAAGCAAGCATACTTTTTGCGAAGGCAATTTTCTTTTTGTATTGGATCTCATTAGGGCCACACGATGTAATAGTGGTTAGCACATCTACCTCAAAGTTCTGGGTTCAAATCTTGGCTGAGGCTTTCCCGTGTAGAGTTTACGTGTTCTCGCTGTGCTTGCGTGGAATTTCTCTGGGGACTCTGGCTTCTTTCCACATCCCCAAAAACATGCATGTTAGGTTGTGAAAGTGTATCTAATGAAGTGTAATGTATGTGCAGATTGAACAAACATTTTTTGTTTGTTTGTAGCACCAAGCACAGAAACGTTATGAATTTTCAACCTTTACAATATGCCTCACATGCTCAATGACTGTTTAATTAAAGGCGGAGATCATGTCCCGGTTTTATGTCTTATAAATGGAAAATGTTTCTCTCTCTCTCTCGCTCTCTCTTTGGGTTTTGAAATGTGTTGATGGCAGAACGGAGAGGTTCTGTTCACAGCTTGTTCAGTTGGCGGCGGCACTCGGTCATGAATCATTCACAGGTCCTTCTCCTTGACTTTCTTTCAAGTGCTTCTTAGCTTCCCGTGGGGGGGGAAAAAAAGAAAATTGAGAGAAACTCAAAGCTCATTATCTACTGACATTTAAGCATTTCCAATTCCGGTGTTCCGATTGGCGGCAACGACACTAGTTGCTAAATGCCTTGTAGAGTAAATCTACACAAGTGTGCAATCATAAGTAATATGCTGTTATGAAGAGATGAAACATGACGATATTCAAACTGTTATAGGTGACAGAGTATATCACACAAGCGAAGGATGGTCCGCCTACAGCCGCGGTGTCAAAACTATAGCCCAGGGGCCATTTGCGGCCTGCCATTTATTTTTTTAGTGTCCCACGGCATATAGAAAAAATAACATTTGACATTGCCCGCAATGCTAATGGTGGTGGGTGTGGAAAAAGTGGGGGGTTGCAACACCCACATCCCCCATGTGTATGGCACAACTGACAACTACGACTACTACTAATAGTACATTTGACACTATTCACAACTAAAATAGTTACAAAAATTATCTTTATCATGCCTCGGGAATAAAGAAAATTCAGTTTCAGAAGCAAAAAGATGTTTCCTCCACTTTCTGCTTTGTGTCAAGTTCTGATTTGAGAACAAACAAAAAACTCGGTTGGGGCCCTCAAATCAAGTTACCACTATATAAAATGTACAGTATATACACATTTTTCAAATGATGGCTGTTGTTAGCTCATTTTAACTAGGTAGCTGGTGGTAAGTACGGTAAGGAGATCTGGGTTTGAATGCCTCAGAATCACTCGTTTCCATTTCCAACATCCTATTTATTTATATAGAAGCGGGAATTTCTGGAATGACGCGTGAACAAAAAATTACGGAGTCATAAGTAAAACCTCGGATGTCATTGTCTCCCATTACCATCAAGTTGGGACCGGCTCATTGAAGAGAAACAAATGTAAAACACGGAATTGCAACAATTACATTCAACGTAATGGTGAATTGGATTTTTAATCATTTGTTTGTATTTGTTTCTATGCCGGTCTGTTAAAATATTGTTTTACGTAAAACCGGTCCGTGGCGCGACAAAGGTTTGGGACCGCTACTGTATGTCACTAACCAAAGTGTGCCTATGACCTACAACATTGTACTTTTGTGTGACAAATGGTCAATAAACAAGAAATGCAAATGCACTTGGCACTGGTGATGGATGGAAAAATATGCGCTGTGCCCCCATGTTCACCCTTGCACATACCTGCATAACTGCAGACATTCCGCATTATCAGCTTATATGCGGCTCATGCACGCACACAGTTAATGAACCAGGGAACGCATGTCTGATATCTACTCACATTCAGTCAGTATGGGCCCTAAACAGGGACCTGGGCAGCATGACAATGTGTGGAAATGCGGAAACAAATATGTCATGTCGTTATGAACGAGGGCAGGCCACGAAGCTGGGGCTTTCTGATTACTGTGCGCCTCCGGCTATGTGAAAAGAAGGGGACGTCAATCGAATCCCATATGCGTATGAAAACCTTTCTAGAGAATCCAGCCAAAGCTTCAAGGTACTTTATTTAAAAGACACCGCTGTGCTATGAGTTTGTAGACGTACATATTTTATGTTGACAAAGTCGCCCTGAGGAGAGACTGGTTTCGGGGGAGGGGTTCCTTTTCTTTGGGGGACAAACAGGAGCCAGTCAATGGTTGATAGCATGTGCTGTGCACATGCAGCGTTAAATGCTATCTGCCCGTCAGCATCCCGGCCGGCTCATGCCTCGGTTTCCAAGTAACCGATCAGTGGAAGGGGTCACGTATCAGCAGGAAATCTACAGGAAGTAGGCATGTGACTATGCAACTCTGTGCAATTGGCAGCTTGGAGGTTCATCCAGTTGCACAAACAAAAGAACTCAATGTGGAACACCAAAAATAATAATAATGATAATAATAATAATAAATAAAAATCGAAAACAGTCAGATTCAAGTTTCCAGATTCCAGAACATGATGTGCAGTGTAGCAGGGATCACCAGCCTCTTTAAAACAGAGCTGCTACTTGGGTACTGATTAATGCGAAGGGCTACCATTTTGATACACACTTCTGATATAAACGTGCTCAAATTACCTTAAATATTGAGATAATTATGTTATGATTAATCAATGATCATCATTTATGTGAAGATACTGAGCATGTTAATGATTTGTCATTATAATTATGAAACTAATGTCAATAAGCAACACTATTTCTATAAATATCTGCCAGTGTTTTACATTTTCAATTGCTCACTTCTACAACATTCCTAGAAAATCACAATGTCCCATCACTGATGAGCTATTTTTCGAATGGGCTACTCATACGGTCCTTTGGGGCAACACGGTGAGCCCTGATGTATAAGCATGCAATATATGTAACTCATTCCCGAATACTTTGTCACTTGTATCAGCATGTTGTCACGCATGACTGTCAAATGCATTCAAACAAAAATGTTTAGATTTTTTTTTTTTTTTTACTAATGTGCTATATACTGATAATGGTGAGCACATCTCTCACAGTCGAGATATCCCAAGTTCGAATCTTTGTGTACAGCTGCATGTTCTCCCTGTGCTTGTTTTTCTTTTTTATTATGCATTTTTTTCTCTCTTGTATTCCACTAACAATGCACACATTTTCAAAACTAGCCAGCTCACAAAATATGTATTAGTTTTTTTAAAATTTCACACTTGATGGATGGGTAGGCACTCCAGAGGCCCAACTACTAGCATGAAAGCAATTAAGATGTCAATTTAAAATTTTTCATTGGATCTGTTGATGCTCAACTTTCATTTCTTGGACTTCTCACCACTCACATGTCTCAACAATACACACTTGCAAAGCTGCTTTGAGTTCTACTACTGTAAAGCTGACAGAGCTGCTCAGGCTAAAATTAGACAACTGCAAAATGCAAAAACAGGTGAGATCTGCATCTGGGTTTAGATCTGGACCGGGGTTTGCATGTTGAGGCCATCCGCATTCAGTTCAATCATATATGAAGAAAAAGAACCACCTCGTTTATGATTGATTTCACGCGTCTTATTCCTCACAGGGTTTCAATCTCCACAAAGAGCGGATAAAGTCATTCATTTTGTTTGACTTGCCCTTATGTAACAAGCGGCGGGGCGCCCGCGAGGAGGAGGAGGAAGAGGAGGACACCTTTTTGTCAAAGTCATTTATCAGCATGGCGGTGGCGTGCATTTGAGGCGCAATGATGTGATCCGCCGGCCGTCTCACGGCAAAGGTCAGCGGCGAGATAAATGTCATCTGGGCTGAATCAAGAGGAGTTGCCGAGACTGGAAATACACATACGACAGGTATTGACTCAAAGGTGTTCCGAGGGCCACCCCCATGCCCCTCCACGAACATTGCTCAATCACACGGCATAATGGAGACATTCACACTACACATTGAGGCTGTTGACAATGATAGAGAAGGAGAAGATGGGATGCAACACAAAAAAATAAAGTAAGATTGTAATGCAAGCTGCTGGAGCTTTCAGTATAAATAGTCCAAAACATGATTTCCCTATGGGCCGGATGAAGCTCTCTCTTTGTATGTTGAAGCATTAGAAACATTGATCTCAGCTCCCCACCCACTCTGACAGTAGGTGTAGCGGCACCCCGAGGCTTGAATGCCAAGCAGAAGGCTGGAGGAGAGACGAGGGAGGGAACAAACACGGGAAAGATCCTGAGAGATTCCATGAAAGGCGAGCGAGCACCCCGACACAAAACCGAGAAGGTAACAATCAGGTGGCTACAGCAAGGAAGAGAATACTAATTTTTGTACGCATACAAGAAAAGGGATAAGGCTGGAAAAAACAAAAAAAACAAAACAAAAAAACACAGGAATTCCTGTATTATCAGTGCCAACATCCATCCAAGAATTGGACGATTCAAATCTGATGAAAAATAGGAAAACAGGGAGGCTACCAAGAAGCCTACAGCAACATTGGAGGGCAGGGATTTCTGGCACGTACTGCTTTGTCCTACATGTGGCAACAATCTTCTATATTCTGAATATGTCTAGGCTGAAGACAGAAGCCTATTCTTTCCATTCATCCATCTCACATTGAACCGTCTTCAGTGAACATGCATTTATTCGGAATGTGCATGGAAGCCCGAATACCCAGAGGAAACCTAAACAAGCACGGGGGCAGCATACAAACTCCACACACCACGGTGCTCATGACTGAGACAGACATGCTAACCACTAGTCTACTAGTCTGTCTCCAAATATTATATATATATACACACACACACACACATATATATATATATATATATATATATATATATATATATATATATATATATATATATATATATATATATATACATACATACATATACACACATACATAAATACATGGAAAATGCCATATACACATTTAATAGTCTGCATTTTCTTGGACCACCAACCAGAAAGCAATAAAGGACAGAGAAAGCCTACAATGTAACCAAAAATGCTTTCTTGCAGGATAGAAAGGGCTACAAATGGTTCGTTTGTGAGGGCTGCCTCTTTGGCTCGGTTTCATCTCGAGTCGAATGACGGCGGTTTTGTTTGGGAAATCAGGGATGTCATGTTGAGTCTCGGTCGGAAAGAGGCAATCAACAATCGGCTGTCTGATCATTTGTTGCCCTCCTTCCCCAAGCAGACCTTTTCGCATAGTCGTGTCTCAATTACACTTAAAACGGTTTAGCCGCGTGAGTGACATTTTATTGGGGCCGCTTGTTGGGGTCTTTCTCACACAAAGGCTGTGAGGTGCTTTTGACCCTCTCACACACATTTCCCCCAGTTTTTGTGCTTTTTGGTGGTATCCGCTTACTATCATACTAAAATCGTGTTCTAAGCCGTTTGATAGAAGTAAAAAAAAAAAAGATTCACAATTTAGTGACGCCCAGGTGCCTCGTAATTCTTGTTCTGAACACGGTTATGATAGACATGTCCACCCAATTTAGAGTTGTAAAACTGGCATCGGGGGCTATTTTTTTTTTTTTTTTTTTTCGTTGAAATTGATCAGCAAACTTTGACCCCATGCTGTGCCCATTAAGTGGTGCTTCTGATTTGGACTCATTTGAGCTACTTCTCAAGTAGGAGTTTATCAAGCCATGTAATTTGCCTTACCTTTGCTGCTTCTAATTTACCATGGGCCGCTACTGTGTAAATTTTGGATGGTTGTGTGCAAGACCCCTATAATAGGCCTACACACATTTACCAGGTTATTTGTGCTTGCAAAAAGTGGTGTGTTTTCAGGCATGTTGAGGACACCAAAACAGTGATTCATTGGAATAAAAACGATTCGCCTAACCGCACCCCATTAAAGGTATCACATTATAAAAGCAACAATGGAAGAAAATAACAGAACAGTGTCTTTAAAAGCTCTTGCGATGGTTCAACTTTCCAACAAAATTATATAAAAAAAGAAACTATGCTTTTGAAAATAAGAATTAAGTGTGAGCCTGCAGAAGTTGGTCAATTCATATTTCTGATGTGATAAAAGCAAGCAGATGCTGGAACAGAAGTGTTCCAATTTGTGTTCACTATAATATGAATACATAAGCACAAAGAGCAAAAGTGATGTGAAATAACCGCAATCTGTCAAAATTAGAGCTGATATCTCCCATTTTCATGTGCAGTCTGTTGCCCACGTTCCCACCCCGCATGTGCCCAATGCCCATGTGAACGCCTGTCTAACGGGTTAATTCAAAACAAATCCCATCTTCGAAATGATTTAGGGCCTTGTTAATGCAAGAAAAACAAAAAGTTGTGTTAAAGTGGCCCCTGGAAGGGCGGCGAGGAGGTGAGACGGACTACAGGAGGGACTGCAGGATTCACACACATACACACACACACACACAGAAAACACACTTTGGCGCGAACAGAGCCACATCCTTTCACTTTGGCTCAGCAGCAGTATGCACACATTGTTAACTCTGCCAAAGAGGTTATGTTGTTGTCACTGTTTGATTGTTTGGGAGAAGGATTACGCAAAGACGACTGTAGCAATTTTGGTGCTACTTTGTGGAAAAGCGGGATATGGGCCTGGGAAGAATGTCACATTCGATGCAAAAAAAAAAAAAAAAACACTCACATTTTTGTCAACGTTGCAGAAACATTTTATGAAATTTTTCTCTGGATTAAGTGCTGGTGTTGGGTTATTATTGGTGGTAGTTGCTGTGGTCGGCGTTTGTGGCTGCAGTTTTTGTTGTAGCATCTATTGTGGTTTTAGCTGGTTGTTGTTTGTGACTTATTGGTTGCGTTTGTTGGTTGTTTTCAGTTGTGGTTGTTTTTTCTGGTTGCGTTTTTTTTTGGGTTTTTTTTTTTTTTGGCGATGTGGTTGTTGTTGGGCCAGTTATAAAAAAAAAAATTTGTTGATGGTGGTGGTTGTCATTTTTGTGAGTGTCAATTTGATGAATAGTGTGGTGGTTGTGGCGTTTTTGTGGTGAACGGGGTGCTTTTTGTGTTTGATGTGGTTGTTATTGTTGGTTCTTTTTTATTAATGTGGTGGTTATTGTCATGGTAGTTGCAGCTGTTACTGTGGTTGTGTTTGTTATGGTGAATGCAGCCGTGGATGTTTCTGTGGGTGTTGTTATGGCTACTGTTCTTGTGTTTGCAGTTGTTGGCGTATTAAATACTTCACAAATGGCTTTGGAACGTTACTGTCCGATATTTAAATGTGTCTGGAACACTGCTACTGTGCAATAATTAATGTGCTTGGAATACTGTACTATAGTCAATATACCGTGCTAGTACTACTCAGACCACAATTGTATTCTTTATATTCTTGCATTACTGTGTATTTCTTGTAAATATATATATATAAAACAATACAACCCCCTATTTTTTTTTTTTACATACATCTGCATGTACAATGAGATTGAAAGCAACTCATTTGCCAATGAGTTAATTTCAGTCTCATTTTATAATGACAATAAAAGGCATATTCTATACTATTTAAATACATACAAGTTCCCAAGATGCAACCTTGGCGGTTTGTCTCCGTCCACATGAAAACAAAATACAGTATATACGTACATTTCCACACATGCAATCACTTAACCTCTACAGTGTACTGCACACACAAAAGCATGTACTGTATGTGGATTTCACATGATTAGCTGTCATGTAAATGGATGCCTCCATCTCTCCATTGCACAATGAAGCCGTGGATATGCGACGTGACCAAAATGTGTTTACAGTAAATGCTGCTCACATGGAAGCGAATAAATACACTCAGGGAGCAAAAGAGCAGCCATTTTTATCTGGTCAAACCAGACAGGCCTGGTTTATTAAAGCTTCCCGTACAGTTTGTTGCAGCCAAGAAGCCATACGAGTGCACCCAGGGGAGACAGACCGCACAGGCCATCGCTCCCCGGTCGGCATCAATAGTGGGAAGCACAACCTCGATAAACGGGAGTCAAACCACCTCCGGCCAGGCACATCTAACAACAAGTCCCCTTGAGTTAAACTTTACTTTACTTAATGATGCCAAACAGCACCCGATGGCCTACTCTGAAGAAAGCTCATGAAAAAGAAAAGGGAGTAGTGTTTTAAGTAGAACTGACTGTAGAGCTGCTTCCCCCCCCCCCCCCTTCCCCGTTTTCCTCCAGAGGCTTTAAATATCGTAGTCCACTTGTTATCTGCGAGGATGAAGTGGGAAAAGTGGGTCTTGTCAATCCCCGGCCTTAAAGGAGACGCATAATGGAAAATGGACTTTTGAATTGCTTGTATACAAATGGTTGAGTCTGTGGAGTGCCTGCCCACCCTTCTGTGTGAAATTGCATTTCTTGGGAGCTTCCTGCATCAGAAAGTGTCTGTAAACTAGATACTAACCTTCATTTTGTCTCTGATGTGTCCGTTTCAGGCACCATGTGCACCGATCCGGACGCTACTTAAGTATAAGTCTACAGCTTGGTGATGAAGTGCCACCTCAGTGAGTGAAAATACAATCGATGCATTTGGGAAACTGGGTGTGCTTCAAAATCGTTTTTTCCCGCTGATTTTAGGTTTGAGCATAAGTTTACATTCCTTAGCTCCGCTTCTAGTTGTCATGATAAAAGCTGGACTTGCATTGGCACACCCCGCAGTAGAGGGGTGGATTGACTAGAGTGTGTGTGTGGGGGGGGGGGGGGGGGGGGGGGGGACAACTATTGTAATTCTTGATTCTTGGGCTATTTTGACCAAAGTGAGTCACAGACATGAAAAAACACCTGGGAACTGTTTTGCTAGGAATTTATGAAAATAAAATGCACATCGTCTCTCATCTCAGTATGTTTCATAAACCTGAGCTGTGTGACACCTCTTGCCTCTGCAGGACTGCAAAGCAGTACTCTGCGGAGTAATGAACTATGTCAATTTCTATTGAGAGAAAACCTTTGTACCTGCAAAACGTGTAGATGAGAATAACGTCTGTCCCTCCCACTAAAAGAAACCCCGAGGATCACAAATAGAAGGCATATTGTCTCAGAAGGGAACAATGAGCCTCCGGGCATGAGCGGAAGAAGTTGAAAGACAAAATTCAGTTGGGTTGAGAAAACCTGCTGGGAAGGGAAAACGAAAAAAAATCTGTAGAAAATCAGCGTGGTATGTGGCCTGAGAAATTGTCAGGCAATCACCTACTAAAGCTCACAAGGTCCAGCCAGGACCAATAATTCATTCATTCAGTTTTCCACCAAAAGAGAACATGATTGGACAGACATTATTTGGCATTTCACTTTGAGGCCCATCAGGTCAACACGTTACTATAAAGCGCTAACTTAACAAGCAACCAATGTCCCTTGTTAAAGCCAGTCGAGCGTAGAGTGGAAATGTCCTTTTCATCAAGAAGAATGGCTTAAATGCGCTCCTTTTTCTTTCCAAGACGACATAGCTGGTTCTGATGAAACCACTTCCACTGCAGCATTCACCATTAATTTCTTTGGGCGGGCTGACATAGTCACTAATGCCGACTAAAAAACAACCCCCACACTCCTCAAAAGATGCCGACTGGTCCACTTGTTATAGCCGTTTTGGAGCCGACTGATCTGATGAACTACTGCAGTGTTTCCCAACCTTCATTGAGCCAAGGCATTCCATTTTTACATTAGAAAAATCTCAAGGCTACCCAAACGTCATAAAAAGTATAAATGCTGAAATAATGACGATCTTGTCTCGATTTACTCATAAATTGACGTTCTCCGTGTGAAATCTGGGCCTGTTTAATTGAACACAAAGCTGATATATTTACAGGAAGCCATGACTTATTTTGTTGTATTAATGGCAAGAGGTTGATACTACAGGTTGAACAACTGAAGATTATTTTTGTATGAAATCAATGTGATGAAATCTTTTTTGCACCACGGACTGGTTTCACATGACATTTTAAAGCATATTTCACACTAGTGTGCCATGCCAGCCTGCTTGGAAATCACTGACCTAGTGGGTATTCATACAACTGGAACACGCAGAACAAAAATAAAGAGAACCCATTAAAATGTTGGGAGAAAACCTAGTGTAAAAACTCTCATATTGGGTTTCGCTGGATACTTTTTTTTAGGGGATTTGCACATAAACGTCACGGAAGCCATCACAAAACTGCATAGTGTGGTTTTGAAATCTTATTCGCCAACCATCCCAATTTTTCCCTATTTATTACCTGTTTCACATTTCTCCCTTATTTCACCTGATTTTTGGAGCTGCCAGTCCTTTGGATTGAAAATAAGGATGAGCTCTTCAATTCTACCATTGCTTTAGTTTAGCCAGAAGAAGAAGAAATGCGAGTAGAAGCATCCAGCCATTCATTTTGTACCACTTATCCTGTTACGCTTTGCGGTGAGCTGCAGTCTCTCACAGGTGGCTTTGGGCTTTACAACCTGGAATGGTCACTTGTCAATCGTCACTTGTCAATAGACAAACATTCACACATGTCAATCTACGCCTTAACACGCACACACACACACGGTTGTCTGTATCTGTAATATGTAAACCTGTGATTGACTGGCAATCAGTCAAGGGTATGTATCCCTTTCCTCCTGCTGCAAGTCATCTGGGATAGGCTCCAATCAAGTAACCTTGAATAGGATAAGCCGTATAGGAAATGGATGGATATGTAAAGTGGTGAAGCGTTACCTCTCTCTTAGCAAGGAAAAAGCAACCAAAAGAAACCTTTAGAAAGCATCAGTCAACTCCCATGCACTCAAGTTGCTGCAGGATGGCGGGCAGATACACAGCGCAGTCATCAAGGCGGCACACGTTACGTCCCCCGTGCTCCACTCGTCCTTTCATCCAAGCCACCACTGCTTACCCGCGTGCACGGCCGGAGCTGCTCCATAAGGACTTTCATATCCCCCCACGCCCCTCCCGGAGTATCGACACATGCCCTCCAAGTTGCCACTTCCCCCCAGAAGAGCCGTTATTATCGTCGCATGACAAGGTCACTGTCTTGATGCCAAACATCTTCTGCAGGGGACGCTTTTGCTATCAATTCTCATCTTGACTGTTTCCATGACCTGGACAACTGATTGGTCTGTCAGATGTCACAGAAATGTCGAACGTAGCGTTAGAATTTTGAAACTTAGTGAGATGACTCATTTGGTTCAGTCTCCGTTGTAGACCTGTCTTGGAAAGTTCTCCATATTTACTATCCCATTCCTAATTCTGTGGTAGGTCGTTGTGGACTTCAAGCTGGATTTAATGGAGACACACACATTACGATTTTCAACATCTTAACCAATTTTGAAAATCGGACTTTGTTCGCAATTGTCAGTTTGCTTGAAGCTAGGCTAGCTGTTTGCTTATCTGGTAACTACATTGCAGTTGGAAATGCTGCATCTTGTCATTTTTGTCTTTGTAAATGACTTGGGAGACATTATCCAAACACTCAACAACAAGCTGCTCATTTATTTGTGTCTGAATGTCAGGTCGCTACCTAATTGGCTGTCGTTCTGTTTCACGTCACGATCACGCTGTCCTTGGCTCGGCTGAAGTTGGTGTTGACCACACAAGGAATTTGCAATTGTCAGCCCCAGCCATTTTTCCAAGCAGATCGGGGAGGAGGAATGACACTTAACACACCCGGCACCACAGGACAAATGTAAAGGATAAACTTGCAGATGACAATCGCACCTTTGCCGACTTTGCTTGCCATGGTCTGTACGTGTGAACCCCACTTTACACACATTTTTAACTGATTTTTTTTTTTTTTAAATGTGAAAGAACCCACACAAAGAAAAACTAAGCTTACTGCTCGTGCGTGGTGAAATCTACACAACCAACACAGCACTCCACATCTCCACTAATAATTGTGAGTCTCCGGCCCCGAACCAGCAGATTGTGGAGGCGTTGTTATCCACGGCTAGAACGAGCAGTCGTCCCTCGAGTGAGCCGATCTGAAGACAAAACGCACGAGCCGTGAGAATCATACACGGCCACACTTCTCCCCATCAATTAATAAATATGTGGGGGTCATCCCTTGGGTTTCCATAAAACTTTGATTAAAGTCTGTGCCGCAGCAACGTACAGTCAAACCCCCACCTATTTGCATTTCGCTATTCGCATTCACAATTATTACACTTTTTCTACAATGCTCCACGTGGCCACAAGATGGCTCCAAAGCCCTGGCTAATAGGAAAGCAGTAATTGTGTCCGACTGTTTGTCCTATTCAATCAACGGCTTAAAGTGCATCAGTGACTGTTGCTCCCCCCCACTCCCACTTGAACAACAAACGCAAGACATGCCATACAAACCAAAAAAAGTGAGAGGTCATCATTCAAAAAACAAGTTGGGACACTTGCAATTTAGTTTTGGGGTATTTGCAGCTGGGCCCGGGCCCTATCTTCCATATATAGCATTTACCGGATTTCCCAGCATGGTTGCCCGGGCGAAAAAAAAAAGGGTATTCTGCAGACAGGCTGCGAGCTTCCCATTCTGACACGCATAAATGATATCATTAGACCAATCAATGCCTTGCTTAATAACGTGAGGAAACACGAGGAAGAGATGTTTTGTTTTTTGAGGGACAATGACAGGCACCGAGTGGGTGGGATATTTCCAGCCGGGCAGGCGTGGAGGGATCACAACGCATTGTGTCACACGTCTCGTCAGTGTCCTTGAGGCGCACGGGGAGGCAAACTAGGAACGCCTGAGAGCGCCTAATCAGGCAATGACAAATCAAGCTCTTCACTAGATTGTTTGTCATTTGGATAATGCACCCCAACCCCTCCTCTATCTTCTATGTGATAAAACAACCTGCATGGAGTAGAGATTAAACACCAACTTAAATCCCTCCCTCCAAGATTGCAGTGATTAACAGACAAAAGGAGACTAATGATAATCATATGCAGGATAATAGCCCATCCCAAATGGGTGCTTGTTCAGTAATGTAAATCACAACCCTAAAGGACATCTACCCCCCCCCCACACACACACACACCTCCACCCACCCAGTGTTAGCCGCACCAACAATCTATTTCTTTAACCCCCGTGTGACCTACATTTGATTATCTGCCCATCAATGTAAACCATAAAACCCACTTACAATACATCCGCATTAGCCGTGTTTTTGTGCGTCTTTTTTCAAAAGCGAATGGAGGTTCTGTGGGGGTGGGGTGAAAGAAAAACTCCGCTAAAGCCAGGGCGTCGCTAAGGCGAACGGCCTTGCGGCTGTTGCAATGAGGTTAACAACTGTAGGCAAATATTAGCTGGGCTTCAAAAAGCACAATAATTACTACTTCAGAGGGACTGACTCGGTGGGTTGAACTTGTACAATACTGACAACAGAGCATGCAGTCTTGGATAACCCAACATGGGGTCGACAGATTCTTGGATATTTTATTATCGTTTGAAAAGTGCTTTTAATGTGAATTGGGTGCTTTTAGATCCCAGATGCTATAATTTGCGTATTAGGTGGAGCAATGCAATGCAATTTGATCTCACAACACAATGAAAAAAGACATTGTCACAGTAAAACCTGTTTTTTTTTTTGGTGGTCTGTATCACATCCTTGTACAGTCATGCTCACCATTATTGGCACTCATGAAGTTGAAGAGCTAAATGTGGACCATCTCCTGAAGAAAATAAATCAGTGAGAACGAGTTTGATACAAAAGAGCAAATGATAATATTTTATGGACAGATGAAACTATAAAAGCTTTTTAGCAATGCACACAAACAGTATGTTTACAGATGTCACAATGAACACTTGCAGTGTGTTCATCTTTTGTTTACTGGTTGGTTAAACATGCAACCGGTCACCATGACCCGTGAATATATATGGTGTACCAAAGAAACAAACATAACAGGAAGGTTAATGTTTGATATTTGCTTGTAGAGTCCAAAACAAAGATCTTTTTGTGGATATTAGCAACAGGAATAGCACGCGTCCCTCTTTGTCATGCGCATGAAAGGAAGCGGGCGGTAATTACCGCGCTCGCTGCCATGTTCCCGCAGGCAGGAGAAAAAAAACCGCATCAGCCTGAAAGTCAAAAGTTGCCGCTTGCTCGGGGGCTGCTGGGATTTCCTTCGCTGCCGCTCGCTCCCCCTGAGAAGAATGATGACTGCGCCTTTGCGAGCGTGTCTTTCACACTTCCAAGGCTGTCTCTTGTTTTGTTCTTCCCTTCATATGCACAAAGAAAATCATCATCTTGAGTGGTCCGATTGTTTTGTGAGTTCATTAAAGGGGTTCTCAACCTGGGGTTCGCAAGCTGCAACTTGGGGGTCCGCATTCACATGTTCATACTTAAAACATTTTTTTAGTATTCCTTAGCACTTGTTCTCACTCTCGCACAGTTCTCCAAATAAGAGGTTAAGCATACTTGCTTCAAGGTCTATGCCACTCCCAGTTGAACTGACGCAAAAATAAAATAAAATCCAAAAATAATGGAGAATTACAAATTGAATATCTAAACACGGAAATGTTTAACCAAACCATATAATTTCATTTTATGAAGCTATTCCATCTTAATGCAAACAGAACGTGAAACGCCATGGACAGGCTAATGGAAATTTGCATCGATGTTACAGTAATTAAAGACCTTCAAAAAACACACAAAGGAGGAACACACAGGAAGAGCTTCCAAAAAAATACTCAAAGGCATTTAGTCTGTCTGCTCTGTGGGCAAAAAAAACAATTTAATTCCTCTCCAAAAAGACCCTCAACCCAAAAGGTTTGTGAACCCCTGAAGAAAACAAACATCGTCCTTAAAAAACCGACCTTGACCAAATAGGACAGAATATCTGCAAATTGATCTTGAATGATTATCTTATCTTTGCTCACAGTTCCCTCTGTGCCACTTTGTTTGTCTTAATTTGTAAATGAGATTATTCTGCCAATCTATTTATTTATGCCTTCACATCAAATGCCCTGCCTGCCATCACGACCAACTGCAGCGGGACTACTAGGCTTTGGTTTGGAGCCATATCACGCTTCCCAAGCTCTGTGATCGCCGTTACCAGAACGCCGGGTCTCATCAGAACGCTCACTCGGAAAAAATAATCTCAAAGGTCCCGAGATGCTTTCTGATTGACAATTTTGAGGATTTTATTTTATTGCAAAACTGTTTGTTTGTTCTCAAAAGGGATTGGTAGGATTTTGTGTCCACCATGCTTGTGCCCATTTACCATTTACTGTAGAGCTGAATGTGGGCTCACTATATGACAAGCAGTAGGTTGCGCTTGCAGGTCTTATAGTAGTGTATTACAATGTTATAAAGTGGTACTAAACTACTGACATACATTTTTCCTAAGGGTTACTTATTGTATAGCAGTACAGAACTAAGACTCACCATAGCCAATCAGCTTGTGGACTCACTATTTGGCAACCACAATCTACCAGTCAAAACTACTTTCTTAAGTAGTAAACGTTACGTTATTAAATAGTGTACAGTAAGAAAATATTTCAGAAGAAGGAAATATATCCCATTTACAGTTATTAAAGGAGCCAAAGCAATAGAGTAAAATGTGGTCTCACTATTTGGCATGAAAGCACAAGCTACCATTTGTAACCGAAATGCGCTATAAATATAATTAGAATATGTGAAACATTATGATTTGATAAATACATACTATACAATTTACAGCAGAAGCCGATAACATCTGCCACCGGGTTTCTGTCGGGGATCGGTGCAGTAACGAAGGATGAGGAGAGAAAAAATATATACTGCAGCGGTAATGTTCCCTTACCTGGGAGAATTTTGATGCTGTTGATTATTAATTGCATTTGGCTGTCACCTGCACATGGACGTCATGACATCATTAGCTCCTCAGATCTAACAACCTCAATAAAAGTTTGTGGCAAGTACGCGGCACTCAAAATCATAGCAAGCGGAATGTTTGGTTTGGCTGAGCGCCAGCCTTAGCGAGTCATTTGATTTTCTTGTTTAATTAAACACAACACATGGGTGATAAATGCCCTAATTGTCCAGAACTTTACTGGTACGACGCATTTAACCTGCTATTGTTTCGCATTATTTATTGCCCAGGTGTTGGGAATCGCTCATTGCAACCAGACAACACACGCTCCAGTTGCTTTTGAAATAGTCTGCAGCCAAAATAAGATAAAAATAGGTAAATAAATGTTGAAATTATTACAATTATGTTTTATAATTGGTGTCTAATTGGTGTCTTTTAAAATTTTTTTCAAATTACTTGCTGCTTTTGGCCTTTTACAGGGTTTATAAATTGGTTATTACTGTAAGTAGTATGTTAATAATAATATACAATACCAGTCCCAACATTAACCCTCCTGCCTTGTTGGATTTTACTCCCCTTTCCACTCGTTTGTGACCATTTTTAGCGACAAAGACAGTCCGATTTTTTTTTCGATTGCTTCTTTTATAGCATAAAGTTCAACTACCATAAGAACAATGAGCGTGACCTAGTTGCCAAATACTGAGGCCCCAATTAAAATCTACATGCTAGTTGTAAATGGTGTATTACCTACTTAAGAAATAATGTCTTATTATAATACCCCTCCAGACAGGAGAAGGTTAACGGTAGCTTGCTCTTGCCAAATAGCAATAATGTAAAAAGTTTAACAATGTAATAAACAAGGAAAGAGAGCTTGCCAAATAATGAGCCCACATTTAACCGCTTGTTGTGAAAGGGATGTTATCTAATTGTGAAATATTACGTCTTACACATTGCAATACCTTCCTATACCACAGTAAGTCGTTTTTATTGGTAGCTTGTCTTTGGTAGATAATGAGCCACATGCTGATTGGCTGCGAGACATCACACCATTTTTAAGCAACGCTTGTGAGGGGTTTAGAACTGCAAGTAAAGCCCATGTGTAGTTAACAATTCTCACCGTTTATTATACCCACTCTGTTCTTTAATCGGGCCCGCCGAGGATTCCAAGAGTCCTTTAATATTTGATGCACTCATTTAACTGTTTTTGTTTCCTAAGATTGGTTAATTAAAATGCATTCATTTGTTTTTATGTATTTTTTATTCCTTTATTTGATGTAATTGATTTAATATAAATAAATTCCAAAAGTAGTGGTGCCTTGAGAGGCGCGTTTAATTTCGTCCATAACCACGCTCAAAACTATTCATTGAATGGAAGCACCATTAATTTGTTACAGCCTCTTGCCATAATTAAAAAACAAAACAAAAAAAACGTTTTACTCAGGAAACTGGCACTTTAATATTGTAATAACACAGTTAAAAAGAATGTAAAAAAATTGCAAAGTTTGTGCATCATGATGAATTTGATTAATGCAACTCCTGGTAAGCCGACTCGGCCACCGGGGGCAGTATAGTAGTGATGACGCTAAACAAAGAAGACTTTCACAACCACTGTAAGTGACTGAACTGCGGTAATATCAGTTTACGCAGAGGATAAAGACATATGCCTGTGACCATTGTTACAGTATATTGTCTGTCTACATGTTGATGCACCATTAGTTTTAAAATACCTGTTTACTACAGGGTTATAACACAGCAAATGCACTTCATTCAAATCAAAGGGGGGGGGGGGCAAAAAAAATTATGCCCAAATGAAACTCGTATCTTGAAAAACTCGTGTCACTTGTATCTTGAGGCAACACTGTATTAGTAAAATGAAATTAAAATTGGTTCATTATAATTCCATTAATTATAAACAAAAAGCAAGGTATTTTTATTTATTTTTTTAATCTATAACTTTTACTATAATTTAATAAATTAAATCAAATATAGCATTGAAAAACAGCAGGAATTAGTATTTTACAATTAAAATAAACCACTTCCACTGACAACCAAGGCTAAACTTGACTCCTTCCCGACATACAAAAATGTGAGTCTCTCCGTTGCAATCTGTCATGCGACATACTTCCTTGACACCAATTACTACTTTCCTCTTAACCAGAGCTTTGACACGCATCTGCAAACATTACAGAAAGAGCAGGAAAAAAATGTGCAAATGTCTGAATACTGAAGCGCGACTAGGCGGGGAAATCAATGCAAACACGAAATGATGATCTCGTCTTAATTTACTCACAAATTGACAGTGCGTGCGTGCCATGACTTACTCTGCTGTATGAATTGCAACAGGTGGAAACACAGGTTCATTGTGCACCTTCTGCATTTAAAAGCCTTTAATTGTTCTGGCTGAATTTTAATTTTTGTCATTGTTGTCACTACACACCGTTGGCATGGATAGATGTACAAAGGTGAAGAACGCATGCTTAAAGCGTGCGCCTCTCACTCTCCCTGCTCATCATAGACAATCAGACGCTTGAATGTGATCAGTCCGTTTGAGACCGCCCAACACACACACACACACACACACACACACGCACACACACCGAGGGAAGCGGCTCCTAAATGACCTCACCTCCCTCCCGCTGCAGCTGTACCCATCAAAAGGAAGAGGATGTGCAGCGCAAATCATTTGAGACCACCGTTTCAGGTTTGCACAATTAATGCAGTCCACTTTGAAGTCCTTCTATTATAATACATGTAGGAAACATCTAGATGAGATTGCAGCCAAGCATGAATAATTGGTACATAATAGCTTGTGTGTTCAAGTAGTCGTTCCTCCCCCCGCTCCCGTGTAGATTTGTTAGAACTTTGCTCTGTATATATTTCCCTTTGTACTTTCAGAACCAATAGAATCAGCCCTGCTGGAAGCACATTCAGAGGTAAAAATAGAACTATGTAAAAATTTCACTTGTGCATCCCACTCGTCGAGAAACGACGCACACACTTTGATGATCGCTATCGATGGCTCTTTTAGTTTTTCTTGCGTCTGCATTTTTCATCCTTTCCGCTATGGATTAGCTCTGGGGGTTAATTTCCTGCAGGATTGTTAGTCATACACCCTCCCAAAAAAAAAGAAAAAAAAAACAAAGCTTGTCAGAGATCCAGCCAGGGAGCCTGCTCCGCCCTGTATCGTGTAGATCACAAACGGAGCCGTGCTAATTAATTGGATGTGATCGGGCACTGCTATTTTTTTTTGCTCTGTCTGGTGCAGATATCAATGAGCGCATGGATCATCTTAACGGGAATAAGCTGCGGTGCCCAAAGCTTTTTTTCCTGTTATAAAAAGCGATGTCCAGTGAATAGTTGCATAGTTTACCTCCCAAAAATCTGCAATTTTGTGTTAGGGGTAACTTACCCCACCTATTTGCTGAAAAACTCACCTGTTTGCAATTTGATGTGCCATTTATGTCATGCCCTAAGCTGCTACAAGTTCCCACCAAGGCTCTGACTAATAATGAAGTAGTAATTGGCATCAAGGAAGTGTGTGTGTTGAAGTGGTACATTCGACTGAGAAACTAACTTTAGCCAGGGTTGTTAGCGGACGTTACAGAGAGAGTCTCTGTAGAGAGAGTCTCTGTTGCATGCTCTCGGGCGGTGCATTTTTTTCAAAATAAAATCAACATTTATTTTAGAGGTTTTTTTTGTTTGTGATCATAATTTGTTGTGTACTGAAATTATAAATATGGGCAGTTAGAAACACTGAGGGGCGTCAATTGTGCTTTGGGGGTCAGTCCCTATCCCCCCTCAAGTAGAGGGAGGTTTACTGTAGCTGCCCAATTAATGAATATGGCACTGCTTAGGGAGAAATGTTCTTTCGTGTCCTTTCTGATTCTGTCTGTCCTTTCGCTTTCCCCACGTTGCCAAGGGAACAACAAAGTGAGCATTTGCTTTTGAGGTTGGACGTGAATTGGCCCGAGCTACAAGTCCATGCAGTGTTGTGGGGTCTACATTTCTGTGTGGTAACATTTGTACATTGCTGTTAAAATTGAATGGAAAAAGCAGTACAAAAAAGGAAAAAGAAAAAGAAAAAATTAGAAAAAGAGTCTCTCATACAAGTTTCACTGATCAACAAAATTGTGTGGACTTGTATATTATAACAGGACATGAAAAAGTCCCAAAAACTAGGTGCCTAATTGAACAGGAAGTCAGCCATTTTGGTTCTTTCAAGGTAAAATAAATATAAATTCTACCTAGCAACAAGTGACCACCCAAATCAATGCAATTCTGTGGCGCTACGTTTCTGTGTGGAAAAGTTAGTATTGGCAGAAAACATTGCTGTTTAAAAATAAAATTGAAGTTCATGATGGGCGGCACGGTGGACGACTGGTTAGAGTGTCAGCCTAACAGTTCTGAGGACCAGGGTTCAAACCTGTGTGGAATTTGCATGTTCTCCCCGTGCCTGCGTGGGATTTCTCCGGGCACTCCGGTTTCCTCCCACATCCCAAAGACATGCATGGTAGGTTAATTGACGACTCTAAATTGCCCGTAGGTGTGAATGTGAGTGTGAATGGTTGTTTGTTTCTACGTGCCCTGCGATTGGCTGGCAACCAGTTCAGGGTGTACCCCGCCTCCTGCCCGATGATAGCTGGGATAGGCTCCAGCACGCCCGCGACCCTAGTGAGGAGAAGCGGCTCAGACAATGGATGGATGGCAGTTCATGATGTTTGGTTAAACCGCTACCTGGGGGAATGTTTGTTCCTTAACGTCACTAGCGAGCTACTCAGTCAAGAGGAGAGAATTCAACTGACTAAAAGAATAAACGATAAAAAGAACTTTTTTTCTTTTTTTTAAAGTCAAGATTTAAACTTTAAAATTGACCAGTTTGACATAACAAGAGGGAGGAACAGTGAAACTGTTGTAATGGATCGTTGCTGTCGTACTGGGAAATGATATCTCCATAGCGTTATCAAGGACAGTTGGGGGGTGGGGTAGTGTACCATTTCTGTTTCCACTTCAACAAGTAGACATGAGGCATACTGGAGCATATTGTTGTTGTCATGCCAACCAGCATATTCATTGGTATGATTTTTTTTTGTTCCCATGATGGTAGCAAAGTACATATTGTTACAATTCTACGGTGTTCGACTCTCGTCAAATGCAGAGCTTTTTCTCGATCGTCAGATGCAACACACCAATGTTGATCGTGCACCCGCTAGAGAGACTGAGCAAAAAAAACAAAAATAATAAAATGTTTTATCAGATTTTGAAACTCCGGTGCATCTGCCTGTGCCTCTTCACAGATAAAGGCACTCGCCTAGGTCACCTCATATGGTTTTTAAAGTAAGCCTCCAAGCTTGAAAAGAAAAAAATAAATATCATCTTTGGAGATCTTTTTCAGAAAGATGAAAAGGTCAAATGGTGGGAATAGAAGAGCCTACAACTTCTCCAAAAAGAAGAAAGCTGTATTAAAGAGACAGTCAGTGGCGGAGTTATCACTTCTGTGGAGTACAAAAACTTTATTATTGTACTTAAGAAGAACTTTCACATATCTGTACTTCATTATCTTTCTGGCAACTATCACCTTTACGCCACTACATTTACTCAATAAAAAGCATACTTTTAATCCAATACATTTGCCCTTAAGATCTTCATTACTACAAAATAAAATCGGAAGAACTAGTTGGTTGACACAATACCCTGAACTGGCTGTACTGATGTGGTTGGGATACCGGTCGGGGTGATGTTGAAAACGACACACAGCTAATCAAGAAGTCACCTGTAGCTTGTTAGTGCCAGTAGACGCCAATGTGGTGTGTTAACCACGCTAACTTCGCTCATAAGCCAGCATGCAGTTCTTTAACTAGTATGCACCACTGAAGTAAATGAAATAGAAATGAAATTTAGAAACAATAACCACTCATGTTTTGGTTTAGTTAAAAGAATGACATTTGACACTTAAGTACGACGACGTTAGACGACGTTTTAAGACTTTCACTAAAGCAATATTTGAAAATTTGACTCTTTTCTGTTGAGATACTTTTACTCCAGTGTCACATTCCGGTACCATATTCAAGACTGGGTGATTCGTTTTCCTCCCCCAAGCCCGGTCTTTGTGAAATGGGATTTTTTGCAATGTTGTCTAGCAAAACAAAATTATGGCATAGACTGTACAGCCATAAGTAGCACACTTCAGGTGTCATTGTCTCCCATTACCATTACCATTATAGACGGGACGGGTTTATTGACGAGAATCAAGCGCAGGGCTCCCACTAATTACAAGTAGTGCATTCAGCATCATGATGAGTTGGATTTTGAATCATTTGTTTCTATGCTTTACGTGAAACCAGCCTGTGGCGCAACCGCCGCTCCACATGAAATATAGAGATGTTTACTGGGGGAAAACTCCACTAAAGCAGACCGCTGCGTGGCATTGAAATGAAGAACTGCGGACAACCGTGCGGGGCAACTGTTCAACTCGCAAATGTTTCATCCCGTTTCCCTCCGTCTCATCCTGGTTGCAAGTCCTGCCAGGGCGTTGCTAGGAGGAAGCTGGCGCTGCCAAAAAAAAGATGACATCGGCTTGATCGACATCCCCCCGCTGTCTTAGACAAAAGGCGAAGAAGATGGAGAGATGGTTTGAAGCGCCGCCCGCCACCCATTGCTCGCCCCTGGGGCCAAACTACTTCTCCGCTCAACCAACTCATCTCTTCGGAAAAGCTCCTCGACGTCTTGATTCTTACTTGATATCAGGGCTGCTCGTCAGTTACCTCAGTCAAGCACAAAAAGAGCAGCATGCAAAAACTAAGCCGAAGCGTGAAATTTCCCAGGATAACTGTGCACATCAGAGCATTGATTGTATCTAGTCGTCATGTTACAGTCCGCCTGTATTGTACTGTATTACTGCTTTAAATGCTGCAGTGTATCTTCTTCACAAAAGCAACATTAAAAGCAATTTCCTGAAGTTATTCATTGGCTTGAGGTCCTGTAATGTACCCTGAGATCTCTCGTACAGTCATACATGCAGGCGCTTTGAATTTCAAAGTTTTGTGAGACTTGAGCCATATTTTTGCCACCACTTTTGATTGTATTCTGACTTTACAAGCTCCACTCTATATGGTTCTGGGCCAGGAAGTTATAGTTAATCAGGAACCTAGCGCGTCTTATTTTTATTGAGAATGGGCTATTATTTAAATGAAAGCTGCTTGGAATCACATTTTCTGTTCTCAACTGAGCTGCAGACATGATTTTGAATACGAAATTAAACTAAACATTCCTTTTATATATATATATATATATATATATATATATATATATATATATTGCATTAGGCACTAGGGATGGATTTATAAATTTATTCATTTTATCCTAACCTAATTCTGACGATCCTGAGGCACTAAGCACCTTCCGCACAATGGGAATTGACTTTGTAATACATATAACGTCCACCGTGAGACTGCAGTCGTGTGCTTTTAATTTCAAAAAGCTAAACGCAGGAGGCCCCGCTTTTATGAGCTCATATATTAGACGTATGTAGTCACGTGTAAGACACTGTGGCTTTTGATGACCAAGAAATTACCCTCGTCTAATGACTGTGCCTGCTCCGAAGGGCCCTGGTGGGACCGATGCAGAGGATAATAGAGCCATATTTTGGCTTAGTGCGAGGCTACAACTCAGCTGAATACATTATTCAAATCCAAAGTGGATTTAGAGGACGTTTGCCCCCAAGTGGGATGGAATATGTGTTGGTCTAGCAGCTTTGGAAAGCGCTAGCTTGGCTAATATTTTATAAGCTGGCTAGCAACTAGCTTAGCAACATCCTCGACGAGAAACCGCAGATTGTACAGTTGTGCAAATGATAAATATACGCGACTTTAATGCATGTTAACATACCGGAGGTAAAAAAGGAAATGCTCGTTTCATTTCAAGTTCAGCTTACAAGAATTCAGTAGGATTTTGCACCGATATAAAAAAAATATGGGGGGGATTGTTCGTATTTTTTCAACAAAATAATACTAGTAATAGGGGTACTAGTAGTAATAAAATTAGTAATTACGACAGTAGTTGTAAATAGAATAGTGGTATTTGGAAACAGCAATTACATTCATAATGTAATTAGGCAATAATAGCAGAAGTAGCAATAGTAGTATCAGTAAAAGTAGCATCAGTAGTGGTAACAGTCTTGGAAGTAGTGGTAATAGTATTTCAAGTAATGGTACAAGTATCAGCGGCACGGTGGACGACTGGTTAGAGCGTCAGCCTCACAGTTCTGAGGACCCGGGTTCAATCCCCGGCCCCGCCTGTGTGGAGTTTGCATGTTCTCCCCGTGCCTGCGTGGGTTTTCTCCGGGCACTCCGGTTTCCTCCCACATCCCAAAAACATGCACAAATTGGAGACTCTAAATTGCGCGTAGGCATGACTGTGAGTGCGAATGGTTGTCTGTTTGTATGTGCCCTGCGATTGGCTGGCAACCAGTTCAGGGTGTACCCCGCCTCCTGCCCGATGACAGCTGGGATTGGCTCCAGCACGCCCGCGACCCTAGTGAGGAGAAGCGGCTCAGAAAATGGATGGATGGATGGTACAAGTATCAGTAGTCGTAGTGCAAGTGGTAACAATAGTAACTGTATATTAAATAGGCATAGTAGGAGTAATCGTGGTAATGTTGTAATAGTAACAGTGGAGTAAAGTTAGTCGTAACTCAAAGAAGTGGAAACGGTAATAGCTGTCGGAGTAATGACGTAATAGAATTAGTAATTGTAGAAGTTGCAATAATACCGACAGTAATAAAATTAATGTCGTAATAGCAGTAGTTGTGCAGTAAAAATAGCAACAGAAGTAATAGTAGTAACAGTAATAGTAACACTACAATAATAGAAGTACTACTAGCAGAAGAATTAGTATTCGCAGAAACAGTAATAGCAGTAGGATTAATAGTATAAGTAATAGTGGAGTTTGAAGTAAATAGAAGAGAAAATAAATAGTAGTAGCAATAGTAGTAGTGTAGGGCAGTAGTAAGAGGAATAGTACGACAGTTACTACAGTGGTAGTGACAGCAGGAGTGGTAGGAGCAGGAGGAAGAGTTGTAGTAACATATTTGTTGTGGTCCATTAGTACGTACGTTTGTTCATGTCGAAATAATACGGCTTCACTGAAAAGTGTTCTCGAATGCAGCATATCTGCCATGTTTGTGTTGTCGCAGTACACGACATATTTCTTTGGACAAGCACACAGCGGGGATTTGCACATCTGCGGGGAAGGCGCGCAGGTACCGTGACACTCATGTTGTTGGAAAATAATCCACTCGCAACACAATACTGGAGCTTAACTTTTCTTACCATTTATTGACGTGAGCTTTTCTAAACGGAGGAAGCAAAATACGCGGGTTCCCGGGAGTGAGAAGGAAGTTTTGCCTCAAAGAAACCCACTGTGTGTGTGTCTCTCATTTCTCTGTGGGTGACACGATAAAGTGAGCTGACTCACCTGCCTGTGGTGTTCCAGGGGAAAAAAAAAAACAAAAAACGAATCATTCACTTCACCTCAGGTCAGAAGCGGTCTGCGCATATAAAACGTGGCCTCGACGGCGCGCTAATGCGGATCCATTACAGCCGGGCTAGCCAAAGTCCGGCCCGGGGGCAAATTGGGGCCCTCTGCGTATTTGAATAAGAAAAGTAAACACGGCCCTCGTGAAAAGGTTGGGGGGGGGGGGGGGGGGGGGGGTAAAGTTAGGACACTTATTATTCAAAAAATACAAATGTAAAAAATTGAATTCTTTTATTCAATTAGGTTGAATGAAAATCATAGAATTATAAACCAATTAGAATGTTACAAGATTTCTGGGGGGACTAACAAGATACTTTGATATAAAATGTCTGCACACCCCTGTTCAAACATCAGGTTTGTGATATTTTAAAAATATATTTTAAAATTGAAATCTACTGTATGAGGGGGAAGTGAAAATAGATAATGTGGCTGCACAATTGTGCACACCCTAATATACCTGCATTCAGAATTAACCAAACATTCAAACTCACGTTAAATGGAGAGTCAGCACATACCTGCCATCATTTAAAATGCCCCCGATTAATCCCAAACAAACTTCAACTGTTCTAGCAAGTAAATTTCATTTTCTTTCAGTTAGGTTCAACAGGTTATAGGTCACATGAATAGTGGAAAAAGTTTTAAATGATCAATTCCGGTCTCATTACAAAAACCTGTCATCTCAACACAGGTCTGTATACTTTTTATATCCACTCACATTTTTTAAGATATCAGACGTAACTTTTTGCTTCGTCACCAATAAATCACAGTTTTCTTTACTTTGAATGTTAACTGCTAAGCAGTGATTCCAAATCAATGCACTGTGAGAGATCGTGAAAAGTTCTTATTTCTTTTAATTGGTCCAAACATTATTTAGTTACAAGTAATTCATCCTTTTTTATCTATATCAGAGACTTATAGTGACAGGCAGAACAATTAAATGCTCTTCCACTAGGCAGCAGAAGTTACAATTATACTGTGTGGCCAATATTATTTCAGTACATTTACTTTATATGTTTTTTTTTTTTTTTTTTTTTACATTCCATGAGATTTTTTGTAATGAAAAATATGTACCTCATCTCAACCTCTGAAACACTGGCTTAACGCATGCTCACCGAAAGCCTATTGAATTGGTTTTAGTATGTTTCATAAACAAGGTGAAGTGGGCCCCACTCTTACTTCCATTTTTCTCCAAGTGGCCTTCAATGGATAAATAAATAGACCTTCATGCAGCTAAGCAGGGACTAGATGTGCTAGGAAAAAGGAGGAAAAAAATGTAAAAAAAGAAAAAAAGTTAAACAAAAAAAAAGTGTTTCATTGCAGATCTCTGCTGCTCAAAAGGTAGAGTTGATGCAAATCATAAGAGGGGCCGGGGAAATACAATGTACTCGCTAAGGTCAGTGTGGAGTAGAGGGTGTTTCTTAGCTGTAAGTGGCTCCTCAGGCCCCATCAACGGAGGTGACCGAGCCACAGCTCGTCATTTTCAGTGCACCACAGTTTCCCAACCTTTACTAAGCCAAGGACCAAATGTATTTTACAGTGGTGGGGAACACATATATATTAAAAAAAAAAAAAAAAAAAAAGTTAAATAAATTTTAAAAAATGAAAATCACCCCGGCAAGCATTTTTACTGACAAGAATGCACTGAGTTTGAAAACTTGCAGTGTTTCGTTGAACACAAAGCTGACTTTTCCTGTTATTTTAATGTCTCACATTACAAATCTATTACTGGATTTAAAAAAAGAATTATAGTGGTAATAGTAGTCACTTTTGTAAAAGTAGCAATTGCTACCCTGTTGTCTTTTACACCTTATGTTAGCTATTAGAGTGAATCATTTGCTGAACATGCACTTTAAAAAGACAGCCAATAGCTTGCTGGGAAAAGGAAACCAGCTGAAGCCAAGTAAATCAACGCAAGGTTAACAAAAAAAAAAAAAAAAGGCAGTAATTATGCAACAGCATGTGACAAACCAGACACCACCATACATAGTGATGCCTATTTAATTATTATTTATTTGGGTGCAGCAGGGTGGGGGGTTTATCACGCTTACAGACCAGTTTTGCCTCCGTGTGCCCCCCACCCTCTCCTCACTCCTCTCCGGTGACAGATGCCGCCGCTCAGTGCCCGTGTCTGTGGGCAGTAATGCAAACAATTGCTCCCAAATTCATTTCGCTGTCAGTCCATTGACGAGGCCTGGCGAGCGGAGTCCATCATTTCGATTGAATTCACCAGTCCCTTTTTCTGTTTTTTTTTTCTTCTCCTCAAGATCCCTTCCTGTCGCCGATTCCCGTTTAGCCTCTCGGTGGATTTACTCCGGGGCCGACTCACCGCTCCTCATCTCGTCCTGGAATTAAAGAGTCTTGGAGCTGCCAGTGATGCAGGTGGTGCCTTGTAAATTACACATACGCACACACACAATCCACTAAGAAGTTAGTGGCCCCCTCATGACCACCAGCTCTCCCTCTCAGCACACTCACCACAGCAACACTTTAAAAAACGTTTTTTTTTGTTTTTGTTTTTTAAAAAAAAAATAAATAAATACTGCAATAGCCGTTTTTGTGTTCATCCAACCACATTTTGGTAAGTAGCCGTTTCTGCTATCCGCAGTGAAAATGACGACGTACTCTTCGGCAATCATCTCCACGCCATAAAGCTTTATTAGCAAACCTCTTTTAAGGCGATGTAACATGGCTGAGAGGTCCCACAGAGAAACTGGTTCTCTCCGTGTCTTTGCAAAGAGGAGCGTCAGCAAACAAAGCTGACTCTCCAGAATTTTGTCACAAGAAAGAAGCGAAACAGTTGGTCTTGATTTTTAGATGAGCTCCTAGCAAAAATAGAACATTCTTTGCATTTATAAAAATACTTTACTATTTTTTTCCCCTGATACTGTATCATTTTGTACAGTGTTTGATGACCGCCCACGGTGTCCAATGTGAAAATAAAGTGAAGCACTCATCTGAAAACGTCTCATTTGTTCATGGAGATGGTCTTTTACAAGGAGATTTTTCAGTAGCGCATGCGCCCCTTTTCCACTGCAACGTTCCATTATGCCTCAGTTTTCCACTTCAAAATACCCTGGCGTCCAAAAATGCAGGAAACTGAGGAAAAAATGCCAAATTGAACGCATCAAGGAGATGCCCTGTTAGCAGAGAAGATTTTATTGAAAATACAAGAAAATGGCTTACTACAGTTAAATGAAGACTGACGAGCATAATACACATCTAGAACTAAGGCAACATGATAAACTGACATTAGTATGTGTTGATTTTGTTGAAGAATGTATGTATGAGTATTTGTGGGTTATTTGTGTATAGATACTGCATGTACTGTATACATTTGAAGCTCGTGCATATATAGCACTTCCTGATGGACAAGTTATGTTAATGTAATAAGGTCATAAAATAAGTTTTGCGTCTTCGTACTCCCTTTCGGAGCAGCGATTAGCTCACATTTATATTGAATATGGTTTTTACATTTCTTTTTGTGCTCAAGTTGGAAACAAACAAACAAACAAAAACAAAAAAAATAAAAAAATAAATCAATCAACAATGTACAGTAGACCCCCACATACTCACTGTTTGTGGAATTTTTACCATTTTATTTCCATTTTTCCTCAAATGTTTTCAACTTTAAATTTTTTTTCCCTTCTTGGCAGTTTATTCCTGCTTACTCAATAATTTTGGGGGATTTAACAAAAGTAATATATATTTTTCAAAGCCATCATAATGACCGACAATTAACTACAGATTTTCACTATTTGCGGTTGGCTCGGTCCCCCGTGAATTGCATAAATATACAAGCACACAGTTTAGAAGCAAACACACTGATTGCTACATGCCAGGATGCACAAACAAACTCTCGCTCCCACTCGTCATCCATCCATCCAACCCGCCTCCATCATCTCTGGCTCATTTTTTCTCTCTCCTCTTTTCTTCCCACCCCCTATGCGGCCGAATAAGAACGAAGCAACTGAAGAGGAAATGACCAAACCGACAACGCGGGGATGGTGATTCATCAACATGGACGCAGGCTCAGGGCCACATCAGCTGCAATGCGATTGGACGGGACCCATCCTGCGGGAGACTCACGGACTCAAACAGGTAGAGCGATATTGACGGGTCAATCTAGAGCGGTGGAGGGTGGAACGAAGGAAGGGAGAGGGTGGGGGGGGGGGGGGGGGGGTTGGCGGCCGTTTGGGATCGAAACAAAAGCGCCGACATCTGTCACAGTTCTCGCTTCTTACGAATGCGTCGTACTAAAGACGACAGGAGTGAGCTATCACGTCAGGAGATTTGCGATATCGGTGGAACACGCGTAGGTTTATGTAAAATCCGCAGCTCAATGGGCTGTGAGTGACTCATGCGACGGGTCTGATTGCGCCGCCGTTGTCAGGCTCTCAATCAACGGTGGAGCGACACCGCAACAAGACCGGAAAGTCAATATGGTATCAGACCAGAGTCCCAGTAGATGATCCGTATAATGTAAACTTATCTGACAACATGGTGAACCAGCACAATAGAACGAGAGCCAAAACAAGAGCTGTAGTAAAAAAAATTAAAAAAAATTAAAAAAAATAAAAAGTCTACCTTTAAAAGGATCAGTTTTCATGAATATATAATTTCTTCTGAGATTACATAGCGCAAATAAGTAAACTTATTTTAATGAGTATCGGTTATCTGTTGTATTAGTGATTCTTAGAGTGGTACCACTGCTGGGCCGATACTCCTCGTGATATGCAAAACAATCACTGAATTAAAAGTTCAGTCAGTGGCTTAAACTTTTTTTTTTTTTCTCCCCACCTAGTGTAGTATATTTGTTTAAGTTTTAGTGTAACTTTTGAGTACAACCATTTGCATTTAATGTTTTAGATTTTCTTTTGAAACGTATTTGGGTGCAATTCTTATTTAACATCTGTGCTATTCATTTTAATTGAATCATTATTTCAGTTCAGTTTTGTATTTCCCAAAATTGAAAAACAATGCTAATGTTCACACAGAGTATAATGTTACAGTGGCTTCAAACAATTTTAAATATACTTTTGACATTACAACACTGATGGACAAAGTGCTTTGTTTGTATTCATTTTGTAAGATACACTCCTCTTAAAACAATGTTATGATTGTATTTATTAGTTCAAAATTTATAACAGAAGGTCCATCAGTTGATTCAGTACGATGTAATTATGCAGAAGCAATGGTGTAAATAACGGCACGCACAAATAGTGTTTGAAAACTACAGCAAAGTGGAAACCGAGAAAAATAGACCGCTTCAGAGAAGTAGAGACTGCAGCGCATAATAGTGCAGTGTCCAGGGTAAGCTAAGGTTAGCATGTGTTTATTTTGTCCTTCCCAGCTTCTACATAAGGTAGATGTCCAATACTTATGACCAAAGTCAATTTAGGGCTGTGAGAAAACATAAATCCAAAGTTGTAACACTTTTCCCTATCTGCATTCACTTTTTATAGGCAGTCACTAAGCCACCCATAAACCATTCGCTCTCAGCGCAATAACCTGCCCCAAGCATCTTCATTCAAAAATGCCAGTGATGCATTGAAAATCAGCCACCTCGACATCTGCCGGCGAGACGGTGACACGATGGCAGCTCGCTCTAATTGGGCGCCACCGTGTTTGGAACACAACTTCTCACATTTCCTGAAACAGCAGTGAGAAAAGCCATTTGGATTACAGCAAACAAAGCAAATCAAAAGCAAAGCAAGCATTGCTCTCATGTCTCTCACTCTCTCCATTAAAGTAATTTATTTCCATAGTACTTCAAGGAGTCTCAACTGTTACATCCTTTGCGCCGTGTTTACCCAAATTAAAGTACCAAAATCCTGACATTTACCATGCTGCTCCAACACAGCTTTCAAATGAATCACTTTCTCGGAAGCTAAACACACAAAGCCTTTCATTACAAAGCACTGCCCCCCCCCCCTCCCCAAATTGCCAATAGGTGTGAATGCTTCCTCCCCCCCCTCCCCCCGAGTTGCATCCTGCGATTGACTCACAACCAGTCCAGAAGGTATCCCCCCCCAACCCCAGCTGGTATAGTCTACCATTACCGATGACCCTAACGAGGACAACAATAGAAAATGGATTGATTTCCTGTATATAAGATGGGGTTACACCGTCCTGTACGGTGGGAGTCTCGTGCTGTGCTGGTAATGCATGCATCTACTTTGAGCTCCATATGTTCTACTTCTGGCAAATGGCTCTCTTTCCCATTCCATTTCCAGGTACAGTTTGGCAGACATTGCTGACTATGAATGTTTCTTAAAAAAAAAAAAAAGTGTGCATCTGTGCAAACTCAAAGTGAACTCCAGGTCATGTAACATGCACAACTTCCCTCAGACATAACCTAGTAAAAGCAGTCTAGGTACATTCTTGCAGATGGGACCTTAAATGATTAAAGGACATGCATCAACGAAAGAACAATTGCACAAAAACAAGGCAGGACACTTTGCATATTCCATATTGCGTTCTTTCCCGCCAACGACTTATGTCCGAGCTCTCTGATGTACAGTGAAATCACGTTTGTTGCACAAAGTGGCAAGGCGAAATGCATGAATGGGCGGCAACTGACGCACGTGGGCTGTTAGGTGACACAGTGTTGCTGCGCGACGCTCGGAGCAAAGCAAGACGGCAGCCATACATGATGCTCTCATTTATCAGGAGGCAGGACATCGCTATGTAACAAAATTTGAATGGGTAAGTTACTGTTGTTCATTACAGACTATGAATGGTGTTGGCCACCTATTGGCGCCATTCATCACGACCTAAATGTCTTCATCTGACTTAATAGGCAAATGTTATTAGACATGAATTGCTTTGCATTAAAAACAATTGAATGCAGCACGAGACTCCCTCCATGACGGTTAATTGGTCAAATTGCTGTTATTGTTTGCCGTTGATTGCATCAAGGCCCAGGGAGCGTTTCAGTGCAACACGATCGATTTTGGTGGCAATTAATACAACCGAATATGTGATGACGAACCGTACTATTAAGACTGAAAATGTCACAAAGACTGTCAATGGTGGTGTGAGACGAATGCCAGCACCATTGGACAACCTTACGACATGCCGCAAGGACCTCGTCCCGCAATAACAGGCTCTCGCACGGCAGGAAACTCAAGACTGTGACACATCGCAGCGCTCTTGTAAGGCTGAAAGCGTGAAAAGGCCTGAAAAGGAAAGCAGAGCGGCCCTGCAAACAAGCCACTTCATGACGCCATCCGCCATTGAAGACGTCCAGCAGGGGCCATCAGGCTCGGAAATGGCAGAAAGCAGCAGGAGTTCTGGTTGTTCGTAGCGAAATGAGGGAAGGGAAACATGTGACCTGAAATAGTCTTTGTAAAGTCTTTCATCTTGTGAGGAGAGGAAGAGGCCAAGAGAAATTGAGGAGAAACCTCCACCGCAACATTTAAATTAATCAGAGATCAGTCACCGCTGATTGTGTGCAGAGGCTAGGTGTGTTCAGTCTGATCTTTATTTCGGTTTTAAGAAGTCCAAGATGACGTCAGCAAAGGACAACACCCACGCAGGCCTCCACTGTGGCAAAACTCCTTAGCGCATTATTCTGCTCAGTACGACACTGGCGAGGAAAGAGGAGTTCAGTATCGACCGAGAATTTTCCCCACCCCTGGATTCTTAACCCGACGCGCCATCCCATTTTCACATTGCTTTCTCCCCAGTAAATTGGAATGTCTGATGAGTAATGGTAGAATCTGTCATCTTGCACAGCGGCTGCCATTTTTCACATTCAGATAATTAGATGACATCATCGTCATCTGGGACAAATGCTTTGGCAGTGAGCCTTGGTTGGTTTTAGTTCAGATTCTGGTTACACACACACCTCTGATACTACATCGCAAGCCAGAAAATTCACAGTGTGACAAGCACCCCGATCCTGCACCTTACAAACTCAATCTTAAAGACACCAGATCGCAACCACGATTGAGTTTGCATCCCTTTATTTACGTTTTTTAAATGTGTGTCATCTGTGTAAAAAGTATCAAGCCTATTTTGACAAAGGAGTAAAAAGTACAGTTCTGTTTTACAATGTTTCAATTAAAAGTAAGAAGTCATAAAAAAAATTAGATACCTGAAAATCTGCATTACAGTACATTAAGAATTTGTACTTTGTTCCTTTCCACAAATAGCTGTAGGGCCAGTTTTAGGAAGATGAGAGCTTAAGCCCAAAGCCAGACTGAAATGCTCCTTTAGGCTTGCTTAACTCAAAGAAGAAAGGTCCTGGAAAATGTAAAGACTTCTTCCTTGGTACATGCCCCCACCACTATCACAAAATGTCAGTTTTGTGTTATCATGTTAACACGTAAGCAAATAGCAACGGAAACAACAGTCGTGTGCCGTCAAATGTCAGGTGGTCTCTCGACAGCTGAGTCAACATCGACCGTGTTTGTGCTGAAGCGCCGCTTGTGTACCGTGGGACAGGAGCGATCCGCAAACACGCAAAGCCCGATGGGGATTAATTGCTTAGAAGTGCAAACTCCCTGCCGCCTCGTGACCATAACCCACCTGTACCACATGTTGCCAACGTCTACTCATGAAGAAACCGATCCATAAAACCGCTTTGAACAGCCCACTCGCATGCGGGCGTACTTTGGAGAATTGCCGCCGACTTGGAGGCGAGGATCTGGCAGAGCTGTTTGCGCTCCAAGTAATCATCTCGAGCAGTGGCGGGCCGTGCATTTGGTACCCGGGCCTTCAAGTGGGGACGTACCCGACTAGTTTTCCACCACTATCACTTTGCAATTATAGAAACCATCAATACTTTACAAAACCGCCAATATTACAGCTCGCAATGGTCAATATTGATCTAATAGCATTACAAAAACATGTTTTTTAATTAATAGAATACATCATACTCAGCAGAGATGCTGGTTAAATACAGCTTGCTAAAGACGTGTTTTGCCTGTCAAAGTTGGCTGACTGTAACAAAAAAAGAGGACCGAAAAATCGTGACATTGTGGAACAGCTTAGCTGGCCCACTGAGAAATTTAAAATCTGATCGTAAGGAAAGAGTCATTTATTAATTCAGTTTAAATTACATCAGCCAGTATTACTGATTGAGAAGGGGGTGTACCCCGCCTCCTGCCCGATGACAGCTGGGATAGGCTCCAGCACGTCCGCGACCCTAGTGAGGGGAAGCGGCTCAGAAAACGGATGGATGGAACCACAGAGGCTGAAATGTGAACGGGACAAAAAAAATAAAACATTTAAAATAAAACAAAACAAAGAATCCAACATCCACATCGTGTTCCTCACCATAATCACGGTTCGTGGATTCACCAATTTTTTTTCCGAAACTATCCTCTGTTAAAAATGTTTTTGCTGTTTGAGCTCAGTCATTTTATTGTTTTAGTGCCATCTGGGTACCAAGGAACTGTGTAAGGAGTTTAGAGCTTGATTTAGCATGTTGTTACAAGGAACTGTGACAAAATTTTCAGTTTTGCCACCACCTTGTGACATCTATAGACAATTCTATACCATTTTAAGGCCAAGGGGTATTCAACAACCAAATATACAGTAATTCCTAGCTAGGGGAGCATTGTACATGTACTGAAAGCAGTCCAGCCAAGAGAGATGCTATGAAATGAAAAGACTGTTGGGCGGGGGGGAAAAATACAACTTGAACAAATATTCACATTTCAGTTGTAGATGCAGATCAGCACTTGTGTTTAGGCCAGCAGGGAAGGCTTGCCCTGAGGGTTCAACAACTGATCTTGAGATTAACCCTTTACAAACACCGAGGAGATTAAATGGTGAAAAGGTACAACCCCACCTCTGCCGCAGCATCACTTAGCTGATTAAGCCTTTACGTGGATTAAAATAACTATGGTGTAATTAACAGAGCTGGCGAAACGCCACAGCCCCCGCGCCCCCTCTCTTTGTGCCGGAGCCGCTAGAAAAGACATCAAAACACAAACAAATCCATTACTGAGATTTATGCGGCATTATTAAAGTCACGGGCACAGTAATAGTGAACGGGCAACGTTCCATCACATTTAGAGCGCGGCGAGTAATGAGTTGTCATAAACCCGAGAATCAGATGGCGGATTAAATTACCCGTGCCGACATCTTCAAATGAACCATCCTTTCACCTTTTGTCATGACAGATTGCGCACGGAGAGGGGGGGAAATATATAATAAAAGTTTCCGAAAGTGCCTTAGACGGACAGAAGGGCGGAAAGGGATGAAGCCGTCCTTGACTTTACCTTGGCAGGGGTGAACGCTGGAGGTGCGGGGTGTAAAGTGGACTCGGTGGGGCAGAACACAACAAATTACAGCACAGCGGAGGAGCGAGCGTCTACCTGCGCTAAATGGCTTTCTCTTGCCGCTTCACTCGAGTTGACCAAAATAAGAAAAGAAAAAAAACGCACGTAGGCATTGTTTTCCTTGGAAACACCGAACAAATGTGAGGTGCAAAATTTAGCCGTATGTTTGTTTTAGCTCTTACAAAACAAAAAGCAATTTCTCTCATGGTGTCAGGCGGAGGCTGAAAATCTTCCACATAGCTTCTGGAAACTGCTCATTCGGGATCCCCCAGAGGATGAATCTTCTGTGCTACCTGGAGGCATTAAATCATTTCGAGCTTGTCAATCTCCAGAGTTTCTCATCACCTGGTGTTAACTTTCCATAAATCCACTCCGTGGTCCAAAACTCTCCACCCACCTTGTCGAACAAAAATAACGCACCGGTGCTAAACCTACAAGTCGCTAATCAATTGTTGAGGTTGCACTGAAGTCGTATGAGTAATACAAGAGACAACAGTTTGTTTTTTGGACAAAGTTACCTTTTCTTAATAATTTACAGAATGTGATTGTTTTCATTGGGTTTGACTACTTCCTGAAATAAAAAAAATAAAAAATACTTTATGTTCAGTGTAATCAGGCGGTCACCAACGTGGTGCCCACGTGTACCACGGTGGCCCCCAGGGACCACAAGTAGCCCGTACTAAAAATAGCTCACCAGTGATGGGACATTGTGATTTCCTTGGAAAGTTGTAAAAGGGATCATTTCAAAATTTGAGGAGCTGCCTCTTCAAAACAGGTTAACATCGGCTAGCGTGTAAAAATAGGGCTTAAATTCATTCTGGTCTCCGTTAAATCCTATATTGGTCAATCTGTATTCGAGGCAAGGATTTCTCCATTTTTGAGCGTTACATTTCTTGCCGATCATTCAAAGGTTATCAGCGCGATTATGTCAGCAGCAACCGGCAGAGGACTTGCTGCTTAAATGGACTGTGGTAAATATTGAAACCAGAAGCCAGCAGGGAGAACGCAAGGCTGGCAACGGGCCCATTCACCAACAAGGCAAAAATTAAGTTGTTTTTTTTTCGTCAATATCCATCCATTTTCTGAGCCGCTTCTCCTCACTAGGGTCGCGGGCATGCTGGAGCCTATCCCAGCTATCACCGGGCAGGAGGCGGGGTACACCCGGAACTGGTTGCCAGCCAATCGCAGGGCACATACAAACAAACAACCATTTGCACTCACATTCTCACCTACGGGCAATTTAGAGTTGTCAATGAACCTACCATGCATGTTTTTGGGATGTGGGAGGAAACCAGAGTGCCCGGAGAAAACCCACGCAGGTACGGAGAGAACATGCAAACTCCACACAGCTGGGGCTGGGGATTGAACCCCGGTCCTCAGAACTGTGCGGCAGACATTCTAACCAGTCAGCCTGTCCAAATATGGTCAATTTAATATTTTTTTTCACAAATCAATACAAATGGTCGGTCTCCACGTTTTGTTTTATTTGTTTGTTTACAAATTTTCAACGAACTAAATTGCCCCCAGGTGCAAGCGCGTGCGCGAACGGCTGCCTGCCGACACGGGCCCCGCGACTGGCCGGCGACCAGCTCAGGGCGCAACCCGCACCCCGCCCGAAGCCAGCCAGGATAGGCCCCAGCACCCCCGCGAGGACAAAGCGGCACAGAAAATGGACTGAGGAATGGAAGTTACGTTAAGGAAACACTAAAATATTTGGAATCAAAATTAAAATTAACCATTCAAAATTAAGATGAAAAGACAGACAAAACAAAATGCAAAATCATAATTTTAAAATAAATGTGAAAAAAACGGAACATTGGCGGAACATTAAATCTATTCTTAAAATTTTTTTTATAGTTTAAAAAACACCTAAAAATATCTTTTTCCACTTATTGATAGCCACAATGCAAAACCCATCTGAAAAACTAGCTTTTTTTATACAACTACAACTAATAATAATAACTTATTTTCTTGGAGAATGCAATTTATCAAGGTGACATGCCAATTGGAAAATACTAATGTGATTTATTGGGGGAAAAAAAATCTTTAAGAATCAGACTGATTTTCTGGATTTTTTTTCTCATTTTGTCTCTCAGTGGTGAGGTATACCTATGATGAAAATTACAGGGCTCTGTCATCTTTTTAAGTGGGAGAACAACTGATGGCTGATCAAATACTTTTTGCCCCACTGAAAATAAAAAAAGAATGCAGAATGCTATTAGTCAAAAAGAAATCCGCCACTCAGAAAATCATGCAGAAATGATTTGCGTTGCGGGCATCATTTTAAAAAGATTTTTTTCCACCAGAGCTAGCAGGAGATTTTTTTCTTCCATTGCAATAGTGAATAATCATCCATTTTCTGAGCCGCCCACCCCCACAGGGGTCGCGGGAGCGCCGGAGCCCACCCCAGCCACCAACGGGCAGGAGGCGGGGCACACCCCGAACCAACACTAAAACATAATTCTAAGTGACACAGTTCCCCAAGCTGGCGAATTTATCGCATCAATCAATGCAACTTTGCCACCTTTGCGGCCGCTTCCTGTCATGTGTATTCACGGCGGTGGAGCTAAGACCGTAAAAAAGACAAATGTTGGCTTCGTCGCAGCGATGAGTCAAGCACATCCCTGCGCAGCCTCCCGAACGAGAACACAAGTTGCACACTAGTGTGATGTATTTTATTTCGGCCCGGTCTGCCCCCCAGGTGTGTACCTCGCATTTTACTCTGATGGCTATCAATTATTCAAATGATCCGGTACTCGGAATGGAAGTAAACCACTTTGTCTTTTGAGTCAGCTGCTCTACTTAGCCTGCAAGAATGTTGTTGCATATATAGGATGCCATTACTTCCACCAAGGAGCCCAACTGGACCCTATCCCAGCTGATTTTGGGAAAGTCCACCTTGGACTGATTGCCAGTCAATAGAATAAAGAGTATTTACACTCAAACCTATAGACAATTTAGAGTCTTAAAAGAACCTAACAATGGTTTTGGAATGTGGGGTGAAGGTACCCGGATCTCCTGACCGTGAGATATGTGTGCAAACTACTACGCTGCCGATAAAGAATATTGAATGACTGTAAGTCTCCCATTGGTATTATTTACGCAAAGGGCCAACTTGTTTTCTCAACAGTGCAACATACTGTAGGCTGTTTTCACTCCATCCATCCATCCATCCATCCATCCATTTTCTGGGCCGCTTCTCCTCACTAGGGTCGCGGGCGTGCTGGAGCCTATCCCAGCTGTCATCGGGCAGGAGGTGGGGTACACTCTGAACTGGTTGAACTGGTTGCCAAGCAACGGCCAGAGTCTGTCCTGCACAGGTGTGACTTTCCTGCTACTATGTCAAAGCTAAAAGGTAAGCAGAGCTGCCCTGCGTGTTGTTGGTTTCACAGATTAGCATTACCGTGTGATTTATTTTTTATGTAAAATGTTGTGCCTTGGCTCAGCAAAGTTAGGCAAACACCGGTGCAATGTATGAAGTGGTCCCTCCGTGAGTAAAAATGGCTTTTATTGTCTTGAGTTTATGAGCGTTAGATGTTTTTTTTTCCACACCACACAGTAATTGAATGGGTGTAAGCCCAAGAAGATTTGGAATTGCTAATAAACGCCACAAGATAATTGCCAATCAATGCGGTAAAGCCCTTTTTAAATTCTATTAGACAAGGTTATGGCCTGAATGAAAGAAACCTCTCTGCTATGGTCAACATTACTCCTTGGCCCCAAGTTGGCGCCGAGCTCTATTTTTGAGACATGGCTTTAACCTGAGCACAAAAACAGGATGACTTTTTCCAGTGGATAACAGGAACGGTTCCAAATTTTTTTAAATGTAAATTTGTGAACGTCAAACCACATATGTGGGGGTTCACTGTACTTCCTTGACATCAATGAATACATTTAGACCTGGCTTTGCAGCATCTTGCTGCACTCTATCATTTTAGCAGGAGCACAAAAAAAAAAAATTGCCAACAAAATAGGTGAACGCGGGAGTCCGACTGAGGATTACGGTCGTGTGACGTAACGAGCAACGATTACAACGAGCGACGGTCGCCATGACAGCTGTTTGATGAAAATATCTTGTCGGTTTTCGTGGTAAATGTGCGTTTAGTCATCCTCCGGTGGGTCACAAGAGGACTTCAAAGTTTGCAGGCAAGGACACGAGGGAGCCATATAAGGACAAACATGACACTGCAAGTCCACCCCCTCACTTGGCAAGCACATTTTCCTCATCAGCGCCCTTCTTAACTCCCGTGTCCACTCATGCTTATTCAACTCCTTCCTATCCGGCGCTCACTTCCTCAATGATCTCATCGTCATTCCGAGACCTCCCCTCGCTTTTTGCCGCGATGGGGTCCCACCTGCCACTCACGGCGGGAGGGCGGCCGACGAAAGAGCAAAGAGAAAGGTCAACGTATCACGCTTGCCACTCAACACCATGCGAAGGGGTCCAAGGGTGGGGTACCCGTCGATCCCCCGCCCCGTCACACACTTCCTGCCGTTTTTACAACTCCAAAGCAGTCGGAGCTGTAATTAAGATGGGTAGTCAATCAAGGCTCCCAACGGTGAGTCATCACAGGAAATAGGCCACGAATCAGTATCGGTGACAAATTATCTTTGCAGTATGCACTTTAAGTTATATTAAGACTTGCCCTATGTATTCATTTTCACAGAGGCACTGTTTGCAAGACGAGACCCCCCCTAAAAAACTAAAATAATAATATATATATGCCTTTACTGCTTTCAAACTACTGTATGAATTTTAAAAAAAAAGATAATTATAAACTGTCGCGCTTGACTGGTGCAGCACACCCACACCTCACAGAATCACAATGGCACAGTCGGCTTAACCATTTCACTTTAGCAGGGGTCTCCACTCTGGGACATTCCAGTTACATTCTGCATGTCGCTGGAACAACATATCCAATAGTGGCCCAATACTTTTGCATAAACAACAAATGCAGAGTCGCTCTGCCCCTCAAAGGATAAAAATGTGTTGGATCATGTACAAAAAGTAATTCGTGGAAGACTGGCTTGGTAATGAATATAGAAAAAAATAACATTGCTGAATCAAAACCCCTTCAACCTTCTGCAAAACAGCATTTTTATGATGCAGTATAGTTTTCATGACATAATAGATATTTCATGACAGTATAAAGCATTTATGGCAAACTTTCATTGCAAAGACTTTTCATGACCAAGTATTTCATTTTCAGCATAGCTCACGGAAAACGGATTATCTACTAAACGCCGGTGACGACCCAGGCTACATTTCCGACTAATTTAAACACCACCCTATCTAAATTGAGCCGTGTTATTGCTGTCACGTGGAAACGTGACAGCAGCCAGCATGTACTGTACCTTTTGTTTTATGCAGCAAGCTTCAATCGCGGTCGATTCCACGTGTTCCGCAAAAGCGATTTGTAAAGTCGCAACGCAGCCTTGTGAACGGCGACAACCAGGAATCGCAACGAGTCGCTGGGGTCTGTCCGTGTGCCAAGGGGGACGAAAAGGACAAGCCGGCGCGCAGACTTTAAAGGTCCCAGGGAAGCCATTAAAAGCCTTAATGATTCATTTAGCAGAGGATTTTTTTTTTTTTAGTCTTTTTTTTTTTTAATTGCAAACATTAGGCCACTTCTCGTGCACCGGTGGGAGGCGTAACCTTGGCTAAAGTGTTGCGTGCTGGGATCGGACGTGTGTGAAACAAAGCTGAGCAGACAAAGATGGGGGCGGGGCTAATACATGTGCAGCAAGTTGATCAAATAAGATGAAAGCTGAAGACATTTTGCTTAAACGGTCTTTCGATCGGCTTGTCGTCGTCAGTTATCTGAAGCTGTGGTCATGTGACTCACTGCTTCCACCTAGCTTCGCGTCAGCAGAAGACTCCGCGCGCGCACACACAGGAAGAAGACATTCTTCCTTTTCATTCCTTCCCACCTTTCTTCCCTGTCCATCACTTTATCCCTTCTACACCTCTGCCTCACCATCAGTCTTCCTCCCTATCCTTCCTCCCTCCCTCCCTCATTTTCCTTCCTTCCTTGCACCCTGTTCCTTCCTTCTACTTTACCTACCTAACCTCCGACAACATCCAAAATCTTTTCCAGTCCATATCTCATCCCTCACTCATTTTCTTCTCCTTCCCTTCTGCCTTCCAGGCATCCGTTGTCCTCCTTTCAATGCTTCTGCCTTCCCGTTCTTCCAACCTTTCCGCCTTGCTCAAATGTCTTCCTCTCTCTCTCTCCATCTGCCTTCTGGTCCTTTCCTCCTCCTACCTTCCCATCCTAGTCTTTTTATGCCCCCTCTCCTACTTCTCCTTCCTCCCTTGACTTTGTCCATCTGTCTTTTCCAGGTTTTACTCCACCCCCCTCATTCCTTGCCTCCCTTATCCTTCCTTCCACCTTTCTGTTTCCCTTCTTTCATACTCATCCTTCCTGTCTTATTGCCTTCATTACTTCCTTCACCTCTCTTTCCTGTTGTCCTTCCCAAACTTCCTGCCTCTTCCCAACCTTCCTGCACCCTTGCCTCCTACCCACTTCCTTCATCTTGTGCCTTCTTTGCACCGCTTTCCTTCACCCTTCCTCCGTCAAGACTTCCTGCAAACATTCTGCCTTGCCCTCCACCCTTTTCCTTCTTTGTCACCCTTCCTACAAACTTTGCCTTCTATCCATCTTTTGTTGTCCTTCCATCATGCTTCCTCCCTTCCCAACCTCTTACCTCCATTCTTCCCCTCTACTTCCCTCCCATGCGCCCTGTTTTCCTTAATTCTTCTACCATGCTTTCCTTCCCTCCTTCATTCCTTCCTGTGTACCTTCCAGCTTTCCATGATTCTTTCTTCCTGCAGCAATTCCCTCAGCCTTCCTTCCTCCAAACAGGTCTTCCACCCAGCCCTCTTTCACCCATTCCCTCTTCCTTCTGTGACCCTTCCTCCCAACCCTGCGGCCTTCAATCTTTCTTCCACCGACACGATCCAGCAACATTTAGGAAACGTCATAAACGCCAACGTGCCTACCTTCCTGCACGGCCTGGAAGGGGTTGTTGGGCTCGATGAGTTTGACCGAGTGGGTGATCTTCTCACTTTGCAGGATGTCATCGTTCAGACTCAGGTCCGAGATGGCCAGCTGGAAAATCTCGTCATCCCTCACGGCGTTCTCCTCGAATATGGCACCTGTGGAGTAACCAAAACAGGGGTTGATGGGAGAACCAGAACACCCCCATTTTAGTTTGAGAGATCCTTCGCTGTTGTTTCCAAGCGGAAGTACTGCCCAGTCATTCCAGAACCGTGGACAACAACAAGCGTTCCAACTATTGAGCTGCGTGTGTGCGTGTAATGCAAACCAAATAAAAGTCCACCCCGCTTGTCTCTTTAAGGAGTCGCCGTCAGACGAGGCATATATCAACGCTTTTCCGGAAAGGAGAAGTATATTTGGTGCCCGCTGACGTGCATCAGCCAATAGGACTTGGATGGAGTCCCAGTGCTGCACTAAAAGCTGATGACGGAGCACCTGCTGCTGGCCCAGACTGTTGCAGCAGCAGCAAAAATGGTGAGAGGCACTGCTGCATGCGCACAGCACAGCTAACATGTTTGGTGATTTAACACTGCAACACCATGCAGCTAAACGTATGCGGAGGAGGTGAGGTTAGAGGGGAGCCTTGCCCGGTCTTGGTGTGAGGGGGGTAGAACCGGTGTGCGGCGCACAAAGAGGCTCTCTATGCGTTCTGCATTGCTAAAAAGTCCACTGACGTCCTCCCTCGCTGCTCTTTATTGACATGACAATCACGTCCCGGTGGAAGTTGAAGCTTGCCGGCATAAAGACGGGAGCTACACCTCATCCATTTTTGGGCTATTTCAAACCACCAGCCCGACAGAAAACAGTTGATTCTTGTTCTAAACGTGCGTTTATTTAGAGATGTGCGGGTTGAAAGACGAGACTCCCGCATTTGGACGCGCGTGTCACATATGCAGCAAAAAACAAGGTGGACGGCTGTGATAATCAAGAACCAGGGGAGGCTGGCAATAACTTTTCAGCCTCGGAGAGACGAATTCAACGCCGAAATATCAACGGAGAATTGCGCAAAGCGAAAAGCGCTGCAAGCGCTTATTTTCACCTGCATGTGCGCGCGGCTTACCGATGTGTATGATGGAGTCCCCTTCGGCCGAGTTGCATTGCAATATCCACAAGGAGAGGCAGACCAGCAGCGGCTCCATGGCGGCATGCAGCAGCACAAGCAGCTCATCCA